>NC_073305.1:26370206-26679337 GCF_027595985.1 Sorex araneus
GAATGAAAACTAAGTCTACTAATCTAACCATACATAAAGCACTATATCAGATACCCTAATCCTACATTCTAGACTGTGAGCAGCTTAAAATGATTCATAGATGCTTCTGGAACATTTTAGTTGACAGAACAAACTCAGATGGTAATGCCTGTCATGGTCCAAGCAGCATAATGAAATCTGATTAAACAGACTGAGTTATGAAGGCAAATGTCACTCTCCATGAGAGGACTGTCTCTGTTGTTTGCTATGACTCTCAAAGTCTGAAACTTCGATTAAAGTTTCTTGTCATTTTCAGCTAACTCATTTGCCCATGTAAACCCCTTTCAATAATTCCTGAGAAAGAATTATTACTGAAAAGAGATAAAGAATTCTTGTTCTAATTCATTTATACATCAAAAAATCTTAGGCATTATATTTAGATATGACTTTTCTAAGACACTGCTTTATTTTTCTAAATTATAACACGAAGAAATTTGGTGTCATAAATTTACTAGACAATAATTATTAAGATTTAGGTTATATACTGTGAATCATTTATCTCTGCACTCAGACTACTAAAGTTTTTATAGATACAGATCCAAAGAATTCATTGACATAATTAGTAATACTAAAGCCTAGAGCAAAATTTTGTTACCCTATGCTTTATAATTATGGTATGGAAGACCCAGAAATAAGCCTCACAGATATCCAATGCAGCAACCAGATTGTTTCTAGTTTAGAGAGCCTTAGTATGAAAAGTGTACTCTTCTGCTTCTTGTCATTCTTGGGGAAATGGAAGATTCACGTTTCCCCACACCTCCAAGGAATATTGAATATAAAATATGCCCTATTCCTTGGGAACAGAGCAGCCAGCTGTTATAAAGATTCCATATCTGAGTTAAATGCATTATCAAATTTTATGGGGAAAACAGGAGAAGTATCTAGGAAAGTTTTCATAGCAGGAGAGGCAAGCTACATAGGAAGAGCTAGTGAGTGGAATTCACCTAGTTCAGTCTATGATTCAAGTGTTTAGTAGTTTATGCAAGCTGATCTGACACCCTTACAAACCAAGATAAAGAGCTAAGGTATTTTCAAATTATGCACTAGCTTGAAAACACAATAAGATATGAGATGGTAGATTAATCTATGTTAACTTACAACTTAGTAGTGATTTTCTGTCTGGATCATTGAGAGAGTTTTATGACTGCTTGTTATCTTCCCTCTTTTTGTTACTCAAGTGACTACTGAGACCATCCTTCAGGTTTTGGTTCAAGACCAATGTTACGTTATCTTTTGGGAAGTCGTCTTCTCAGACACAGATCCTTGATCCTACTATCTTTTGGTTTTTCTCCTCTACTTTTGTGACTAGACTGGTTAATTTTTTTTAATCCATGTTTTCTCAGCCAGGAATTTAGTTCCTTTCATTGATTTCATGCTAACTCATGTGATTATTTATATATAGCATACTTCTGACAATGATATATTGGAGGGAGAATCTTAAAATTGGATATCTCACTCCTCCAGCACCCTTGATTTCTACCTTAATTGGTAACCATCTTCCTCCCAACTTGCTCCTCCCCACCATACTTTCCCTTTCCCAAATTCTTGCTTAATTCTTATGTAAAACCCTCTTCTTATATAAAAGAATTCTCATTCATAATGCTGTTGCCTTTTTTGCCATTTCTCCTGTTTCACCTACTACATTTAAAGTGTTTTATCAAAGCACTGGTCTAAGTTGGTGTTGCTCTCTCCTGAGAAAAACTCTGCTGCCAGCTATTTAAACAGTTCTATTTTTCACCACACTACATTTGCCAGGATTCCCAAAATATAGTGCCAAATGAAATAAGGGGGTTCAGCTAAGGAACTTGAAGTTGCTTTATATTTAAATACTATAAGAGAAAAAAATTAAAAGCCACAACTCATTTGTCTTAACATTCTGAAATTCAGGCTCTATATATCAAGAACCTAAGATTTCTTCCCCACTGCCTCCCCCAAAGGTGTAGCACTGTAGCATTGTCCTGCGGCACTGTCATCCCGTTGTTCATCGATTTGCTCAAGCAGGCACCAGTAACATCTCCATTGTGAGATTTGTTGTTACTGTTTTCGGTATATCAAATAAACCACGGGTAGCTTGCCAGGCTCTGCCATGAGGGCGGGATACTCTCGGTAGCTTGCTGAGCTCTCTGAGAGGGACAGAGGAATCAAACCTGGGTCAGAGGCATGCAAGGCAAACACCCAACCCGCTGTGCTGTCGCTCCAGCCCCAAAGGTGTCAAGACTAAAAATTTAGTTCAGGAAAGGAGCATAGAGAAGACAAAATGTTGTTTACATCTTGAAACTTTTGAATTGTGTAATTACATTCTTGTCTTAGGGCAGCAACAGCAACTGGGAACCCATTAACCACCCTGGTTCTGATCTCTTACATCAGATAAAAAGTTGTAAACACTAAAAAGTTCTCTTGGAAAGTACTGCCATTCAATGAAAAGGAACTCACAATGCCCCCCAAATTTTTGGTCACTCACACAAAATTAAGCTTGTATAGTCAATAATTTTTAAAATTTTTTTAAAAAATTTTATTGACTCACTGCAAGATAGTTATAAGCTTTCATGTTTGGGTTACAATTACACAATGATCAAACACCTATCCCTCCACCAGTGCATACTCCCCACCACCAATATCCCCGTATACCCCTCCTTTTCCACCCTCCCCCTGCCTCCATGGCAGACAATATTCCCCATTTCCCAAAACTCTCTCTACTTTTGGTCATTATGGCTTGCAACATAGACACTGAGAGGTCATCGTGTATCTCCCATCCAAACTGATTCCTCCAGCCATCATTTTCTTAGTGATCCCTTCTCTATTCCATCTGCCTTCTCCCCTCCACTCATGAAGCAGGCTTACAGCTATGGGGCAATCATCCTGGCCCTTATATCTACTGTCCTTGAGTGTCAGTCTCATGTGATGTTATTCTATACTGCACAAATGAGTGCAGTGCTTCTATGTCTGTCCCTCTTTCTGACTCATGTCACTTAGCATGATACTCTCCATGTTTATCCATTTATAAGCAAATTTCATGACTTCATCTCTCCTAACAGCTGTATAGTATTCCATTGTGTAGATGTACTAAAGTTTTTTTAACCAGTCGTCTGTTCTAGGGCACTTGGGTTGTTTTCAGATTTTTTCTATTGTGAACAGTGCTGCAATGAAAATATAGGTACAGATGTCATTTCTACTGTGCTTTTTTGCATTCTCAGGATATTTTCAGAAGTGGTATTGCAGGGTCATATGGAAGCTCAAATTCTAGATTTTGATCACGATCACGATCATGAAATCCCATTAATCATTGATTTCTCGAGCGGGCTCAGTAACCTCTCCATTTGTCCTTTCCCTGAGATCTTAGAAGTCTCTCTAGACTTGGCCCTCCCAAGGATGTCGTATCGGAGGCTCTTTCAGGGTCAGGGGAATGAGATTTAGATTGTTACTGGCTTTAGCATATGAATATACCATGGGAAGCTTGCAAGGCTGTCCCATGTGGGCAAGAAGCTCGCAGTAGCTTGCTAGTTTCTCCCAGAGGGAAAAGTAGGTTATAAGATATTGCTTCTGGGAGCTTGCTTTTAAGTCTCTGGATGTTGGCCATTGATGGGATTACACACATCTGGGTTCCTCTGAGGGGCCCCGGGGAAGACAGCCAGGCATTCGGGGAAGGGACTCTCTGCCTCTAACATTCAGAATAGAATAAAAAAAAAAAGCACGCCTCAGAGGGGATGGGCTCCAGCTTCCCTCCCCGCCCCGAGCAGAGCTCCTGCAGCCGAAGACCTCTGGAACCTAGCCACAGCCATGCTCAAGGCCCCTCTCCACACGTTCGGACAAGCATCACGCATGAAGGTACCAGCAGAGGGACCCAGGTGTGTGTAATCCTATCAAGGGCCAACATCCAGAGACTCAAAAGCAAGCTCCCAGAAGAGAGTGATGCAGAGAGTCTAGTGTTTGATGGGACTACATATTATTGTCCATATTGTTTTCCAGAAAGGCTGGACCAGTCGGCATTCCCACCAACAGTGAAGGAGTGTCCCTTTTTCCCCACATCCACACCAGCATTGGTTGCTTTTGTTCTTTTGAATGTGTGCCAGTCTCTGTAGTGTGAGATGATATCTCATTTTTGTTTTGATGACTAGCGATGTGAAGCATTTTTTCATGTGCCTTTTGGCCATTTGTATTTCCTTTTTGTGGAAACTTCTGTTCATTTCTTCTCCCCATTTTTTTGATGGGGTTGGAGGTTTATTTCTTATACAATTCTACTATTGTCTTGTATATCCTAGATATTAATCCCTTATCAGATGGGTATTGGATAAATATTCTTTCTCATTCTGTGGGCTCTTTCTGTATTTTCTTTACTGTTTCTTTTTTTTTTTTTTTTTTTTTTTTTTTTTTTTTTTTTTTTTTTTTATTGTGGAAAGTTACAAAGTTACAAAGTTTTCAGGTTTAAATCTCAGTTATACAATGCTCGAATACCCATCCCTTCACCAGTGCTCATATTCCACCACCAAGAATCCCAGTATAGCTCCACCCCGCCCCCTCACACCCCAAACACCCCCACGCCCCTAGCCCCCCCACCCTAAGCCCCCCCCTGCCTGTGTAACTAATAAATTTCACTTTACTTTCACTTTGATTGCATACAATATTTCAACAAAACTCACTATACTGTTTCTTTTGAAGGGCAGAAGTTTCTTAGTTTGATGTAGTCCCATTTGTTTATGTTTGCTTCCACTTGCATGGTCAGTGCTGTTTCGTCCTTAAAGATGCTTTTAGCTTCAATGTCATGGAGAGTTCTATCTACCTGCATTTTTCTCTATGTACTTTATAGATTCATGCCTGATTTTGAGGTCTTTAACCCACTTTGATCTGACTAATGTTTAGTCAATAATTTTAGCACTTTATTTTGCACACTCCACATATCCACTTGGTAGATAAAATGTCTACTCTGCTTCAGTTCACCTCAAAAACTAATATATACCTAATTTATACATAGTCTAAGATGTAACCTAAGAAATTTGTGACTAGAAATACCAGTTGTCTGCAGCTGTTTGATGTAAGTCAATATTATTAGTATATATCTCATTGAACAACTCAATAATAGTGAAACATTTACAAATTAGCTTCTTTTATTAAATAGACAACAAACAGTTATCTAGATTGTTTGGTAAAGTAGTCAGGAACACAGAATCTGGAATCAGACTAAGAAGAGTCCAGTATTTGCTATTCAAAATTAAATAACTTGGGTAATTTATTAAACTTTGTATGCACATTTCCCCACCTGCAACTGCTGTATATTACAGTATCTACTCACAGGCTTGTGAACACAGAGTGCACCTGGAACAGAGCTTTACACAGTGTCAGTAAATATGTGTGATTATCATGACATAAGCAGATCAGAGAGAGCTTAGCTACTATATCTGGCTTTCTAGTTTGTCTAATGCACACTCCTAAGCTCAGTTCTTTTTATAAACTCTGTCATTCTGAAGCCTTTGGCTGTGGGACCTGAACGATAACACAGTGGGTAGGGCATTTGCCTTGTACACGGACGACCCAGGTTCGATCCCTTTGTCCCTCTCAGAGATCCTGGCAAGCTACCAAGAGTATCCCACCCGCACAGCAGAGCCTGGCAAGGTACCCATGGCATATTTGATATGCCAAAAAACACAGTAACAAATCTCACAATAGAGACATTATTGGTGCCTGCTTGAGCAAATTGATGAACAATGGGCCGACAGTACAGTGCTACTGTTTGCACTCTTACATTCTTTCAAAACCCTCAGTTCATCTGATGCCCTTGGCTGTTCATTGTTCCTTAGTATATTTCTTTATATCCCACATGAGATATCTTTTTTCTTTTTTTTAATGCCAAAAACAGTAACAACAAGTCTTAGAATGGAGATATTACTGATGCTCACTCTAGCAAATCGATGAGCAACGAGATGACAGTGACAGTGATAGTGACTACAGTGGGAATATATAACAACATGTCTGAAGCACCTAGAATCATAAAATAAATGTAGTTTGTCTTCCTAGATTATCAGTCTCACCCCTAAGAAGCAATTTAAATGAATAAATTCACCTACAGGAATCAACATGGATAGATGTTTAAATTGTTGCCTATAAGTGAAAAAAGGTAAGGTCCGGAATTATGTACAACTTAATATTCTTTAAAGTGAAATTTGTGGTTCCCGTTATGTACAGTGTATATTAATAAGGGCAAATCTGTAAGGTTAAACACAATTAAAGTAACAGTTACCTCTGGGAAATGAAGGGAAGAGAAGAAATAATGGAGGCTTTCAAGGTTCATTTCAGTCATATTAATTGTGTCCTAAATGTTTTCAAGATTGGGAACAGATTCATAAGTACATGTTTAATAATGATTTTCTTTTAGGGAAATAATCAAAATATTACTTTGTAAAAAGTTTAGATATACAATGGAACAGAATGTAAAATTTTCATTAATTTTCAAAATTAAGCCTGATAGTTCAAAGATTTTTTTTCTAGTTGCAGGGTAAACTGGAACAAAACGCCTTCCAAAATCCGAATTTACCTTGCTTTCTTTGGTTTGTCTTTTTTTTTTCTTTTTTGCTTTTTAGGTCACACCCAGCAATGCTCAGGGGTTACTCCTGGCTTTGCACTCAGGAATTACTCCTAGTGGTGCTTGGGGGACCATATGGGATGCCGGGGTTTGAACCCAGGTCAGCCAAGTGCATTACCTTTCTTTCTTTGGAAAGGAGTTTTGAAAGAAAAGTTTAAGGCCCACCATATAAATGGAGGTGATACTGCTTGATTTTTCTTAAACTTGGTTGAAAATACAAAATTCACTCCCTTATCTATATTAGAATATCAATTGACCATATGTTCTCAGTTTTTTTCATACCCATTGCAGTCTCAGAGTTCAACTCTTAAGTTCCCCCATATTTGTCTGTGTCTCATTTCTCTACCTAAAGCATCATCGTCTCTCATCGAATGATTGAAAAACAAATCCACCTTAATTCTAGTTTCCTGGCCTCCATTCACAATCCTTTAACACATTAATGCTCTCTTTAAAATCACATTAATTATCTTTGAAATGCAAATATACTGAATCAGTATATTCTTCAGAATTATATGATAATTATCAACCATTTATAATTTATCTAAGCACCTAAGATGTGGTAAAGAGATGGGCAAATGACCACCAAACTGTTCTTATTTTTGTAACATGGATTTTAACTTAGAGGCAGTTGTCTAGAGGGACGTTAATTTTGTAGATTCCCTTGCCTTCAGGTAGAGCCAGATGACAAAAGATAGTCACCCAATGCAGGAGGCCTGGATCCTTGATTCATCACATGGAGTCAGGCTGCCTGCAAGTCAGGAACACCTACCTTGAAGGGTTACATGCCTGAAAAATAAAGTTCTCGTGTGGCTTGTCATTTAAATATTTTGGATCTATTTACTATATTAGTTTGATCTTCATTAGTTAATACAAAGAACCTGGCCCCTGCTATCTCTCAATTTTCCATTATTCCCAAATTCTCTCTTTTAACTGAAACATCATCAATATTTTGTGCTCTAAAAAACCCATTCATATTTTCTATTGCTTGAAATATAAATTATAGAAACATGCAATTTCTATGCAAGATGTTCTGACCATGAAAATGTCCAACTACAAAGACCTCTGTCTCTAGAGCCCCAGTCACTGCTCTCAAATTCACAGGATATTTGCATAATATTACATCTTCCACAAGCTGCTCCTATTCTTGCAGCAACAATAATGAAGATCTGTTCACTAGGAACATAATGTTCTTGCAACACCCAACTGTGACTCAAGGACTTTTTGATGATTTTGTTGAAACCGCCTTAGACCGTCATTCTACCAACCTTCCTTGCTTCTCTCCTTCACTTGGGACAGATAAATATCTTGGTCAGATAAACTTCCCAGCGTACCTCAACTCCAACTCTCGGGTTTTATCCCTAATAAAAATTATATCATGTTTAATTTTGCCTTGTTGCCTGCTTCACAGAAAACTGAGTTTACGTATAAGGTTTTATGCCAAGAATTTTGTAAAATTATTTAGTCCTCACAAAATCTTCTGAGACAAGTACTATTAGTGCATAAATGAGTAAGTTGATGCTTGGGAATATTGAATAACTTCTCCATTATTTTACATATTAATTGTTTCCTATGCCTGATTTCTTTCACCTTCAAAACTTAACCCAGGGCCAATACTTTCTCTTCATCCTTGAAAGTTCAGCCACAATATTTGTCCACGAAATGTCTTCTTCTTGCTGCTCCCCTTTAAAACAAAAGATCTGCCTTCCTTTTTGTTAGACTGTATAAACTCCTTGACTGTCGGTATTTTATATTTTTATTTGTATTACCATTTTTATGCCTAGAATAGACCAATAATTATATCCTGTTGGACTCTGTTGAATGATGTCTGAATGAGATAATAAAGTTGCATGTGAAAAAATTAAATTTGGGTGAATTAGTTGAATACAAAAGTATTTCAAGTGAAGTTTCAATTAGGCATCAATATTTCAGTTAGCTTAAAATTCTGAAAGTGGCAAAACTTGATAAAAGTACAAAGAAATTCTGAGGGCCAGTTCTGTCAGTCCTGATCCCATAGTCATATGAAAGAGTTAGAATATGGAGAAGAAAGACTTGTAAAGAAATGTCTTTGAAGACAATTATAACTGTTGTAAATTGAGTCTACCCTCTAGAATGAAGATGGAAAATGCTACTGACAAGTCAGAGAAGTCTCTATAAGAGTCTTTGAAAAATTAATAAGCAATTTTTTTTCTCCTAGAGTGTGGAAAAAATTGGTTCGTCATTTCTCTTTGGTCACACAGATCTTAGGTCTACCAGATTACACCCATCACAGTGCTCCCAAACTGTTGATTTGTATTTGTAAGTGAAATGTTGCTTTTATCTTTCCCTTATGTCCTTTTGCATAGTTTATTTCAGTGCAATGAAATAGACACAGGAAGACAGTTAATGCTATGCTTTTTCAACTTGGGACTTACTTGACTCTGAATAATATTCACTCCTGGGCATCTGTTTTCTCAACTCAAGCCTCAGTTGCCCTTAATTCCTAGCACCCCAAAAGCAGGGCCCCAATGAGTGGGTGGCTGACCCGGGGCAAGCTGTGAGCTACCCTGGCATCAAAACAGACTAGGCCAAGCACCATAATACTTAACTATATGTTAAGAGCATAATCATGGACAAATTTTGTTATGATCCAATGAGTAGCAATGAAATTAGGACCCTGTTTAGGGTTAGAAAAAACTAATATGGCCTGAGCACTGTAGTCTGAGATCTATAGCGAGATATCACCAGAAGAGCCACCCTATAGCCTCTTACTGTGTCCATACAAAATGGCTAAAATTAAGAAGTAGAATTAAGATGAATGCTTAAATACTTGTTGGACTAAGTGAAGGAGAAACACACCCCTATGTGGCATTTCATCCAGGAGTGAATCTCCTGGCTGCAGGAGAACAGGAAGGGCTTTCATATGTTGACTGTGCTACCAAATCTAGGTGTGGTGGTGTCTACCCCCAATGCTTGGAGGTTGGTGCAATACAAAAGCTGCAAAACAGAGCGTGGAGAGAGTAGCATGAGAGGAGATGAGAATGAGGGGCAGTGTGAGACTGGAACGGAGCGCTTAGTGAGACTGGAACAGGAACATGGGGAGAATGGAATAAATGGCAACTGATCACCAACCAGCCTGGAGGCCCTGTTCCCTTCTTCATGCATCTGTCGGCAGCTGCAGGCTGAGGTGAGAAAGTGGCTTGTGGCCACTGAACGCATATGGCGGGGATGAGAGATAAATAAGCCTATCACTTACTTATTTCCTCTGACCACCAACCCAAAGAAACTTTTATGATTAAGAATAAATTAACTGCATTATCGCTACTGGAAGAAAGCTCTATGATAGAGATCCTTCCGGATTCAGTTGGGGAAAATCTATTTGAATTCTTCCTGTGAGCAAGAAGAGGGCTGGGACTAAGGATGGGGTGGGGAGAGATTTAACATAGAGTTACTGGAGTGGGGGTGGCCTTTGCGTTAGAATTTGTTCAAGAATCAGTGCGAACAAATGAAGTTGAATTGCCAGTTCCTGAAAAAATTGACAAAGGACATCCTATAAAATTATTTTTTATACAGATGTGTCCATCCATATCACAGCAACTGCAAGAGTGAAGGATACAGTAGAAATTCTTCAAAGAGCAATTGAAAGGTTCTACACAGGGGAGAGCATGTTTTGTTGTTTTAGTTTTGGCTTTAGTTTGGAGGCCACACCTGGCAGTCCTCAGGATTTGCTTCTGGCTCTGCACTCAGAAATTACTCCTGGCAAGCTCAGGGGACTTTCTGGATTGTTGTGGATTGAACATGCAAAGCAAATGCCTTAAACACTACTATCACTCTGACCCAAGAGAGGATGTTTTGAACATCTGATTTAGAAAAAAATATATGAATGAGTAAACAAAATTAAATAAAACTAAATAAAATGAAAAAAAACTTTGACTATAAAATTAATAATAAGCTGACATCTGTTTGACTTAAGACAGAATAGAACTCCCTTACAACCCAGCAACATCACTTCTTGGTATTCTATGTCACACTCACACACACACACACACACACACACATACACACACAACCAATAATTAAAAAGGATATATGCACACCTATGTTCACTGCAGTGTTTTGTACAGTAATGAGACAGAGAAACAACTCAAATGCCTAACTAAAGGTGAATAAAACAAGACGTGGCATATACAGACAATTGAAAACATACAACTCTAAGAAGAAGCAAAAACATGCAATTTGCAGCAGCATGGATAGAACCGTACCATAGGATATCATGCTGAGTATAGTCAGAATGAAAGAAACGGGTAGACACAGAGCGATCACTCTCATAATGGGACTTAAAGATGCATAGCAAGGGAGCAACAAAAGGCCAAAGACAACACAACAGAAGTGATCCACACAACTGAGTTGGTGAGGGGGGAGCTAAAAGGGACAGTCGCTGAAGTCCTTTTTGCCAGAGGAATTGGGTATACTGGTGATGGGTATGATAGAAAATCACTTATGCATGGAAAATCATCATTAACAGTGAGGAATCACAGAACCTCACTCAGTATTTAAAAAACAGAACAAAACAGAAAAGGTTAAAAAAAAAAAGCAGGAAGTCAGCTGACTAAGGCTCCAGTCAAGGTGAAACCACCATATCTTAATCTCCTCCCATCTCCTACCATCCTGCTCCATTCTCTATTATCCCATACTGGAATCTCAAACATTGGCCAGTGAAGACAAAAGAGAAGCGAAGGGGTTTATCCCACCTCATTTTCTCCTTCACAGACTTTGCACTTGAAGCCAAGGCTGGAGGAGCAGGAGAGAGAGAGAGCTGTTCTTCATATACAATTGAGGATTTTGAACTGTAGAGGAACAGCGATTATTAAAAATAAGCAAGAAATAAAACTATATTATTGCCTGTCTATTTGCTTGAGTGAATAGGAAAGTCAGAGAGACATATTAAAGTTCTATTCCGGAAAGAAAAGAAAAAAACTGTCTCTTCCAAATCAACTTAAAGGAGAGAGTGGGAAATTTAAAAAAAAAAAAAAGGCCTCTGGTATCTGAACTTAAACACTCGGATGTTCTGTATAGTTTGAATACCACTTTCATCATTCAAAACCACTTAGATCATCTTAATTAAGAGTCAAGGGGTAGACTGAGAAGAAAAATGTTTTCTAGAAGATATAAACACACAGGTATGAATATTATCTAGACCCAGACCCACCAGAATATAATTTCCTTCCCAAGTTGATTTTTGTACCACTAAGTATCACCTAAGGCCCATTTGTTTTGAATGCCCTTTTAGATGGAAATGTCTAAAATTTCAGTTCAGAGCAGTGGTTTTCAAAGAAGAATCTTTAAGACCAACAGATTCAGCATCACCTGGCAATTGGTTAGCAATTGAATGATTAGGCATAAACCCAGGAGTTACTGAACCGAAAACTCATGGATTGGGCCCAGCAGTCTGCTGAACAAATATGACATAGCTGTAGTGTGAGAATGACAGGTGTGGGATATTCTAGAATATTGACATAAGCCACTGTATTAAAGCAGCTATTTAAAGAAATTTTAATTGAAAAAAAACAGCACAGCAATCAGGGCCGGTGCAATAGTATAATAGGTAGGGAACTCTCCTTCATGTAACAAAATCAGCAACAATAAGAACACTAACCTACATTAGGAGGAAATTATAGTAAAATGTGAATTGGGACCCTGTAGACACTGCAGAGAAGCAAAGGAATGTAGCAACAAGAAGCCAAGAAAAGTGGCTGTCCTCTGACAAGTATCATGCATGTCAGGTGAAAGCAGTGAGGTTAGAGTAAAGCTGCACACAAAAATTTAAATATCTTAGGCCATGCAGGGGAAGGGAGTTGCGGGCTGAATGAGGGCTAGAGACTGAGCACAGCGGCCACTCAACACCTTTATTGCAAACCACAACAGCTAATTAGAGAGAGAGAACAGAAGGGAATGCCCTGCCACAGTGGCAGGGTGGGGTGGGGGGGAGATGGGATTGGGGAGGGTGGGAGGGATGCTGGGTTTACTGGTGGTGGAGAATGGGCACTGGTGAAGGGATGGGTTCCTGAACTTTGTATGAGGGAAGCATAAGCACAAAAGTGTATAAATCTGTAACTGTATCCTCATGGTGATTCACTAATTAAAAATAAACAAATTAAAAAAAAAAGAACTGAGGGAAAGCTGAACTGGAGAGAAAAGACAGAGGCTTCAACTAAAAACTTTTGGTGTCTGATATTTGAAATTTCTATTTTTTTCCCTTAAATTACCTCTTTTTGTTAATAGATTATTCTGGAAAACAGAGAAGTACTCATAAAAAATTTTAAATATCTTCATGAATTACCTCTCATGACCATAAATAGTATGCGTGAGTTATTTGTGAAATTTTGTTAAAATCTTTCATTAGACACTTCAGAATCTAGTAAAAGTATTTCATGTATTATCTGCATAGTTGCACTCTATTAAATGAGCTGAAATGTGTTATTATATGAATGAGTACCTGAACTGTTTCTCTCACATGCACAAACATGTGCATACACATGTGCACACACTTACACTTCCATATATTAAAACCTGCACCAGCAGTAAAAACAAGTTCGGAGCACATATAAATTTTCTTCTTGGTAGAACTAAGACAAACCTGATTCAGTCTTAACATTTTAAACTTCCTTCTTTCCCCAGTTAATGATGCTGAACCCCCAGTTTAATTACACATAAGAATTATGTCTGCTATCAGAAAGAGATAATCTTCTGGTTTTCATCAACAGAGTAAATGAGTACTAGCTATTTATCTGTGCTAATGTCACTTCTAGTTTCTTCCATAAAATATAGTATCATGAGAAATTAACTCCTTTCCAGGAGGCAGACTTCATATGCATGAAACTAGACAGTTATGCCAAATTTTCACTCATTTGGGTGTCGCTTTCAAGAATTTTACTACTTCTGAACAATGCTACTAAAGGACCGCCATCACTGACCCCCACAAATTAAAGATATTCATTGAAATAATAAAACTGAAAAGTACCATGAGGCCCTAGAGAGGGTGTATTTCCTCTTACTGTGAAAATGGAGAACAATAAGAATTTGACAAGTGATCAATACATACTAACATCAACCTGCTTACCATAATCAGAACAATTTTATAGCATTGAAGAGAGAACCCCATTCAGTAGGTGATTAAATACCAGTCAGTGCCTCGTTCAGGTGCAAACTGAAGTTGTCTCATCTGTCATCAAGAGAATTTGTTGGTCTACAGCAGCAGCTTTTCACATGCTAAAAAATGAAGAACCAAAATTTTTGTTCCTTCACTACTATGGAAAATTTTCATATTATGCCTTTGACAATTCACATAGTATCTAAATTAACATGCATACAAATAGTGCTCTGATATGGGTGGCTAGGTCCCAAATAGTCACAAAGGATCAATAATATATGAGTCTTCCTTCAAAAGTATGCTAATGAGCAGGCCACAAGAAAGCAAGCGACTCAATTCACCTTAAGCCGAATGTTTCCTAAAGCTGAATATGTATCCAGTGAGTAAAAACAAACCCAGGGTGGTAAAATCTGCCTGTCAAAATAGAACACAGCTCACATCCCACAAATAGCATAAGAAAATTGTGCTGGCAATTCTCTACCATGTAAAGTGCACTATCAATTCACATCTTGAGTTTATCTGTCATGATGAATTGTCTTCAAATGTGCCTTTCTGCTTCCTCCCCCACAATCCCAAATTAATTTGTATTAAAGAGATAAAATAGACAATTTCTAGGAAGAAGCGATGGGAAATAAAATGCTTATATCTATTTATTCCCTGCTCATTCTCACCAAAACTTAACCTTAAAACAATGAATAATATACTGAGGAAACAATAATTGATTACCAAAAAAGGACTACTTGATAAGAATACTTATTCACCTCAGAGAGGCAGAAACTCACAATAGCATTTATCAGTGAGTTTCAAATAAAAAAGTCCCTTTTCTTTCCAATTATTCTCCTGGGAGATTGTATTTGAAAAATTCATTAGATACAATTATTCCCTCCATAAATTTTTCTGTCTGTTTTTTATACTTGAGAGTAGGCAGAGAACAAGCATAAGTGATTTGGAAAGACAAGTAACCAAATGACAAGCTTCATTTTAAGAAACTGCTAAAATACACAACTAGAAGATACTTGAAAGAAAATCTCTGTAAGAGTATCCCTTATGTCCACTTAATTATATAGTCCACATGATATATATATTTCTAACATATAAAAGACATGTATTACTTACATACTATTAGGTTACTATGTTACAAGCTATTCCAGAATTCAGTGCTTAAAATTTCTTTATTATTTCTCTTGAGTCTGACATGACATGACTGGGAGGTTACCAATCTAAGATGGATTTGGCTATTAAGTAACCCTGGTCTGTATCTCTCATTTTCAAGCAGGCCAGAGAATATTATTTTCAGGTCTTTAGAAGCAATTTAGAAGTTTAAACTCAGCTGTACGAGTATTTTATAAAGTAATTAGTTTTGCAAACAACTGCAGACCAACATCAGGTCACAGAATTGAATCTAGAATCAGGGTACAAAGGAAATACACCTTCCTTCCTGGTGAGTCAATCTGAAATTTCATACACCATAGAACATAGATGTTCAACCTTGATCACCCCAGTTCTTCACAAAGAGGGGAAAAGCACATGTTCTATGAATTCAATCTTAGGATACACTTAATCAGCCAGTAAATAATCTGCTTCAAAATGAGTCCTTATTTGAAGAAAATACTCTAGGAATGAATGCTCTCACCTATAGTTTCCTGGTTAATAAAGCAGATACTAAAATAATGTATGAATTAGTGCAAATAAAACCAAATACTGTTATAGTTTGAAAAAACTACACACATCTTAGTATGTGCTCCTTACTCAAATATGCAAAAACAACTTTGTTTAGTAATGATGGGCTATGTGAGTCTATGACTAGTTACCTAATTTACTCAGGATGTATACAAAGTAACAAGAGATAAGAAAAAAATCAGGCTAAAAAATCCTGAGTCTTCCACCTGTAACTTCACCAGTAGATTTCATCTCAAAAACTCTTATTAGAGTCATCTTTCCAGAGCTATAATACAGGGGGTGTGGTTTACCCACTTACCTTGCATGTAAGTGTTTCATCTTCACATCCCATATGTCCTTGAACCCACAAGCAGTGATCCATGAGCACAGTTCCAGGAGTAAGCCCTGAATACAGCTGGGGTGTGGCTAAAAGCAAACAAAAAAAGAACCAGGGCCTCAGACACTTGTCTTCTCCTCTGAGTCATTATCCCAGCTAATTCTTTAGTGAGACTGAGTTCTTACCCCAGGAAGATCACACTTTTGTTAAGGACATATTTTGATCATTACCATTTACTTTTCATCCCCAGGGCACTTTAAAAACAAATTTCTAAGTATATTTAAATTTAAACATTTTATAGAAACACATTTTATTTAATAATCCAAGTCAGGAGGAAAACAATTTAAGTTACCTTTACAGATTTCTATGCAAGTGTTTGTTTCAAATAATAGATATTATATATAAGCTGTTTGATTATTATAAATTGTTATTGTGTTACTTACTATAGAGTACAATACCTAAAACTATTTTATTATAATTTTTCTAAGGTGTAAATAATATACCATGAATGTATACATAATGCTGGAAGATATTAAGGAATAAGTGAATGATAGTTATAAAAGGCACTTGCTTATGATTTGCTGGGATACCCCACAGGTGAGCAGCATTGCCAATGACCTCCTCTACTCACCACTGAGTCCTGGAAACTTCTTGAGCCTCAGCCCCTGCCAGAACCAACCAGCACTGACACCTTTACTCAGCCCATTCCATTTGCGCTGCAGCCACAGGTCAACAAGTAGAAGGATAAATAGCAGCCTGATACTTTTTTCATCTTAGTCTCTGTTGTTACCACCCATAAATCATGGAAACAGTGTAAAATGCAAGGAATTCTGTTCTGAAGCACAAAAAGATCATTAGGAAAGCCCTCAAATAAAAAAAAAAGGTTGAAGCCAGTTTTGGAAGATTTAAAAACAACAGCTTTCATAATATTGGAGGAAATAAGGAAGTCTCTTGAAGAGAAATTTAACAAACTCAAAAAAAAGTGATACAAAATATT
Organism: Sorex araneus; assembly: GCF_027595985.1. Lineage (NCBI taxonomy): Eukaryota > Metazoa > Chordata > Mammalia > Eulipotyphla > Soricidae > Sorex > Sorex araneus. Next base: position 26,386,939 of record NC_073305.1, read on the forward strand.
AAAGAATTCATTGAAACAGAATTGAAAGCCATAAAGAGTACAATAGTAAATCACAATAAGAAAATTCAGAATGCCAAAAACCATATCAGTGATCTTGAAAACAAAAGTAAATAAAAGTATCAGTGATCTTGAAGCCAGTACCACAAAAGAAAAGTCAATAAAAAATAAATACTAAAAATAAGTGGAAGAAATTTAAAGGAAAATCATAAGAAGAATAACCTCCAAATGATACAAATTCTGGAAGAAATAAAAAATGAAAAAAGAGAAGAAAGACTAGTGAAATAGAGAGAAACATCCAAATCATTGTAGCGAGACCTATGCCAGATTCAAGGGGTCCAAAGACAACCATAAATAAAATATCCTCATAAAGAATAGCACCAATATACATTGTGATCAAAAGAGTAATAATCAAAATGACAGACTACTTAAAATAGCAAGTGAGAAAGGGAAATTAAATACAAGAGGAACAACATAAAATTCACCACAAAACACTCAACTGCAACCACACAAGAGAGGAGAATGGAACAATACATTCAAAGCACTGCACATGGAAAACTTTCAACCTAGGGCCCTCTACTATGCAAAGCTGTCATTTGAAAGTTATATTCTTTATGAACACAAATTAGTTTTTCTTGAGAGAGCATGTTTAAGATGTACTAGTTTACATTCTGTAACATGGAATCACATATCTAAAGAAAAATTCTAGAGTTTTTTCTCACATAATATAAAATCTCAAGACTGTTGATGGTTTTATATTAAAGGATTTGGTTTTCTTCTCTGACAATTTAGGGAATGGATTTTATCCATGTGATGGCATAACAGGCTGCTACTATTGCTCCAGTCATTTATCACACTCACATTCCAGGTCAGAAAAGGCAGAGAAGCATTAAAGCCGTATGGAAATTTGTCTTTGTATGATTAAAAAATGAAACTCTTCTTATTGCTCTGTCAATATCTTTTTAAGCTAGAGCTGTAACATAGTCACAACAAATGGGAGTGTAGGATTGACTTCTAATTACTCTTCTTCTGATTTAAGTATTCATTAGTAAAGGAATGCTCTAATCTTCAGTGCCCCAGATTTCCAACCCCAAAATTGGCTAATGAAATGAATGTGTCCAATAGTCTATGCTTTCCAGAGCCAGGAATCCTTGGTTGGACAGAAACTACTGAGCATCCACAAAATAGCCATTCTTTCTCTTCCTTCCTTACTGGCAGACATCAATTGCCATGAAAAAATGGTGAGGTTTTCTAAGTCTATTTTCCTGCTTAAGCATGACTGAGTAGCCAGAACATGACCAAAAGGAGTCAAGGAAAAGTGCAATGGCAGTTACTGGGAAAGGTAGTCAAGAGATCATCGCTGACTATTGACCCAAAAGCTGGACCTGGGTACTTAATGGCTTCAAGCCCACTATCACCATTACCTTCTGTTCTATTGCTCTCCAAGTGTCTTCCTGAAGCTAGCCAAGAACATACTCCTGAGATAAAGCATATTTTTGAGACCATCTGGACAATGCAAATGTCAAATTTCAGGTAAAACTTTAAAGCTTAGAAATAAGCTTACAAGATTAGGAGACTGGAGCAGAAAACTCTCTTCTTGAACCTAAGACAAAATCTCATGAGTTGATTTGGCTGTTAATACTGTCACTTGCCAGTGTGTGTGTGTGTGTGTGTGTGTGTGTGTTGGGGGAGTGCCTTTTTCTTCCATATCTCCTTGCCCTTCTTATACAATACCATATTCAGACTGTATATCCTTGAATCCCTTCTGAGGCTACAACCCAGAAGCATCTGGGAATTTTTTTTCCAACAGACTCTAAGATAAATGTGTCAGAAGTCTTCAAGCTCCCTTTTCTGCCCTTTCTCCCTCTCTGAGTACTCTTGTCTATGTGTGGGTGTTTGCAGCCATTTGGTACCAAGGAGCCAACAAATGCAACACACTGAAAATGATGAAAAGGAAGGACGATCAAGAATTGCAGTTACTGATGAAATCAGTCATGAGAGAATCTTTCCCTGACTTCTACAACAATAAGAACCTATTGATTTATGATGTTTTTCTTTGCTTTGGTTATTTTCAGCCTAAATCACCCTTATATAGTACAATGTTCTAGTAGAAATAGTTGTTTACTCCAGACTAACATATCTTATGCATTGTGTGCCTATGAATCACAGGGAAACATTTTGAAATGTATTTATCTGATGCAGTAAGTCTAGGATGGGGTGTAAAATTTCTCTATCTCTAACAGGCAGCAGATATTCTCTTTTGCCCAGGAGGATCTACATTCTATTCTGAGTAGCAAGGTGCTAATCCATAACGACTGCATGACAATCTTCCAGTCATATCACTTCTCTAAGCCTCACTTTCCTCAAAGGCACCCATAGCTTATGATAGTAAATATTATCAGAACACATTTAGTTCCACTACAAATGAAGATGCACATGAATAAATAGTGAGGGGGGAAGGAGAGATAGCACTGCAGGTAAAGTGCTTGTCTTGCATGCAGCTGACCCAAATTTAATCCTTAGCACCCCATGTGGCCCCCTGATCCCTGACAGAAGGGATCTTAGGAGACAATCAGGACTATACCCCGAGCACTACGAGGTGTGGCCCAAAAACTAAAATGCAAAAGAAAAAAAATGAAAACTGAAGTTAAGAAGCCTACGTGCTATAATTTCTAACCCTTCAACCTAATGATAATTAATCTCATTCCTCGGTACAAGTGACATCCAGGACAAGGACACTTAGGCCTTCCTTATTTCCATGGCTGTCCAACTGTCCCATCTACACAAAAATATCATGAGAACAGAATGTTAAACTAAGCTGCCTTTGCAGCTGCTCCTTGGAAACATTATGAATAATGTGCGTGCTAATCAGAAATTCAATTAATAAAGATTTGAAAAGATCTAGAGCCATCCGTCCTCTTCGCTGCCCCATCCTCTCTCAATGAGAATGAAGAATGAAGGTGGTTATTTTAATTACAAAAACCCATCTGCCTGCAAAAGTGACTGCACTTTGGCACCCTCTACCCCGGTTGTGTGTCTCTCTCACAAACTTCCCCATCCAACACACGAGTCTGGCTGCTTTCACGGGCACATGTTCTTTCTCTCCCCCCATTGCTGCCCTCCAGATAGGCAGCCAGAGGAAAATAACCTACTCTTCCATTCTACCTTCCAAACGAGATTTTCTGACACCCCATTTCCTTTACCAAGTCAGGCTGTGCGCCAGGAAGGAATGAAGTACAACAGCTCTGTTCTACGTGAGAGGAAAGAAGAAAGTTTCTTTCTTATTTTTGTTCTCTTTCTGTCTTCTTTTATAGAACTGATTTTAAAGAAAAATTGAGAAGAGAGTAGAGTTCTTACTTGCCTCATATCAGCATCAGTTCCCACTATTTGTAATGCCTTACATTGTTCTTTGTTGTAACTAATGTAAATGTGGTAAATAACAAGCCAATTCTGATACTTTTTTTAAAATAAGGAGTGTTCACTTGCTTTTTCCCCTACTGAAGTCAGAAAAGACTTTTAAAGGAAAGAAAAAGCAGAGAAAAGAAAGCAGCTTCCAAATTCCATGATGGGTCTCCCAAAGAATTCCAGAAAAAGCCTTCCCTTTTTTTAATACCCTTTTAACTATGGTGTGGGTGTGTATGTGTGTGAGAACACTGTGTGTTTGTGTACTTTTCTTTTCCTTTTCTTTTTTTTTATTTTTTCCTTGGAACATATTTCTTATGTTCCAAGAATGTTGACCCTTTTTAAACGTTGGTGTTATAGATGCACTCCAGAGAGATCATATGCACTGGCTTGTGAGGCTTGTCTGGGTTTGCCCACTAGTTGCAGCCCATACTATCTTGTGCCTGGTAGGGTGACACTCTAGTTATGGTGCTCCTGAATTTTGGTTACAGTGCTCATTGGGAGTCACACACTGGTTTGTGGTGTTTGTGACTGCTGAATGCTAGAACTCACGCTTTGTTGTGGCACCAGAGATCCCTGCAGAGACCCAGAGAGCACACACAGGCATGTGAGATGGTATCAGGGAATGAAGTTGCAGCCTCTCTGGCCTCAGGCTAGCAGCACAGGTGAAACTAGGGATCATTCCTGGGATACATTATTAATAAATGAAAGGCTATGGTTTATTTAAATTTTCTTATCGTTTTGAACCTATGGTGACTTCCTGATCTAGATTTTACATTAGACTTAGGACTTAAATCCCTTTGGGTTCCTCCTGATAGTGGCCATTTCTCAGCCTTTGTTTATATGACCTGGAGAATTTTCAAAAGAGCTAGTCAAGTATTTGATAAGATGTCCCATTCAAAAAACTTGGTGTTTTTTATCAGGATATGATAAAGTTACAGATTACTTTGAAGAAGGAGAAAGAGAGAGAGAACTGTTTTCATTGCTTGTCATTATACACATATACTTTCAATGTGATTCATAACTATTGACATTAGTGTTGACCACGTGGCTGAGGCACCATCTACCAGCTTCTCACTGTAAAGTTATGTTTCTTGTCCCCGTTTGCGGCTGTATACTTTGGAAGAAAGCCACTAGAGGAAGCCTGCACTTAATGAAGAGTGAAGGGTATATGCTCTAGCTCTTGGAACATTGATACCTACAAACATTCAGATTTCTTCTGAGTGGGACATTTGTTAATTGTCCTCCAGTTATTAATCTCTTCAATCATTTATTCATATTATTTTAGATTTGGGTCTTTCTTATTTTATACTTTGTGTTAAAATTTAATACAACTTTAATTTTATACAAAAATTTTCCATTTTGTTCAAATTTTGGCCATGAGGAGTTCTTTTATATAGTTCCCTTTGGTATATCCACGTCACTGGTCACTGTGTGTTTGTGTAGTTTTCTTTTCCTTTTCTTTTTTTATTTTTCCCTAGGAAATTTTTCATTTTCTGATGTTATAAGATGATTCAGACTATTCTTGTAATTTTCCTCCCTCAGTCATAGAATCAGATATTTCTCCAAGGAGCCGTGTTTGTTTTGTTGGAGAATGTTATTAGACAAGATCTGAGTTAAGTGTATTCTCTGCTATTGGAATGATATAAGTCCATGTACCTTACAGAGTGAATAAAAGGTATATATGTACCCATGTATACACTCTTAATGAAGTATATTTTGTATAGAAGCACCTATGAATGAAGTTAACGTCAGTTCTAATTTAAGTCTTTAACTCAAATCAATGGTACATCAATTATTCAAGCACTGTCCTTGATTACAAGAACTCACCCTCTAACAGTAAGAAAACTTGCTCACATCATTTGTTATTTAATTGACTGTCATTCCAGTATACAGGTATGCTGACCTAGATCCCCATGGAGAACAATGTTTGGAACTCTATGTCAGGTTTTACATGCAGCTCTTTTTGTCTTTAGTCTTATAAACTACAATTCTTTACAAAGATGCTTGGGTCAGCACCTTTCCTCCCATCATCTCTAATGACATTACTTCATGTATGCAACTTAATTAAATTCCCTTATTACTGTCTATATATCTTGTTGGGATCTAAAAAGTGTTTTGTTCAATATTGATTTAGAATTCAAAATAAATAATGTCTTAAACTCTCACTGTTCTTACTTGCCCATCTGCTCCAACCTTCCCAGGTATTTTATTTGATATAATTGAAGAATTAAATCACGAAATTATAAAATCTAACAGCATTGGAAATCTTATGTTTTACTTATCTGTTTGGTCAGGTGAAGATATTGTGAAGGGAAAAAAATAAGTAAACTATAAAATTTATCAGAAGACTCCATTGGAGAGAGAAGATGAGAACTTGGCTGATTTTGTTCTCAACCCAAAGATTTTTTATACTAATAATTAATATGTAGGGAGAAAACCTTTTTTAAGTTGTATGCCTGAATCAATAAACCTCTTCCACTTTCCAGGCATAATATACTTACTTCCTGGGAAGTGTATTTGGATTTATATTTTATTTTGTTTTGATCTTGGACCATATCCAGTAGTGCTCAGTGACTAGTCTGATCGCTCAGCGATTGCTCTGGACTATACTATGGATGCATGGTACCAAGGATTGAAGCTGGGCTGACTATATAAAGGACAAGCACTTTCATCTCTGTAATATCTTTCTGGCCCCAAAACTGGATTTTCTATCCTAGTATTACAAAAGAGTAGATAAAAAGATGTCTGGATTTTTTTAGATGAAATAAAATTAGTTGTGCTTAGTTTCTATTACTCAAACCATCATTCCTGGAATAATAGGACTTTTCTTATAGATTTCTTTGGCTTATCTCTGCCTACACAGTGACTGCTCTTTGCTTTTCTTGAGCATTTTTCACACTACCCTGTATCATTAGACTGTGAACTCTTGAGATTTGCAATCATAACATTTATCTAAATTCCCTCAAACTGACTTCTAATGTGACAAGTAAGAACAATTCAATTAATATTTATGTAAGTAATGAGAAAAGGAATAATTCAGAGATTTATAAACAGTATTAAAAAGTTGAAAACACTGGCAGAGAGATAGAACAGTGGGTAAGCATTTACCTTGCATGCAGCCAACAAATGTTCAATCACTGGCACCACATATAGTCCCCTGAGTACCAACAGGAATGATCCTTGAGCACACAAGATCAAGAGTAAGCCCTAAGCACCACCAATCCAGGATGCTGATAAAAAATAAGACAAGGTAGGCAAAACTCTCCACGATGTTGAAGCTAATGGTATCTACAAAGCTGACATACCACTGGCCAAGCAAGTGAAAACAAAGATAAACAAATGAGACTATCTTAAACTAAGAAGCTTCTGCACCTTAAAAAAAAAAACAGTGACCAAAATACAAAGACAGTCTACAAAATCAAAAAGAATATTCACCTAATACCCATCTGATAAGGGGTTGATATCAAGGATATACAAGGCACTGGTTGAACTCCACAAGAAGAAAACATCCAACCCCACCAAAAATGGGGTGATTAAATGAACCAAAAATTTCTCAAAGATGAAATCCAAATGGCTAAAAGGCACATCAGAAAATGCTCTACATGGGGCTGGAGCGATAGCACAGCGGGTAGGGCGTTTGCCTTGCACGCGGCCGACCCGGTTCGATTCCCAGCATCCCATATGGTCCCCTGAGCACCGCCAGGAGTAATTCCTGAGTGCAGAGCCAGGAGTAACCCCTGTGCATCGCCAGGTGTGACCCAAAAAGAAAAAAAAAAAAAAAAAAAAAAAAAGAAAATGTTCTACATCACTAATTATCAGGGAGATGCAGATCAAAACAACAATGAGATATCATCTCACACCACAGAGACTGGCCCACATCCAAGAGAACAAAAGCAACTAGTGTTGGCAAGAATGTGGGGAGAAAGGGACTCTCCCTCACTGCTGGTGGGACTGGTTCAGCCCTTTTGGAAAACAGTATGGACAATTCTCAAAAAATTAGAAATTGAGCTCCCATTTGACCCAGCAATACCACTCCTGCGAACATATCCTGGAGAGGCCAAAAAGTATAGTCAAGGGGGCCAGAATGATAGTACAGTGGGTAGGGCATTTTCCATTGCACACAGCCGACCTAAGTTCGATCCCCAGCATCCCATATGGTCCCCCAAGCACCTCCAGGAGTAACCCCAGAGCATTGCTGGGGGTGACCCAAAAAGCAAAAAAATAAAAAAATAAAAAGTATAGTCGAAATGACATCTGCACTTGTATGTTCATTGCTGCACTATTTACAGTAGCAAAAATCTGGTTAAAAACCCTAGTGCCGGAGAACTGATGACTGTTAACAAAACTTTGGTACATTTACACTATGGAATACTATGCAGCTGTTAGAAAAGATGAAGTCATGAAATTTGCATATAAGTGGATCAACATGGAAAGTATCATGTTAAGTGAAATGAGTCAGAAAGAGAGGTACAGGTATAGAAAGATTGCACTCATCTGTGAAATATAAAGTAACAGAATGGGAGACTAACACTCTAGAGTAGTAGAGATAAGGACCAGGAGGTCTTTCTCCACGGCTTGGAAACCGGCCTCACATGCTGGAAGAAAAGGCAGCTCAGATAGAGAAGAGAATACTAAGTAAAGGATGTTGGGAGGACCCATTCAGGTTGAAAGATGTGTGCTAAAAGCAGACTATAGACCGAACATGGATGCTCAATGCCTCTATTGCAAATCACAACACCCAAAAGGAGAGAGAAATCAAAAGGGAATGCTCTGCCACAGAGTGGGGCGGGGTGGAGGGGACAGGATCGGGGTGGTGGGAGGCATACTGGGACCATTGCTGGTGGAAAATGGGAACTGGTGGAGGGATGGGTACTCAATCATTGTATGACTGAAATGCAAGCATGAAAGTTTGTAAGCCTGTAACTGTACCTCACAGCATTTCACTAATTTAAAAAAAGAAAGAAAGGAAAATGAGAATTTAAACAATAACCTTACTAACTCTAAAGCCCAGATTAATAGGAATATTGAGACTATCTCATAAGGAGTACTCACATTCTACAAATCACATAGATATGGGACAATTATGACTTTATATCCTTCCATTATGTTGTTAACCAACCATGACACTAGTAATGTATTCACTCTCTGAGTATAGGGAGATCAGAGACTCTTAACTCTTAGATCTTAAGGTTGCAAGAAATTCAAAAACCATGTCAATTACTTCTCTCTCTCCCTCTCTCTTTCTCTTTCTCTCTCCTTCTCTCTCCTCTTCAAATTGCTACAACACTGTATGAAAGTCATATTTATTAGATATTATAGACAGGGATTCCTGACAGGACCAAAAAGTTTTGCCATGAGAGGCAAAATCTACTATTCCTTCTCGAGGCATCTCATAGCTAAGAGAAATTTGGTTTTGGTATTCAAACTTGAAAAACCTTTCAAAAACAGTTGCTAGTGCTTTGATAGGAATATGAGGAAGATAATAAATAGCAAGCAACTGGACTAGGTTTATAAAATATAAAATGGCTGCAAATGTGTAAAGAATCACACAAAAGAAGATTACAAATATATTTCCACTCAGCTGAGTGAATTTAAGAATTAACTAGATAAACCCTCCCACAATTATGTTATATTATTTATAACAGATTGAAGTGAGAAACTGTCCTGTAAACTTTGTAGAAACAAAGCAGTCAGGCTGTGAGAAGCTTTTCTTTATAGACTTACTGCTTGCAATTGCTAAAATTCTGGTGTAGATAGATCTCTAATGCCCAAAAGATGGTATTTAATGTAAGATCACTGACAGGGAACCATATCATGAGGGTATGGGGAGGCACTCATGAATGAAATTAAGAGCTCTTATAAGAGACAAAAAAGGATAACTCAGTTAAGGAAAGCTGGCTTCTATGCCATGCTAGGAGATAACAGGAGGTTGGCATTCACAATCAGAAAAGGGGCCTTACTCCATCGCACTGACATCCTGATCTTAAGCTTCTAGACTCCAGAATATGCCAAATAAATTCTTGTTGTGACTCGATAAACCAGACCATGGCACTTTATCATAGCAGTAAGAATGAGTTAAGATAGTCTAACGATGCCACGAGGAAGAGCATGTGCCCTGCATGTGTGAGGCCCTGAGTTCAATTCCACCACTACAAAAGAAGAAAAGCCAAATGGACAAGACTTATAGTGTCTCCATGATCTCATAGTACCCTAGCTAGCAACTATCTATGAAAACTCAAAATGAATTAACAACCTCATTGTATAACCAACACATATGGCAAATGTTCCACTACATTGCTCAACAACAACAAAAATACAATTTGTAAAATGAGCAAGGTATTTTAGCAAGATTCCAAAAAGGAAGTACAGATGGTCAGCAGGTTTATAAAAATGATTATTATGACTAATTATCAAGCAACTGCGAGTTAAGACCACAATCAAATTCTACTTCACACCTACAAGAGTAGATTACATCTCAGACTGCAATAACAATAGGAATTGGAGAGGGTGAAGAGAAAAAGAAATTTTGGGGCACTGTGGGTGGGACTATAAATTGGAGCATCCAGTTTTGAAAAAGGTATGAAGATTTTTCAGGGACCTGAATATAGATCTGGCACATGACCCAGAAATCCCTCTCCTGGGTATCCATCACTGCAGTCACTGTCATCCCATTGCTCATCGATTTGTTCGAGCGGGCACCAGTAACATCTCTCATTGAGAGATTTATTGTTACTGTTTTAGCATATCCAATACACACGGGTAGCTTGCCAGGCTCTGCCTCGCCTTGCGGGCTCGATGCTCTCAGTAGCTTGCTGGGCTCTCTGAGAGGGGCGGAGCAATCGAACTAGGATCGGCTGCATGAAAGGCGAACACCGAACTGCTGTGCTATCGCTCCAGCCCTGGGTATCTGTAGAAAGAATATAAAAACATTAACAAAAAATGTTAGCCCACCCAAAGTTTACTGAATTATTATTTATAATAGCTAAGTAGGGAAGGAATAGTTTTGTTAATATTCAACACCTATTATGATTCTTTCTAGAGCTTTATACAGAAAGCTCTTTTTTTTCCTCATTTCTTTTTTTTTTTTTAATTTTATTCAATCACCGTGAGATAGTTACAAGCTTTCATGTTCGGGTTACAATCTCACAATGATCAAACACCCATCCCTCCACCAGTGCACATTCCCCATCACCAATATCCCGGGTATACTTCCCCTTTCCCACCCTCCCCCTGCCTCTGTGCCAGACAATATACCCTATACTCTCTCTCTCTACTTTTGGGCATTATGGCTTGCAACACAGACACTGAGAGGTCATCATGTTTGGTCCATTATCTACATTGGAAATGTGATGGTAGGAGACTGCTACAGTACAACGAAGTTTATAGAGGAGAGTTGTGTTCTGTCCCCAAACCAGCACAGCAAGTGAAAGCAAGCTCTGGGCCCCTTTTTTTTCTTTTTTCTTTTTTTTTCTTTTTTTTTTTTTTTTTTGCTTTTTGGGTCACACCCAGCGATGCTCAGGGGTTACTCCTGGCTTTGCACTCAGGAATTACTCCTGGCAGTGCTTGGGGGACCATATGGGATGCCGGGGATCGAACCCGGGTTGGCCGCGTGCAAGGCAAATGCCCTACCCGCTGTGCTATCGCTCCGGCCCCCCCTTTTTTTTCCATGAAGCAAATTTCAACAGCAAGGGGGCTGACACTACAGGATGAAATGACAGGGATTAACAGTGTATTCCTAAATTATCTGCGCTAAGGAACAAAAACACAATTTTCCCCATTCTTTAAATTGTCCCTCATATAGTCTTTACTTTTCATAGGTAAAGCCAACATTTTGCAAGCACTACTAGTCTGAGCTACTTTCAGAGACCAGATGTAGTTCTTTTAAAGTCAGAAAATGAGGGCAGTTGTTTGACAGCCCTAAAAAGACTTCAAAAATGATCGTGTCTGAAGAACTCCATCCAAGAAGATGATGCCCAAAACATACTTTTGGCTCAAGCAAAAAGGCAAAAAAATAAATTCCAGGGTTTCTTTTGAGAGTATCACACTAATTGTGAAGAAGAAAACAATAAAGCTAGGTCCCGAGAGAGAATTTCTATTTTACTGAGAAGAGATTTTCTTTTCAATTGCCTAACAATCTCCAGAAGTCATGTTTATTTGGCAGAGTATATTGCTTTTCAAAGTGATGAAAATAACTTTTAAAAATAGGTAAATTATCAACCAAGCCACAAAGTTCTTAGATGCTTAGTTATAGAGATGTAACTTTGTACTAAAAGAAAAGAGTAGGAATTTAAATTCATTATCAGAAACTTCGTATCAACTAAAAATAGAGATTTGGATGAACTCAAGGATGTAAGGATCTTTTGAAATCATCAGCTTCAGGAGTCCTGGAGGTATTCAGAGTCTAAAATACAGGTAACAAGTTTCAAGCACATCACCCCACAAAAGGTCTCATAGCGCTACCATCAGAAAAGTTAATTTGTCACAGATCACTCCTGGGTTGCATTCTTATTTTCTTGAATATAGAAAGGAATTTAAGATGAAGATGGGACTTTTAAAAATGCTTTTACCTAAAGCATAACTAATTTCAATACCATGATGTGCATGATATGTGTGTACATATACATATGTGTGTATTTAAGAAGCAATTTGAATAAAATGTTCTCTGAGTTACTTTAATCACCAGAAGCTTTGCAATTAAAATCAGAGGCAAATATCCCATGAGAACCATGTTCAGAAGTACAATGAGCCCTTTCTCCCACAAAATAGAACATAACTGCAGGCCACCAGAGGTCTTCCTGATGTGCTCTGCAGACACAAGGCTGAAAATAGGGCTGCCTATCAGATTAAGGAGAGAGTTTAAAAGGATGAAAGGAGAAACAGTTTGGGAATTGTGCTCAAAATGTCCTCCTGTCATGTCCTGCTGTTGGCAGATCATGGAATGAAAAATGAGTTTTTGAACTTAGCACACTCCCTACAAATCCCACAAGAGAAATCTCTCCACACTAGGATGAATCCAAAAAACTAAATCAAGAGACTCCAGGTGCAATGAAGTTAGGAAAAGAGTTTTCCTGGTGTTCAGAATGTTCTCAGAGCAATTCAGGAAAATAGCAATCATTTTCTCTCTCTTTCCCTCTATCTTTTTTTAAAACATCTTCTGGGTCTGACACTTCTCCAAGAAGTTAGAAAATTATTTGTGAAAACTTGATCATTTTTAGAATAAAAACTGTATTTTAAAAAGCAACATAAATGCGCATTTCCTTCCTTGGTGGCAGGGGACTTAAGAGTAGGCACTCCAACTTATTTGCATTGGGTTCCGACTGTCAAGAGGAATCCAAAGGCAAATGTGTTTTTGACAAATGCAAGAAAAATGTGGTTTGAAGAAATGCACTTGAGAATCTATTTTCCCCTCCAACCAGGTCAAATGAGACTTGTTCATAAGATTCCCCCGTAATTCACAAAACGGGTATTTAACAGGGTATGCTTCTCTGGCTTCTTGATTATAGGTAATGAATCTTGCCAAGCCAATACTGCAGCCTCAGCCAGCGAGGCTGGTCACCGAGAATAAGCTAAACAAATAGGAAACAGACAACACACAGAAACTGTCCAAGCTCTAGGTTTTCCTGAGCAGCCATCAATGGTCTCACAGGCTGGCCATTTACTCAATGCCACATCACTCCCAGGGCTGACATTGTTTAAGTTGACAGAGACATTGACGTCCAAGAGGTACTTAAAGATCAGAAGCTGGGTATTTCACCTAGCTAGTCAGCAGGTACCCTTAAAAGTAAAGCTGTGACAATTTCTTATTCTGCTTTTACTCATGTTGTTCCTACCTCTAAAAGACTATAAACAATCTTATGTTAAGCTTGCCTGGTGCATTTTTGTAACCAGCAGATTTTTGTTATCTATTTGCTATCTATTTTTCCTGCTATATTATTCTATCCTGGGAGCAGTTTTACAAACCCTTTGCATTCTAATACCTAACCTATCTTATCTAGGGGCATATGCCATTCTTAGGGATTTATATTGTAGCACTATAGCACTGTAGCACTGTCATCCCGTCTGTCCGTTGTTCATCGATTTGCTCGAGTGGGCACCAGTAACGTCTCTGTTGTAAGACTTGTTACTGTTTTTGGCAAATTGAATAAGCCACAGGTAGCTTGTCAGGCTCTTCCATGGAGGCAGAATACTCTCAGCAAGTCCAAGAGGGATGGAAGAATCAAACCCAGGTCGGTTCCATGCAAGGCAAATGCCCTATCCTCTGTGCTATCACTCCAGTCCTTATGTTAGGGAGACAAATTTCCACAATTATATACTTTAATTTTTTTAACATTTTAAACTTGACTGTTGACAGTTTCTCTAAATTTTAACAATTTTTGTTAATAGTCAACTTGCGAGATAAAAAAATGAGATATGCACCTATAATAATTATTCAGTATCTTTTAAAAAAGAAAATGGAAAACTGGACATTGTGATAGAACCTTCTAATAGTGTTTAAAAGTAAAAATATCAGTCATGGTGACCATCAAAGACAATGATCACAGTCATACGCTGCTGATGAAAGTACAAAGTGGCACCATATGGGCGGTGAGGGTGGAGAGAATGGGGAAGTTGGAATTATTTACCAAATCTTTTAAAATTCACATTTTGATCCAAAATATCACTTCATTCATTGAAATAACTAAGGATATACACTAACATTTCATCTTCTAGGTTATTCAGCATGGGACCCAGGATAGCTCCATGGCAAGGAGCCTGCTCTGCAGGAACCGTGGGCTTGATCCTCAGCACCAAGCCACATAACAAGTATGAAGCAGGTAGCACAGACATTGGGATCTCTGTGTCTGCAATCAAGTGTGTGAACACAAGTCATCATAGTGAAGCAAGCAGGCAGGTAGAAAGGGCAGGGCCCCCCTTGGCAAAGAATTCTTGGTAAATAATAAAACCAATCTGCCCCGAGGCTGCGAAAATCTACCTCGTAAGCATAAGAGGCAAAGCCTGCTAAGACTTTTTACTTTGTGCTAGCAGAGATCCAGAGAAGGCTGGATGTGCTTAGAGAGAAGTTACTGCAGAACAAAGGCTGGGAAAAGAATATCAAAGCAGACTTATCAACTACTGCCAGCTCTACCCCATGGCAACCTAGCAATGCATTCTCACCTAGGTAGAAAGCCCACATGGTGCAGCTTGGGATGAACCCTGTCAAAGCCATTTGAACAAAGGCAGTGCAAGCATCTGCCGCCCTGAGCCCATGTTTTGCCCGTGCCCATGTGTTGCTGCTGAGCATATGTAGTGTCTAGCACATGTGCTGCCCGCATCGCCCTTCTTGAGATGTGTACTTCCAATCTTTCATAACTAATGGAGAATGTGTACTGGGGCTCCCTCTCAACTCTGGAGAAGTCTGTGAGTTCTCTCTCTCTCTCTCTACCTGCTGTCTCTCTCTAATATAATCTATACGTTTATATATTTATATATAACATAAACTTTATTGTATATACATGTTATATATAACTTTATGTGTAATAATATACATAATTACACATAATCATATATAAATATGTCAGGTATGTAATATATCCTTATGTTATATATAATCCTATAAATTTATATAATATAAATATTTTAATAAATAAATATATTTATGAATATCTTATATATAAATATGTGGAATTATTGCCTTTCTCTCTCTCTCTCTCCATCCCCTCTTCCTCAAAACTTCCCCCAAAAATCTATTATACTTCACTGCTCATCTCCTCCTGAATTTTTTTCTGTGAGGGAAGGGCAAATGGCCTGAAAAGCCTGGGAAAGGTCTCAGACTGACTTTCCTTTCTTGCAAAGAGTAAGGCTCACAGTCCTAGACTTCCCTAATCTGGTGCCACCTAGCCCCCACCTAGCCCCCACCTAGCCCCCACCTAGCCCCCACCTAGCCAGAGGTGGATAGATCTCCTCTGGAGTTTGCTACCTCTCTCCTCCCCACTTCACAGAAGTCACCCAGGGACCCCCATCAACAGCAACAACACAGAATACAGAATACATTTAAAGTAAAAAGAAAGAATAAACAAAACTACTCTTCGACATAGTAGTGTTTATAAATAAAATATCTTTAATGTAGAGCTAAAGAGATAGTCCAGTGGGTAGGTTGTTTGCCTTCCATGAGTCTGATCCTTGTGTTTGAAAGCATCTATGGTTCCCCTGACCCTATCCAGGAGTGATCTCTGAGCATAGAGTAGAGCCAGGAGAAAGGCCCCGGCAAACACTGCTGAGTGTGGAGCAAAACAAACAAACAAAAAAAAAAACGAACAAAAAATGTAATTTACCATTCAATGGCATTTCATTATAGAAATGCAAAGCAATTCACATAACTGATAGAATTTAAAAATTTCAGACTGTCCTTTTTTTCATCTAACTAGATAACTGTATCAATAGCATTTTGGTATAAAATATGACTATTAAAAATTCTGACTATTTTGGCAATTGTTCAGAGAAAGGTAAAAATGTAGATTGGGTTTTGATGGTTGGGTGAGAGAACTCAGAAATGCCTGGCTTTTGTCCTCAAAAACTTGGTTTCTTTCATTTTTCTCTAGGGAAGTAAATATAAGGAACAAATCCAAATAAACCATCAATGTATTCGCATGTCAGTGCTGAGAAATCTTTCAGATTTATCTGTTCTAAGAATGTGGGAGCATCCCCACCACAGTCAGAAACAGGGATTCTGCTTAGGTTTACACACACACGCAGAGTCAGGCCTAATTTAGCTCATCGGCCTCACTACATATCAAATTAGGAGAGCCATTTAAAGGAAGTGATCTCAGCACTGACTTTCAATGACTACGAGTAGGCCCAGGAATCAGCATGGTCCTTGTAAGAGTAAAGAACTTTACCTTAAAGTGTGTAGTAGAGGTAATGAGATGAATAGTAGGTCCAGAGCCACACAACACTTGTTTCAGTAATATTCAGCTGCATATCAAATGATTCCAAAACTTAATTACTTAAAACATCAGTGACATACTTTTTCATAATTCCTTGGGTTAATTGGGTTTGGTTACACTGCTCTGATGCATGTGGAATAGCTGAGGTTACCCATGCATCTAGGACCAACCCAGTAAAACACTCACGATGGCATCTCACCTCCAGAGTCTCATTAAGCACTCAGCATGCCACCTGGACTCTTCATGCCCAGTGACCAGCTTTAAAGAAAAAATTAGTTTTTTTTTTTAAAAAATAGATCCTGTGTTTTAAAATGGGCCTAGAAATTGTTTTATTCAAGTATAGTAATAGACTGGAATGAATAAAAATCCTACTTTCTAGTTATGAAGCAAAATATTTATGTTCATGATCCCTAAAAATGGGGGTAGGGGGTTACTGGCTTGGTGGGGAGAATTAAAGGAGATCACTGAGATCTGGATAGTTGGTTTTTAATCAAAGGTGTCCTCACAGGAAGAACTTATTATTTTTAGATTTCGGGTAGCGTGGCATCATAGTATCTCCACGTTCTAGGCCCTAAATGCAAGAGTATCTACAACATAGAGAATAAGGAAATATAAAATATAGATGCCCAATGGGCAAGTGTTTGCCAAACTACTGCTTCCATCATGTTTGCTGTGATCTAATTAACAAAACCATATCACATAATCACACAAAAAGTAATATAGAAGAATAAACAGGTTTATGAAAGTAGAAGATTCTATCCATTAAAGACCATAAATATACTAGTTGCTTAATAAATTTTTGAACAAAAGGATATTTGTCAATGTCAGCAATGATTATATGTGTAAATTAAGTTATTAATATTGTCATTTTACCTATGAATATTTTTTCAGCAACAATATGCACAATTTTTATAATGTAGACAAAGCCATAATTTTGTATAGAAATACTATGATCTTGCATTATGTCTTCTAGAAGAACAGACAAAGATGGGGAGTCTAGTACAAGTGATTTAGTGCTCTCAAGATAAAAATCAACCATAAGGACCTGAGAAGAGCAGAATAAAGTAGGTGAAAGGCCTGAACAAATATGTGATCTCAGCTGAAATGCAGTCTCCATCTGAACCCATGAGGAGCTCTACATGATGATCAGCAGAAAGGTCCTGTCTCATCTTGAGTCCATATGACTAGAGTTGTAGATCATTCCAGTTAGTTATCAGTTGTGTTTACCTCTTAGGAAGAGGCCATAAACTCTGAAAGTATAGGTGCCATTCATGGAGGAGCTATTCCTGGAAAAGGATACATACTTCAGCCTTTATCAGAAAACACTCAGAACAGCTTGGGTACAGCTATTTCATTCTATAAATGGGACCAATCTGCTAAAACTACTTTAGCTTGTTTCAAAGTACTGTCTGCAATGTCTCAGATAATTGCCTCATACCCTAGCATACAGCCTAAATAGGTTCTCAAAACAGAAAATCGACTTTAAAATAATATATACTGGATGAATTACTGTTAAATATGCAGAATTCAGAAATTTTCATTTGTATGTAATTAAGGATTCTTAAATATAATTTTAGGGGTATAAATCTAGACATAAATATCAGAATATTAAGAATAAAACATCACTCTTTCCTCTTTGAATAGCTCTATAACTGATGATGAGGCAGAATTTGATAAATTTTCCAAAAACTTTTCCTCTAAGCTAAAATTATGCAAGAGAAATTTAAAGAAATAAGGACTATTTTTTAAAAGGTTACAAGCTTAAATTATAAACTCAAGTCAGTAAGTTAGATATCTAAAAACTCTAAAAATATGGTTGGATAATAAGAGTGCTTTCTCAACCAAAACCACAAATTTCCCTTCACTGCACTCAGAGAAAGCAACAGAAACTAATCTTTCTCCCCAGTTGGAAAAAATGGCTAATAGAATTCCACCAGATGCCTTGCATTTTGTGCACAGAAAAGGTATTTCCATCAGTTTTATTAATTTTTTTCTGAAGCCTTATTTTCAGGACGTTACATTTAAATACTGAATCAGGTGATATTCAACAAGATACTCCAGGGAGAGGAAATGCCTTTTATTTGCATACGCACTTATATTCTGATTTTTACCATCAAGAAAAACAAGACCCCAGTGGAAGACAGACATGGTGGCCCACGGAATAAACCATTTAACAGAGATTCTTAGAAACATGACAAAGTCAGGATGTCTCAATTAGGTGAACTAGGGGCAGGATGATGGATTTTTTTCAGAAGGATTCTCGCTTCACCAAATGGAGAGATGGACATGAGAAAATGAGAGCTCCAACATAGCCGTCACCCAAGTGAAATGGGTGGGAAGTCAAGTTCTCTTCTATTTCCCTTCCAAATTCTGCTGGTTTTACAACTAACCCCAAAGGGACTGGGTCATTTTACTAATTAAAATAACTGAAGACAAAAATAAAGGCACAAGTGACACAGCTAGAAAGACAGCAAAACAAATCTGTCCCTTCCCTTTCTCATAGGAGTTTACCAGCAGCCATCTGGTCTTGTGATGACTAGTGACACATCTATCAGACCCCAGAGGGTAAGAGCCATCCTGTGAAAATGCCAACTGCTCCTATTCCTGGCAAGTTGAAGGACACAGGTCCTCAAGCTGACACTTCCTTCCCTTGAGAAACTGTTTTGAGCAGAGAAGCTCAGTCTGCAGGAGTCCCTCTGATGTTGGCCTGCCAACTGACACTACCAAGCAGGGGGTGAGGAAGGGAGAGCATTCATAATCATGGGGGATCCTCCTCTGGGTGTGGTCCATCTCCCAGCTGGCAGGATGCAGCAACTGCCAATGTATGCACAAAAGAACATGTTCAAGATTCTGTTCCAACGCTAGAAGTTTTAAAGCCATTTTCAGCCACTTTGCTTAGAATATGTGAGATGAAATCCCAGAACATTGTCAGTGTTTGACTGCTTTGCCTGACACACAAGCTGAAACCTTGCCTCCTGATTCAATCTAATCTACACTATATGCTATCTCAATGACAGGAAAATCACTGGAGGGCCTCCATTTCCCATTTTTATTGCATCACCCTCATGATCCCCATATTCAATGGATCCCTGTTAATATGACAGAACTGTTCACATTTATCAGCAAGGTAATCAAAGTCCTCTACAAGGGCCTCAATGTACCCATCAAAAGTATTTTTTTTGTTGAGGAAGCAACTTCTGGATGTAGACCTAGTTCTGAGCCTGTAATTTTATCGATTTTTGGTTCCCAAAAACCCAAGAACCACAGAGGGAACCAGAACACTTCATTTAGAAAATAAAATCACTTCTTGCAGATTCCTAATCCTTTATTTCAAGGAAGAATGAAAAATCTTTTTGTCATCTATGTTCTTGTCAGGGAAGAAAAAATCACAGCAGTTGCATGGAAGGTACTTACCCTTGGTCAATGCCCCACAAACTCTTAAGAATGTGAACTGCAGAATCTAATTACCCCTTAGGATGACCACAGGTCCTGAGAACTCAACTTAGGGAAAGAGATACTCGAAAAAGTCCTGAGTCGGGGAGCCAGTTCCACAAACACTAACACTTCTTAGCAAAAGCTTGCTTTTTGCCTAAATTTCATATGGTTATTTATTTATTTATTTATTTATTTTGTCTGTAAAATTATGTTCTTCTCTAAAAGGAGAGAGAGAGGGAGAGACATAGACAGAGACAGAGACAGAGAATTTTCTTCTTTTCGCACCTACCATAGAGTCAGGCAGGGGTGTGGGGGGGTGAGGGGTGAAGGGAGGGAACTTGGGAACACTGGTGCTGGGAAATCTACACTGGTTGAGGGATGGGTGTTGGAATATAGTATGACTGAAATCCAATCATGAAGAGCTTTGTAAAAAAAAAATAAATTTTTTTAAAAAGATGATCTTTTTGTAAGCTTAATGATATTCATAAAGATGATCATTATGGAATGCATGATTATATAACTTGCTCAGCCATGAGGTATTATATTTTTCTCAATTATTTTCTTTCCCTTAACATTCTAGGAGTCCATTTTTAGGGGGAACACTTCTGTGTGGAGATTGGAAACCAGAGAAGTAGTATAGGGGTTAAGATGACTACCTTGCATGTGACTGGCTTTTGTTGATCCACAGCCCCACATGTGGGTCCCTGAGCACCGAGAGAGGAGTAATCCTAGACCACTGCCAGATGTTGAAGAAAAATAAGTAAATAAATTTGAAAAATAACCAAACTTTGAACATAACATTCCATAAAGAAAAAAGTCACAGTGGCCCAGATTTGAAATGGTAAGATTATCTCTAACCTCAACGTCTCCCTCAATTCCAACCTATTTTAAGTCTGTATATATATTAATATAGACCTATCTACCTAACTTGGATCTATTATTCATATTCCAAAAGGTCTCCGATTATACTCCTTTTGTTTGTTTTTTGTTTTTTTGGGTCACACCCAGTGGTGCTCCGTGGCTACTTCTGGCTCTGCACTCAGGAATCATTCCTGGCAGTGCTTGGGGAACAATATGGGTGCCATGGGTTGAACCCAGGTCATCTGCCTGCAAGGTAAATGTCCTATCTTCTGTATTATCACTCAGGCCCCTCAGATTATTTTCCTGAGGGATGGTCTTAAACTGCTGAATTCATAATTGAGCCCACAACTGCACAGACACAAACTCAGGTAAGAAAAACATGAATTTGTATGGTTTCCTTAAGAAGGAACTCCCTGAATGGGACCAGAGAACATTTTAATGTAAAACTCCGAGTTGTTGCAACCTCTATTATTTCCAGTTGTTGCAACCATAGCAACCACCTAGAGATCTGCCACTCCTGCCTCCCAATTTTATTGACAAAAATTCAAGTATTTAAGGAATCATTCCGGTTCTCCACACTGTGTCACAGCGATGCCCAGCTTGATGGAATGGGAAAAATTCTTTGGTTTCTTAATCAAGTAATAATAAACATACTACGAATACTAATGTTTTTTAGAATCCTGGGGTATGTGTTCAGTTTTATAATGCCAACCATAAGAAAACAGCTTGGGTTTGAAATGAGTAGTCCTTAATGATTCTGAATTAAATACAATATCATCAAATTCTTCTTCTCCGCAGTGGAGTGCTGACTTAGACAGCAATTCCAAAGGCTAACCTTTGTTATGAGTAGGGTGTATTTTAGATCTGCTTCTTGGAGCAGAGGCTGAGACGCCTGTTCAGCAGCAAATGATTGATTAACTAAGGAAGAATTCTTCAGAGAAAAGCAGTAACAGACTTCCAGTAGCAGAATTATGAAAGGGAGAGATTTAAGCAAGGGCCCTGAGGAAATTCGAACCTTGGTGTAAAAAGCTAAAGCCCAGCGATGGGCGTGTGCACTCTCTGGCTCTCCGGGAGGCTCTGTCTCACCGCCTGCGTTTGGTGCCCTGGAACTGCTGTGTGTGTTGTCGGTCAAGGGCAGGCGACGGAAGAAAGAAGGCCAAACTGGTTGCTCGATCAGTTTATTTCATTCTCTTGCTCTGCTTCTCTCCCGGCTCTGGATCTCTCTCTGGATCTCTGTATCTGGCCTCTCTCTCTTCTCTCGTTTCTCCTCCTACTTGTCTCTCCCACCTTGCCCTCTAGGCTACACCCAGCCAGGTAGCAAAATCAACATAAGAAAGCCCTTCCTGAGGGCAGAGCATTCCAAAGCCCTTCCTGACTCTTAAGGTTTTTTCCTTTCCTTAGTCCAAACACTTATTAACATCTTAATACTAGTTATTTTTGTATGGACATAGCAAGAGATACATTGAGGCTTGCAAGGCAGCTCTCCTGGCAACATCTTGCCACAGACTCAGACCACAGCACTCAGGCCAGATTAATCATTCCTCACCCTAGCAGGGTCCAAATCTAGTTATCACTGTTTGGATCATGACATTTGTCCATGATCAAGCTCTTAACTTATAGTTAAGCATTAGGCACTTTGGCCAGGCCCATCTCAATGCCAGGGTAGCACACAACTCACCACTTGCCCTGGGTTCGTCTCGTCCCTTGTCATGACCCTGCTTTTGGGGGTGCTAGGAAGCAAGGGCAGCTGAGGCTTAGGTCGAGAGAACAGATGTCCAGGAGGAAAATATCATGTAGAGTCAAATGACTTCCAGGTTACAAAAGCATAGCATTTGCTAAGTCTTCCTGTGTCCATACAAAAAGGACATTGCTCTGAATAAACTATGCAGAGGACTCAAGGAGAAGAAAAAAACAATATTTACAAGTCAACAGAACACTAAGAAAGAAGTTACAAATAAACACAGAGGAGTGGGAGCATTGTAACAGGAGTAAACCAATAAACCTAAACTACCTGAGGCTATGTTATCCTATACCTTGGGGTGACTACCTCCCCAAGATCTCAAAAGGGCAGATACTGCTGGTCAGAGATACCTCTCCTCTGGCAGAGGAGCTAGGATTTTGTGGCTACTTGTGTCACTTTGAGGCACTGAAAGTG
This sequence comes from Sorex araneus, assembly GCF_027595985.1. NCBI lineage: Eukaryota > Metazoa > Chordata > Mammalia > Eulipotyphla > Soricidae > Sorex > Sorex araneus. Next base: position 26,409,715 of record NC_073305.1, read on the forward strand.
GGAGTGTTAACCCCCAGCTTCTCCTGGTGAGGTGACTCATTCAGCAAGAGTAATTATCCTGAGAAAGTCACAAGTGACAGGATCAGCTGCAGACAGGGGGACCTGGTGGAAGAACCAATGGTAACTATTATCCCACCTAAGACCCATAAAGGGCTGGAGTGATAGCACAGCGCGAAGGGCGTTTGCCTTGCATGTGGCCGACCCAGGTTGGATTCCTCCGTCCCTCTTGGAGAGCCTGGCAAGCTACCAAGAGTATCCTGCCTACACAGCAGAGCCTGGCAAGCTATGGGTGGTGTATTTGATATGCCAAAAACAGTAACAACAAGTCTCACAATGGAGACATTACTGGTGCCCACTTGAGCAAATCAATGAGCAATGGGATGACAATGAGAGTTCCAAGAAAATTTCCCTTACACTCAGAGATGGTAAGCATTCCATTCCATTTTTTCTAGCTTTCATAATACTCTCCACTCCCTTCCTTGGGATGATGGCTTGTGTTCTGGTTCCTTTTATTTCCAGAGCTAACATATAAACAATTTGAAGGCAAGACCATACCTAGTCTTCTTCCTATCTCCTCCCACATTTCAATGGAATGCTGCCCACTGGAGGAATATGAGGAGGATTTGACTCAAAGTCTGTGTCTTAAGGGTAAATTCAGGTACAGTTTTCAGTCCCACCAATTACCTAGTATCTACCACCTTTAATGGGATGACCTCTAACAGTAAACTCTCAGAGGAATGCAGAGAGAAGGTTACCACAGGAGAGGAACTCTGAAGAAAGTGAACTAAACCAGCTGGTTCCAAGATAGACTCCAGTATTGGCTCCCTTGTAATTTTTTTCCATATTTTAGTACTGAACAATCATATCCAGGAGTGCATATTTTGTGTGCTAAATGAAACATGCAACATATGTCAAGGCATGATGCCACATGATGCCTTGTGGTATGTACCAAGGAAAACACCTCCTCTACACACTATGACAAACTTGGGGGCAGAGATCTTACTTCTTGCTGTGCTTGAAAGTGAGAACCCTGTAAAAGGAGAATGAGCAGCTTCCCTCCAGGTTCTTTCCCTTCCTGCTGAACGTGAAAAATAAACTTTGCTTGGCCCAATATTTGCTTGTGCCTGCTTCTTCCTGTTTTTCCGCTTGAGAAGGGTAATGACAGGACCCAGGCATTGATCTGGAACAGAATTAGGTCTTGCATTCAATAAAATATCAGGTCCATTGACTTAGCATGCACCCACCTGCCGCCACATGCACACCCAATTCAATTTCATTCTACAAATATCTCTGAATGCCTAATCTATGTAAATAGGATGGTTAGAGGACCATTTACATTTGTCATGTTTATCACAATCACAATATTTATTAGTTAAAATCACATAATAAATTTGATTCTAGTCTTGCAACACATTTGACTAAAATACCACTTTTTAGCATGTTATGACAGACTCAGTGTTGTACACTTTATATAAAGTGTTTAATTTTTTATAACCCTATGGTATATGTCATTGTCACATTTATTTTCATTACATGAGGTAACACATTTCTTAAATAAGGTAATAAAATACCAGGAAAATTAAAGTGCTTAGTCAAATTCATTTAGGTTTGAGTAAAATTATCTCCATAATGAGTTACTATCAAGACCCAAATGCTTACAATTCTGCAATGTGCTCATCAGCTCTGAACCTCAATGTCTCTATCCTCACTGAAATTCTAATTTCCCTGCTGAATATTAATAGTGAAATGAATGGATTTGATTTTATAAGTGATAAATACTAATGTCTGCTTACCATGAGTGATTATGGAAATCCTTTCACTGGCATCATTTTAAAACAGAATTAATTTCACTGCTGTTGCAAAAAATAACTTGGCATAAACTTTCTAGAGATCAATTTGGCACTGGAGGATGATAGTATTTTCTTCAAATTTGATATGTAATGGACAAATAAAAATTGTATACATTTAAGGTGTACAAATGGTGTTTTGATGTTTGCATACATTGTGAAATAATAGATATGCTCAAACTAAATGGCATGTCTGTCATATTTTGGTACATTGTAAGTCACTACTTCTAGATCTTCAAGACTTGAAAAAGTTTCTTTCATTTATATATTCAACTAATGTCCTCTCCATGCCATTTTGCACATATTCTGCAGTGTCCTTAGATTCCGGGATACTTGCAATAAAGCACATTAGAACTTTTAAAAGTGGTAGTAGATCAAGAAAGGAGTGCCTATACATTAGGCAAAATATTATCCTTGCGTAGGTTCCTCTCTTGAAGTTTTTCTCCTCTATAATCTACAATGTCTACATTCCAAATGGCACTATACTTCAGAAATTGGCACATCATGCTGATTTTCAATAACCTTCTTGAGGAACAGTTATTTAATTTAGAATTATAAAAAATTAAAATAAAAGGGTTTTTTAGTCTGTATGCTATCATAGCATCACAACTTTTAGTGTTTGAACTGTTACTGTTGGTAAAAGTTAATTTTAAGTCATTGCAACATAGAATTATTATGATATCCATTATATGAAACTTGTCTAGTCAAGAGGCAATACTAAATTCCTTTTTTTAGTTATTTTATTACAATTTCTGAATAATCATTTGTGAGATTTGTCTCTTCTTTTCCTGCTATCCTGCTATGCAAGTGTCTCATCAGTGATTTTTAATTTATAGTAAAAAAATTAGATGAGGGGCCGGAGTGATAGCACAGCAGGTAGGGCGTTTGCCTTGCACGCGGCCGACCCGGGTTCGATCCCTGGCATCCCATATGGTCCCCCAAGCACCGCCAGGAGTAATTCCTGAGTGCAAAGCCAGGAGTAACCCCTGAGCATCGCTGGGTGTGACCCAAAAAGCAAAAAAAAAAATATTAGATGAGTACTTACCAACCTGGAAGCTCCTTGATAACATTCTACTGTCATTGATAATGGATCTACTCTGACTTTTCTGTTTCTTCAACATCAGCCTTGAATATAGGAAATTTCTTTTGCTGATCACATACTTTATCCCACGTTTCACAGTTTTTGTCACTGAATTCTGTATTTAATTATCATAATTTTAATTGTTTTTTAACTGGACCAGTTTTCAAGCGATAGTGGATTTTGATTCCCCTTTTTTTCTGATAATTTATCCCCACTGAATTCAGAAAGAATCCTCCCTTTGAGGGTAATTTTTATACTCTTGAGAGGGCACCTACTTGATTACACTTCTGGAATTAATTTCCAAGTTACTTTATTTAATTTTACCAAAATACTAATTTTTATATATTCAATATGGGAAGAAGTGGGTAGAGAATAAATACCTTCTTCTCCCTTAAGCAGTAATGTTTGCATGTCATTGTGTAACGAAGTGCACTAAATCTGCTATTTCAGTGTTCTCAAATAATTAGGCTAGAGATAGAGTCAATTAACAACTGCTTTGCTATGCTCAGAAGTCTCCTAAGGCTTTATTAATGCTAGCAATGGCTTTATACTGAATCAACTTATCTAAGTTGGCACATTTCCCAAAACTTTCTTCTTTTTATATGCATCTATGTTTGGAATGACCACAGAGAAATTTTCAATTTGGAAAGTGGTAATATATCTACAGCAAGTTTTAAACCTTAAAGATAAGTATGGAGCCAGCAACTGGTGCAGTTCATACACATTGCCACAAGTCTTCTTGCTCAAATGTATGATGAAGGGCAACAAATGGATATACAGCTTGTTTTTTTCCTCTACTCCTGACTCAGTATCTTTTCTACTCTATGAGAATGGAATCAGATCTTCTGTAGGTCCTCTCGCCATGGGAATTACATGAAGCAAAGGACAGGAATTAGGAACAATTCTAAATGGCAGGTTTCAGTTTGGTCTCGGTTTCTTATAAATTTGTCCAGGAACAAACAAAATCTCCAGCCCTTCATAGAATCCTTAAAAGCTTCTAAGATTGCCTAAGGCCTCATCCTTTGGAATTTATCATGTGTTTTCTTTCCATAAATTGGTACATATTTGATACCAATGATCAAACTTGACTCCTTTGTTACCATAAGATAAATTTTTGTCTTAAATATCCCTTAGAGTCTTTAACTATACTTTTACCATGCTGGGAGTTTTCCAGATATTAAAACATACATCCCAACACATTTACCCACCACAGGTGAATCATTCTAGATTCAAACTGATGACTTCTTGCTAGGTATATTAAAACTGAAACATAAAATTTTGGTGCAAGTATTATATTTATGACTTGAAAGATATAAAAGCAAAAGCTTAGAGGTTAAATAATTGGCCTAAAAGTGACAGTGTAGAAGTGGCAAATCATGGATTGACATCCAAATTTTTCTGAATCTAGCCAGGCACTATATGTGTCATATTAAGTCCAAAATCAGTCCTAAAATCAAGCATAGTAGTACGGGGGAACAATCAAAAAGTTCACAATTCAGAGAGATTATACTGTCTTCGAGCACTTCCTTGAGGTTCTAAATGCTTCAGCCTTGCCTCAACTCTAGTATTTCCCTTTCTATAGTGTGTACCTTCATAAAAAAGCACAGAGATTTGGGAAATGGTCTAAAGGGTTTCATAATTCCCTGCCCAGAAAGAGGGAACAAGATTCCTGCTTTCTCCAGATGGAATCCCGGCAACACTGAGCTTCTACTAACATGGCACCGGTATGTGGGGACCAGGACACTCTCCAAACCACATGGGGGCACTGGAACTGGAAAATTCCATCCCAGATTCCAGCCCGCCCCTGACCCCAGAAGTCATGCCCTCAACCCGCCCCCAACGCCATCTTGCTACACTTAGCAGTGAAGAATCCAGGACGGGGGCACCACACACCGCACCGGAGAATGCTCCGGACCCACAGACCGGACCAATAACACCAGGATGCCCCAGATGGAGAAGATGCAGAGTCCCTGCTTTCTCTAGATGGAATCTCAGCAACACTGAGCTTCTACTAACATGGCTCTGGTAAAATGATCAGGAGCAGCTCCTTCACCCTGAACGGCCATCATCCCAGGGACACACAAACCAATCTTGGAACACAGTGGCTGCTGGCAGAAATGCTCCTGTACTGTGAACTAAGCGATTGCCCTGTGCTGCCCTGGGAGGGGAAGGGTTTTTGTTCCTTGGCCTTTTCCCCTTTGCAGCAGCATAGCGACCCCCACCTTCCAGAGCCAATTGGACAGAGAGGTAGGAGCTTGCAGTGATCGGGCACGAGGGAAATCTTGCCATGGTGGGGCAGAACCGGCCCACTCCCCGCCCAAACAGGACCCCGAGCAGCCACCCATGAATGGCTCCTCTGCTGCTGAACAGCCGTGATCCCAGAGGCACACAAACCAATCTCAGAACACAGGGGCTGCTGGCAGAAATACCTCTGGACTTAATTATGAAAATACCAGAATTCCAAAACCCACGCAGCTGCAATCAAGGCTGTGTGACATCATATGCTCTTCATTATCAGCAATAGAAAACAAATGATTTAATGATAACTTTTCGGCAGGTGTAATTGTTGGGGGAATATTCCAAATAATAATTGTGGGATTTTGTTGAAAACTGAATGTAAACAAAGCAAAGTGAGAGTAAAGTGATAATCATCTGCCACATAGGCAGGGTGCCGGGTGAGGGATATACTGGAGGTCTTGGTGGTGGAACATATGCACTGGTGAAGGGATGGGTGTTTGATTATTGTATGACTGACACTTAAACCTGAAAACTTTGTAACTGTTCTCAGGGTGATTCAATTAAAAAATAAATAAATAGTTAAAAAAAAAGAAGTGAACAAGATTCTCTTCACCATTAGTAACCTCCACAAAGTTTCTGTTTGGTGTCTTTTTTGCACCTTTTGAGGGTATAGAAGTGACCTTGAAGTATACAGAAGTGAACTTAAAGATCATTTCATAATATTACCATTCACAGATGAGAACAATGACTCTGATAGAGGAAGTGACTCAAGGTCATACCTTGTGATCTGAGTCCAAAATAAAGGGAAACCCACTGTTTCTGGTTACTCTTAGAGGCTGGGAGACGTGCCCAGGAGTGAGCTATGGAAATGGTGTGGGTTTCACACACTAAAGGTAGATTACTCTCTTTTGAGAAAAAACAGTGAATATCTCCTGGCCTGTTATAATGATGGAACAGAACATTTTGCTGTTGTCATACTTGGTTTAATCCCTTCACCTCTAATACCCACAAGCAGTCTTTTTTTTTTTTCATGTCACAGCCAGCTGTGCTCTAACATTTCAGCAAATTAAAAAGTAATTACCTTAATAATGGATTCGTTGCTGAGCTTAATCATTCTGAAAAAGTACTTGGCTTTTCCATTTATGGAATAATAAAATGTCAGATATCTACGTAGCCCATCATTTGGAGGTCCGTAAGAACTTCATGTTTTTCTGTCTTTGACATTAGCAACAGAAAACAAGATGATATGAGCCAAAGTGTCAAGAGAGAATGAAAACTGGTCACCAACAATATTCAAGGAGTTAACTCTACAGTTATCTAAGCAAGGTATAGCACAAATAAAATAAACATTTTATAGGCAAAATTAAATAAGACATACTCTAATTCTATGCATTGTAGTCTCATCTTCTTATTTCTATCTGCTAGATTAAACCAATTTCTACATCTTTGTCTCACCATAAAAAATTCCCTATTAGTTCTATTCAGTTCCACCTTAGACAGAAAGTCAGATTTTGCTTCATGCCCTATTCCTCAAAGAATTCCCAAGTCTCCTACCCTATCTCTATCAGTCTCACAAGCATCCACTATGACAAACCAAGTTATCTGTAATTAATATGTTGGTATGCATATTAGTTCATCACGGTTATAGCAATGCCATGACATAAACCACACCAAAGCTCACTGGCTTCCAGCAAGAATGATGTATTCTTACAAATCTGTTAACTGACTGGTTTTATTTGCTTGGTTAGGTTCTCAGTGGAAGTCAGCTGATCTATCCTGAGCCCAGTACTGTTCTGCATGCTTCACGCTCTTCTCCTAAGACTTAGGAAACACGTTCTTATGTAGATGATAGACCAAGAAGACAAAAAGCAAGACAAATAGGCTTAATACCTATCCTTGGTCTGGAAATCATTACTTAATTTCTCATTCCATTGACTAAATTGAAACATATGAAACATATCAAACCCAAAGCTAAGAGACAAAGTAGTCCTTTTCATGTTGCAAGGTGGGGATGAGGGGGATGAGGGTGTACCATAAATTTACATGGCAAAGGGCATGAAAAAATGGTGAAATAAATAATTGGTAACCAGAATACAATCTATGCTACCAGGTTTGTAAGGGTTTAGTCTTAAAATTGCTTATGTTCTGTTCCTAATACTCTTAGATTTAAATCCTTCATTCCCATTCTCTCTCTAATGCCTTTTTTTTCTTCCTAGACCTCTCTTTCTAAATAAAAATTAAGTTTAAGGTTATCATCCTATTCTTTTTCAATAATCTTCTCAAATAAATCTTGTCTGGATCTCTGAGGGAAAAAGTGGTGGATTTAGTATCTTAAAATATCAGGGGTGTATTTCACTTTAGAAAAAATTAATATAACTCTATCTTGTCAGCTCTGCTTCTCTAGAAGTGTTGTTATACTTTCCATAGGTTTCCTTCATGTAAGATGCAAGATGTTCATAAAAAATCAAGTTCAGTGTCCTACAATCAGAGCACATTAACCCTGCAATGTTTCTGATTAGTTATTCTATTAGTTATTCAGGTCAACTACTCACACTTATATTAATCACTGTAGCTAAGACAAAGAATAATATTATTTGTCATTCCAAAATACATATTCACACTTTTTAAAGGTGGTAAGTGTTCTGCTATTATGGTCCCAAAAGAATGGCACAGAAGAGAAAATTATTCATTATCCAAGAGAGGAAAATTAGAGTAACAAGTTACATAGACAAAAATTAGTCAAGTTACCGAAACATATTAAAACTACAGACATACTTTGTTTGGCTCTTTATGATCCCCATTCTAAATACAATGGATCCTGCTCGGTGATTACTAATAATGCAGAGATTAGGACACTTCGTTTCTCAGTTTTTGTATCTGATTGTCTCAAGTTCCATGCATGAAAACTTTGATTGCAAGTTTTGAAAAAGATAAAATTATAATAGAAGAGAAGAATATAAAGAGCAGAGGAAATAAGCAATAATTTGAAAAGATTGTTTCTTCACTGTTGTTTTTTTAATTGATTTTAACATGGCTTTCCTAAGGGTTCATTAGAAACAAGTGGATAAAGATAAACTTTTGATAGTTTGGTGGCATTGCTTATACTCTCAAATTTATTTAGAGAGAGTCATTGAGAAAGCAAATATAATCACACTTAATAAAAGAGCTTTCCATACCTTTCATGTATCTTCTCTCATTTATTAGTTAGCATGATATTATGTTTATATGTTCTTTAATATTTCTCTATTTTAAATAGTAAGAACTGCTATATATAACCATAAGAAAAACAGGGTAGAAAACTATATAAATAGAGCAATCAGTAACAATACCTTTAAAACATGAGCAATATTTATAATAAAAGCAATTGGAAAACTATCTCCGAAGTATAGTCTGGTTTTATCATGAAAGGGTGATGAAGAAAACTAGCAAACAGTGCCATCGACGCCAGAAAAAGTATAAGACAAGCCCAAAAACTACTGCCAGATAATAAGGAAGAAACCAGAGGCCGGTAGATTCAAATTGAAAAGGATTCCTGAGTCAACTTTAAGAAGCTCCTACTTGATAAATTTGGTATAGTATGAGCTTCAGTAAAGATAAGAACTGTTCACTGAGAATGTGACTCGAGTGATAGAGCACATGCCTTGCTTGTCTAAGGCTCTGGATTTAACCCTAACTCTAGCATCACCAGGAATGGTTCTGTTGGCCCCTAATACTACCAGGTATGGCTGCCCCCAAAAAATACATAAATAAAAACAAATTGAAAGATCACCAAATATCTAAGGTCATGAACTAATGTTAAAAATACTGGAAACTTCAAAGAATGATAGAAACAGATTCATTAGTTTAAAAACCAAAACATAAAATGAACAAATTAAATACTATTCTATCTTTCCTCTATGGATATATCAGTTGGTAACCACAGTAAAGGAAGAGAAGAATTGTATATAAAATTAGACCTGCCAATTAATGCACATATATGATAGAATAGAAAATAATCACTTACTAATATTCATTAGTATCAGCTGATACCTGGCTTATAAATTTAGGTTCCAATTCCTGATTAAGAGAAAAAATAAACGTTATAAATGTTATCAAAATATTAGACACTTCCTGTTAACAGAAGACAGAGAACCCTCATTTAATGTCTGTCCAATGGTAGAAAACTGGGCCAGATCAAACTCTATCCTATTTTAAATTTTCAGAAAATACAGAGGGGCATAATAAAACTGTCTTATTGTTAGGCAATACAAAAATCTGCATCATTGTGTGATTGTTATTTGAAAGTTGAGATGGTGCTTTATTTTTAAATATACAATTGAGATGGGGCACATAGAAACTAAGCACAAGCAATATCCTCTGTCTTGTTTTGGGAGTAGTTGTATAATAATTCATCTCATTTGTTATTTTGGCTCCATTTATTTATGTTTTCTTTTGTAATAAAATGTTAAACAATGAGGGACAAAACAGAAATAAAATATTAGTTAGTATGGTTACCTTAAACTTAAAGACATCTTCAGAAAGAGAGAGACAGACATAGAAAGACTGCACTCATCTATGGTATATAGAATATCAGAGTGGGAGACTAATACCCAAGAACCGTAGAAATAAGTACCAGGAGGTTGACCCCATGGCTTCGCGGCTGGCCTCACGTTCCGGGGAAAGGGCAACTCAGAGAAGCGATCACCAACTACATTGTAGTTGAAGGCCATGTGGGGGAAAGGAGTTGCGGGCTGAATGAGGGTTAGAGACTGAACACAGCGGCCACTCAACACCTTTATTGCAAACTACAACAGCTAATTAGAGAGAGAGAACAGAAGGGAATGCCCTGCCACAGTGGCAGGGTGGGGTGGGGGGGAGATGGGATTGGGGAGGGTGGGAGGGACGCCGGGTTTACGGGTGGTGGAGAATGGGCACTGGTGAAGGGATGGGTTCCCGAACTTTGTATGAGGGAAGTATAAGCACAAAAGTATATAAATCTGTAACTGTACCCTCACGGTGATTCTCTAATTAAAAATAAATAAATTATAAAAAAAAAAGGGGCAAATAGGATCATGTCTAAATGCATATGTATTTTATACAAAATAAAAATGGTACTTTCTATACTAAAAAAAAAAAACTTAAAGACATCTTTTATTTGGGACACTAAAGGCAATAATTAGGGCAATTTTTCAAAAAGGAATGTTGGGCCAGAATAATAATAATACAGCAAGTAGAGCTCTTGACTTGCAGGCAGTTGATTCCATATCTGCAGCACCCCATATGATACTAAGAAACCCACCAGAAATTAGCCCTAGCAGAGCAAGGAGCAAGCACTGACCAACACAGAGTGTGGGCCAAGCAACCACAAAGGAAACAAAAAAAGGAAAAAAGTCAATAACATGTCAGCCATTGGCAAAGACACAAAAAGTGGCAAGTGTTAAAGAGGAAGAGGCTGTTCAGAATCTACAACTTTCCTCAAGCAAAACACACTGATATTCTGATCCTCAAAGAGAAAGTAATTCTAAGGATACTTTTTAAAATTAACTACTGATGAATTTAATCAAGTATATGAGAATTTCCCTCTCACTAAACATATCCATATTCATAAAATGGGGACTAGAAGTCATTAAATGCAAATGTGCTTTCCTCACATAACCCTGAACTGCATTTTGTCAATCCTCTTATAGATGCCTACCAAGCTTTGCAATAAACCACTCTCCTAAACTGAGCAATAGTGACTGCTCTAGTGAAGCAATTTAAACTGTGAAACATCAATGGACAATTCAATCTGTCTATCGTAAGGTCCTCCAGGATAGAAGCTTATATACCGCCTTTCTTAAGTAAGTTACTCCTCACTCTAAATCAGTAAAAGAGTAACACTTGAATTTTAGCCCCAGTTGAAAATGTTGAAAATGGTGCTGGTTCTTTTTCTCCTCTACACAAAATTGCTGTCTAGTGGACAATAGGCAGTCAGCAGTGGACTCAAATAAGCACAGAAACAAGCCCCAAGTAGAAAGCAGACAGTGACACATTTATAGATAAAGCAAGATATATAGACTCCTTTAGAATAACATGCACAAAATCAAATCAGTAATTTTCAGACTTTGGTATGAGACCTTAATTCACAAGGTATATTGAGGAAAACATAGGCAATACACTTCATGACACTGAAGCTAGGTAGAGATATCCTCACGGATTCAACACCATTGGCCAAGCAAATGGAAGCAAAGATAAACAAACAGTACTGCATAAAATTGAAAAGCTTCTGCACTGCGAAAGATATTATGAGCAAAATAAAAAAGACCCACAGACTCCAAGAAAATATTTCCAATCACTCATCTGATAAAAGGTAATATCTGGAATATTAAAAGCACTAGTAGAAGCCTACAAGATAAAAATATCAAAAAATGGGATAAAGAGATCAATAGAAAATTTCTCAAGATACACAGATTGCCAAATAGCATGTGGAAAAAAATTCTCTGCATCGCTTATTAGGAAAATGCAAATCAAAGCAACAATGAGATGTAATCTACCACCAAAGAGACTTTTATACATCACAAATGATGGAAACAGCTAGTGTTGATCTGGATGTGGGAAAAAATGAACCCCCATTCATGGCTAGTGGGAATGTCAAATGGCCTAACCTTTTTGGAAAACAATATGGACACTTGTCAAAAAAAAAAATAGAAATTGAACTACCACATGACCCAGCAATTCTACTTTCAGTGGACACCTATTTCAAAGGCCCAAAAACTATCCAGAAAAAACATTTGCACTCTTATGTTCATTGCAACACTATTCATATTAGCTTAGAGCAGGAAACAACCCAAATGTCCAAGAACAAATGACCACATGAAGAAACTACATACACAATGGAATACTAGTCAGCTGAAAGAAAAGATGAAATCACGCAATTGTGGATATATCAGGAGAGTGTCATGCTAAATGAAGTTAGAAAATGAGGGACAAACACAGACTCTTCTCTCATATATGGGATATTAAGAAATAAAGTAGGGATATAACAAATACCCTAAGACAACATAAACTGTGAACTGCTCTTCAGTAAGTAGAAAACTTACACGTGGGAGGAAGGAAGGGGAAATAGAACAGGGATGGAGGAGTTGGGGAACCAGGGAAAACTCTGGTGGAGGGTGTAGCACTGAAATATTTTATACAGGAAATTCTACTGTTCAAAGTGCTGTAAACCATGGAGCCTAAATTTTTTAAGCAATAATAATAATATGGTTACAAATACAGTGCAGCAGCAGGCTCAAGCAAGAGAGTTCAGAAGTCCCACATTTCATAAACTCCTGGGATCTTATTATCTTTTGTATGTTGACACCAGAGTAAACTATGTCATATGAGTGGCATTTGGGATTTTTTCAGATTCTTGATAATTAAAACACTCTTTCACCCACTTTCTGAAGTCCTTGCATAGTTTACCACATGTCAGTGATAGCAAGCAAAAGGAAGCTTTTACTTCTTTTTGCAACATGACATGGTAGTCCCCACACTTCGGATTTAATTAGATGCATAAGATGCAGTTCATATGCATGAACTATTAATGAGGTTGTTGTGTCCTTAAGATTACAATAAGATTGTTTTCTGGCATTTCACCTGTATGACTTTAGAGAAGTGATTTTTTTTTTTCAATTTTTGGTTTTGTTCCACACCCAGGTACGCTCAGGGATTATTCCTGGCTCTGTGCTCAGATATCACTGTTGACAGTGCTTAAGGGATCATATGTTATTTCAGGGACTGAATCAATCTCTACTTAGATGACAAAACAGAACATCATCTGGGTGAGTAGGTAGACCCCGGGTGGATTCCTAAGGTGACAGGATGTGACATAGCATTCCAGACACTACAAGAGTCTGCCCCTAATGGGAACCAAATATGTCTATCCAACTTTCTTCCTAGATATTTCAAAAAGCAGATGAGATTAAACAAGGGTAGCTATTGAAGATTGGATTGATGATGCCATTTGATTCATCATGTGCCCAAGCCCTTTACCACACCACTGAACAGTTTTAATAGAAGCACAATGTACTTTTCCTACCTTTTGGGGCTGACCTTAGTCAAGAGAATGGCAAGACTAGTACAAGGAGAAGTAACAAGGACCAATTCCAGACCTTAAAGGACATCAGTCGCTTCTTTCCTGCACTGCATCAAAGTGAGAAGAGTCTCTGCAGTTCATTGCTGCCCTCTTATTCTCCATCCCAGAATGAATACATATGAAAGAGGCCTAATCTCGAAATGCAGTAAAAAGCTAAGTCCAGTAACACAACTTGACTTAAAAAGATAAATAATTGCTGTTTAGGTTTTTATTTTCAGTTTGGGATCCACATCCTGCTACGCTTGGAGACTACTCCTGGTTTGGTACTCATAGTCACTCCTGGTGGTACTCAGGGAACAATATGCAGTGTTAAGGATGGAACCCGGGCTCTTGGCTAGCACTCCACCCATGTATCTATCTTTAATCCAAGTGATTATTATTCTAAATCCGTGCATCTGTGGGTGACAGAAAAGGAGGAAGGGGTACAGAGAGATAGTTCAGTGGGTAAGGCACTTGCCTTGCACATGGCAGACCCTGGTTTGATCTCTGTAGCCATATATGGTCCCCAGGAGTGATCTTTGAACAGGGAGCTAGACCTAACTCCTGAGCACCAGGTTTGGTCAAAACCCAACAAACAAATAATAATAAATCCCTAAGTTAGAGCAGATTACTACATAACTATACAACAACTTTACATCAAGCAAAGTTGATGTAAATACATCAGCTAATATATCAACTATACCAGTGAAATCTATAACCAATGACTCCTCTAAAATCTCTGCCTTTGCCTGATTCTATGTCACTAAAAGTCAAACGTTTGGCACTTCTCATTCTCCTCCAGATTTTGCATGCTTCCTCCTTCCTGATGACAGGCTCTTTGAAAGAAAAGGTAATACAGTGCATGCTTCAGCATTAAAATTCCTGGTATTCACTGCAACCACATCCCTGGCCTTACCCTACTTTCCTTTTCTTTTCTCACAATTTTATAATTTTATTCCTCACTTGGCCTGTGTGATTGGCGTGCATGTTATTTCCACATCAGTTTTTGCCTCTATTCCTAGAAAAGAGTTGGGTATCAGGTGGAGTGGAGAAAAAAAATAATAAAAATTAAAAGATCTTGTTACTGTTCATGTTCCAATTTAAATAGCATCCCACCTACAGCCCATTTTGTCATTTCTGAACCATCATTCTTACCTATGATTCATTTTTGCATGTTTTGTCATTCTCAATGTTGCAATTTTAAGACACTGCAAAGAAATATGCCAGGCAATAAAGATGATCCACATAAAGATAAATCTGATGCTTCATCCTCACCCAGACACATTGCAAAGTTGTGAAATTTCCAAAGGTCCTTCTACAGGTACACAACCTTCTATTGCAAGCAGAAGGAATATGGGATGGGGCGGGTGGGGATGGGGGAGCGGTTGCAGGAGCAGTGGCAGGGAAGGGCAGGTGGCAATGCATGTTGGGAAAAACAGCCAGAAAATGTCAGAAACCTAAACCTGCCTGAAGGCATAACAACTTTTCACACAAAAGACCCATCTCAGGAGCCTGGCAAATCATTAGGATGCAGAATTCCAGACCTAAGCATAGAAAAATTTCTGGGAGAGGGTCTGGAGTGATAGCACAGCAGGTAGGGCATTTGTCTTGCATGCAGCCGAGCTGGGTTCGATTCCCAGCATCCCATATGGTCCCCTGCGCATGACCAGGGGTAATTCCTAAGTGCGGAGCCAGGAGTAACCCCTGAGCATCGCTGCATGTGACCCAAAAAGCAAAAAAAAAAAAAAAAAAAAAAAAGAAAGAAAAATCTCTGGGAGAATCTCCACAGCTGGGACAAAGGCTAGGAAAAGAATATCTAAAGAAGACTATGAATTGCTCCCAGATCTTCCCCTTGAAACCATGGTTGGGGGCAGGGATAAAAAAAATCTTTATAAACTAACATGGAACAGAGGAAGAGCTAGCACCTGTTACCCACATACATGCACATATATCTTGAAATGTGTTTTCATACTTTTGGCACATTTCCTCATTCTGAGGAAATGCACATCACTGCTTGGGATTTATACTGGCATTTTCTCCATTCTGGAGAAACCCATGTTCTCTCTTGCGCATGTTTCTTTATCTACCCCTCTCTTTCCCTCCATTTACTTCCCCAACAAGCTTGTTATACTTCATTCTTCATCTCCTCCTGAAATAATTTTTTGTGAGACAAAATTGATAGACCTGAAAACCCTGGTAATATTTAAGACTTTCTTTTCCTACAAAGAGAAATTCCTCACTCCAGCCTAAGTCCACAGCCTCTGACCCCCAAGAAATCAGGTAGCAAGGATCCTCCCACACCTGGCAAAACAAGTGGACTTCAGGAATAGCTTGACAGCTGCCTCCGGAACTGGTGGGATATGAGTGTTTTTGCTGTGCCCCTGGACAAACAAAAAGACTGGCTGCAAACTATCATCAGTCCTAAGTTTTCCAGGTACTATTCCCCAGGTGACAGAATCGGGTTGAGAGGGAAGCAGATTTTCCTTTCAAAGCTGACACTTCTCTTCTTCCCATGCACATAAGCCACTGGGGGAATCCTACTCCTTCCACACAAAGTGGACATGTTGATGTCCCTTTCTTCCTGAAAGTAGAATTAAATCAAAGAGGTTTCGCATTCCTCCTGGGTGTAAGGTCTCTTTTCCAGGCAGGAAGCCTCAGACTGCAGAACACTGGTTCACCAAGTGTCAGTACTGAATGTGTGATAAGTGCTCCACCTTCTGAAAATTTCTCTCCCCCCTCCCCGTCCCACCCTCTCCGCCCCTCTGCTGGGTTATACCCTAGTGGATAATCTGGCTGGATTTTGCATTTTTGATGAAAGTTTTATGTATAAACTATCCCACATTTGGATTCAGGAAGCAAGATCTAACTCACAAGTTGCGTGACAGCATAATCACACCTAACTGCTGACAAAGATCCCAGATTAGCTATTGTCTTTAAAAATTCCATTGAAGTACTTAGAAACATTGATCAATGAAAGGGAAATTAATAGTGAGTGTCTGCTATTTGCAAAATACTTTACATGCCTTATTACCTTTCTTAATAGCCTGGTAAAATGCATATTTTTTTGCAATTCTATTGATGAGGGGAATTATGGGCCCTTGAGACCTCACTTAAGGTCAGCCATCTTGTAAAAGTTAAAAGTTCTTATGGAAAAACAGAACATTTCACAGTCATGTTGCAAAAGGAAGTAAAAGTTTCCTTTTACTTTGTATCACTGACATATGGTTAGCTATGCAAGAACTGATGGTAGCCTTCCTCTCATTCCACTGTGTCCACTCAACATAGAAGACTATAGTCATTCACTTACTCCTTCATTCTTGCAACAAACTGGGAAGCCCTCAAAATTTAGATACAAAGGGGAAAAATTCCCTCAGATTACAATTACTCAGTCCACTTTGCAGGAGACTTCATGACACATCAACGTTTAACTCTTGTTATAGCAACCAAATTAGGTCCAAAATCAAGGACTGAATACTGATGCCAAGTTAGCAAGTCAAAAGGGAATTTCAAGATGGGCTAGATCAACCAGCCAGCACTGACCCACACAACACGAGCTGCCTTTCCTCTGCAGCATAGGAGGAAATTAATTCTGCCTTAACTAATCATCAAATGTCTAGCATAGTTCCTTGTTTCTGCTCACGTTGAATTACAGAAATCCCTCACTTGGTCCAACACTTCGAACCTCTTTTTATTGGCAGATTGGATGCAGCCTGGTTCATGAATTGCTAAATAAAAGTTTCCGGGATCAGTAAGTTTTCTATGGAAATATTTTTTCTCTTAGCACTAGAAATTGACAGGTTGTCTGTCGGAACTTAGGTCATCCAGGATTTCTGGGAGGGGAAAATACCAACAAGATGGATGCCAAACCGTGTTCTTCGTCCTCAATCCTCCCCTATAAATAGAGTCGCAAGTGCTTGGGAGGGGCATCGATGAAATTCAGTTTCCAGCCTCCAGTTCTAATATGCCATATTAATGTGGAAATTTTCATTTGAATTCTCCTCTTGTCTGTAATAATGATGATGAGCTGCAATCAAGCCAGATATTAGCTGAAAGCAGGGGCTTGTTAGCTTTCCAATTAGCTCATTGCGGTCACTGTGCCTACAGAAGGCAGACCCTAATAAGAACTATTTAAAATTCACTTTGACTTACTCACTTTTTATTATTTGGGTCTTTCTGTTTCCAGCTCCATCACTAACCCCAAGTCCCAGCAGGGGCCCTGAACCAGGAGGCAGATTTTATTTGCTCAAGTTGTCCTATGAGTGCACCTGTAGCACAGCTGTCTAGCCCCAGCACCAAACCGGAACCAGACTCCTTTACACATCCAAAGTGGCAGCCCTTTGTTCTATGTGAACTCTTCATTCATTCATCTAGTCATTCATTCAATTAACAAGGTTTTCTAAGAGTGTCAATGGTGTGCTAAAGTGTGAGCAGAGGAAGGGAGCACTCCTGGCATCAAAATTCCCCCTAGATGGTTAGGGAGGCAGATAAATCAACAGGCTTATGCTCTCCACTGTGACTGGCACTAGGATAAGGAAGGTCAAGTTGCTGTAAGAGGATGGAGAAGAGGAGCTTAACTCAGTTCAGGAAGAGCAGAGAAGACTTTCCTGAAGAAGAGAGATTCTAAACCCTACATCTTCAGGATAAGTGAGGGTTAAGAAGCCAATACTGGAAAAGTGGAGCCTTCTTGAAAATGGAAACTAGAGAGGCTGAAGTGATAGCACAGAGGTTAGGGAGTTTGCCTTGCACTCAGCCGACTCGGGTTCGATTCCCAGCATCCCATATGGTCCCTTGAGCACAGCTAGGAGTTCATTCCTGAGTGCATAAGCCAGGAATAACCCCTGTGCATTGCCGGGTGTGACCCAAAAAGACAAAAAGAAAATGGAAACTAGAGAGAATGTTTCAGGCAAAGGAAGATAAATGGGTGTGCAATCAAAAGCTTCAAAGGTAAGTGTGAGGAAGATGCTCTCTAGACAATTTATTTATTTAAGTTCAGTATTTTTAATAGATAATAAAGGACAGGAAGAGAGTGGACAAGATACCATTATAAGGTAAGGAGACCTATTCAGAGCTCCTCAGCCAGGTGAAAGAATGTGGACTTAATTGAGCCAAGATTTCACTACAGGTTATGCTAGAATAACAACGAACAACATAAGCCATGCTTAAGTAGCAATGATTAATCAGACTCTTCTTTTGGAAGTCTCATTCACTTTCCTGCCACCACTATCATATGTCAAAAGTCAGTTTAGACACTGGAGATTATTTTTCACTGCATCACTGTATCACTGTCGTTTCATTGTTCACCAATTTGCTCAAGCGGGCGGCAATAATATCTCTATTCATCCCTGTCGCGTTTAGGGTCAGGAGAATGAGGCCCATTATTGTTACTGTTTTTGGCATGTAAAATACGCCAAGGGTAGCTTGCCAGGCTCTGCCATGCAAGATCCTGCATTGCTCTTTTCCAGGAGTTTTGTTTTAGTCTCTGGATCTTGGCCATTGATGAGATTACATGGCACTGGGGGCCAGTTTGTGGGTATGACTGCCAAGCTACTGGAAAACTGGGGATTTGGGTGGAGGAGGCCCTGTCCCGATCCAAGCAGGCTTAGAGTTCTCAGCCATGGGTCCCACATACCGGGGTACCTCTGCCGGTTCCTTCATGGGTGAGGCTCGTCCTAGTGTGTGGAGTGTGACCTTGAGCATGGCTGCAGCTGGGTTCTGGAGGTTTTCAGCTGCTGGGACTCTGCATGGAGTGGTGAGGGAGACTGAACCCACATCCCTCCAAGTGGGCCTCAATGACAGCCTGGCATGGGGGCAGGAGATTCTGCAGAGATTTTTTTACAGATCCTAACTGAGAGTGCTTGAACCTCATTTTGGTACTGTTTTAATATATATACCTGCCTCTATCCCTCCATATTCTATCCCACTGATTATTGTCCCTTCAAAAGCTATGCTTGAAAACCTGAGGATATATTTTAAGGGTTGACTATGGATGACAAAACCTTCAAGTAACAATGTATATTCTAGGGTATAGCTCATTACACCCATGTAAGTAAGGTATCATTTCAAAGATAATCATTTCTTGATATCTGCACCTATATGTTCATTGCAGCACTGTTCACAATAGCCAAAATCTGGAAGCAACCCAAGTGCCCTAGAACAGAGGACTGGTTAAAGAAACTTTGGTACATCTACACAATGGAATACTATGCAGCTGTTAAGAGAGATGAAGTCATGAA
This sequence comes from Sorex araneus, assembly GCF_027595985.1. Taxonomy (NCBI): domain Eukaryota; kingdom Metazoa; phylum Chordata; class Mammalia; order Eulipotyphla; family Soricidae; genus Sorex; species Sorex araneus. Next base: position 26,429,188 of record NC_073305.1, read on the forward strand.
ATTTGCTTATAAATGGATAGACATAAAGAGTATCATGCTAAGTGAAATGAGTCAGAAAGAGAGGGACAGACATAGAAGGACTTCACTCATTTGTGGAATATAGAATAACATCACATGAAGCTGACACCCAAGGACAGTAGATATAAGGGCCAGAAGGATTGCCCCATAGCTGAAAGCCTGCTTCATGAGCAGAGGGGAGAAGGCAGATGGAATAGAGAAGGGATCACTAAGAAAATAATGACTGGAGGAATCAGTCGGGGTGGGAGACGTGTGCCAAAAGTAGATAATGGACCAAACATGATGAGCTCTCAGTGTCTGTGTTGCAAGCCATAATGCCCAAAAGTAGAGAGGAGAGTATGGGGAATATTGTCTGCCATGGAGGCAGGGGGAGGCTGGGAAAGTGGGGGTATACTGGGGATATTGATAGTGGGAAATGTGCAGTGGTGGAGGGATGGGTGTTTGATCATTGTATGATTGTAACCCAAACATGAAAGCTTGTAACTATCTCACAGTGATTCAATAAAATTTTTTAAAAAGATAAACATTTCCATCCATCCTATAAATACCTCTACCCCAAATTTTAAGGCAAGATATCTAATTGGGGTTCTGATTCTTCCTCTACAATGGTGAGCATGTCAGAATTTTCTACCTCTCCTCAACAAAATGTAGGATCTTTCTTGGCATAGAATATGATAAAAATGTCAAAGGGCTTTTAAAAGTAGCTAGGCATAACACGAAAAAATATTCTATTTTGAGATATCATCACTCAACAGCTCAACTGATTGCTTAATTACAATTCAATTCAAAACTTCAGTGGAGTCCTAGACCATGGCAAAACCCATTCCTAAAAACATATAGGAAAAGAACAAAAAAAAAGGGCATCAACCCTATTTCTTTTTAATATAGTGTCACATTGAATCCTTATTACCACCTCATAACTCATAGCATAAAGTAGGTGTCATTATACCTGCCTCATAGATGAGAAAATAAATGTTAATATGTTTCTCAAGGTTAACTACAGTGACCAGCTTGACCTAATTTTTCCTGGAAATTTCTTGCATGGAAAGTTTCATCTCATGAAAACTCTTTTAGTCCAAAGAAAAACATAATACCCCGTGACTTTGGGCATAAACAGAAGAGCCAGACTTCCAGCAGTGCTAAGCATCCACATTTTGTGATCAGAATGTCCACATCAGAGTCTGCAGTCACAAGCCTACTTGCCCCTATGGTGACATTCTTGGCAGGTAAAATAAAAGACATATTTTTTTTGCTTTTTGGGTCACACTCAGCGATGCACAGGGGTCACTCCTGGCTCTGCACTCAGGAATTACCCCTGGCGGTGCTCAGGGGACCATATGGGATGCTGGGAATAGAACCTGGGTCGGTTGTGTGCAAGGCAAACGCCCTACCTGCTGTGCTATCACTCCAGCCCCAAAATAAAAGACTTTTTTCACAATGTTAAAGTACAACAAAGTAGAGGCCATCAAAGAACCTCCCTTATGTATTTTTCAGTGTCATTGGTGGTATAAGTAGGATTAACCCTCCTGCCACTGAGTTACCCCTCAAGGAAAGACCTAGAGTAATGACTATTGGCAACCATAACAGATAATGACTGGAGAGAGAGGACAGAAAAACAGAATGACTTGAAATAAGTTTAGTTTCTTACGGCCACTCCCCACCTCAGATCCACTTATTTCCTTACCTTCCAGAAATTTAGGAAAATCTCATACCTTTTACCTTAATCAAATGGAAACGTACTTCTTAGAAATTAAAACTAATCACACTAAACCTGACACCACAAAACACATTGAAGTGATCAAGTAATTGTTCCACAATATTAGTTTCTATGATGCATTTGGGGATTTGACTTCAGTGACAAGGGAAACAAAAGTGAAAACAAACAGGTGTTACATCAAACTAAAGGTTTAAAAAAATCATCACAAAAAAGCATCTTTCTGAGTGGGAGAGAATATTTGCACACCATATATCTGACAAAGGGAAAATATCCAAAGAAAACTAAAAACATTCAAAACCTTGATCAAAAATAGGCAACAATAAAAGATTTATGAATATGCAACAAACAAATGGAATAAAAATCAAATACAGGGACTAAAGAGATAATACAGCAGATCATGCGCTTGCCTTGCACACTGACCAAGTTCAATCCCTGGCATGCCATATGGTCCCCTGAGTCTTGACAGGAGTAATTCCAGATAGTAGAGCCAGGAGTAAGCCCAGAGCACTGCCAGATGTGACCCCAAATAAACAAAAATCAAGCAAGCTATGAAAATGAGGTGTTTCTGACAGAGCTCAATGCTGCATTTCTCAGGAGAAAAGATAAAAAACCATTAATAAGACCCGATATACATAATTTCACTACCACCTTCTCTTACACTTTTATCTCTCATCCAAATCTTTCTCTCGAATCTCACTCTACTCTTTAGTAGACATCATTAATATCTCAAATAGGAATTTCAAAACTAAACTAACAAATGTCCAAAATGTTTGGACATTTAGATAAAGAATTTTTCCCTTAGATAAAGAATTTCAGGAGTCTCCCATAACATTTTGATCTTAATGATTCACAAAAAAGGACCCTCAGAAAGAGAAAATCTGGATATTTATAGCTATGACTTATTACATTGAAAAGAGACAGAATAAGTTCAGCAAGGTAAACAGGTTCATACAGTTCAGGGAAAGCAAATGTAAACTACCAGTTTTAACTTCCAGTGGAAAAGGAAATACTTCAGCTGCCCATAAATGATGTATGACAACCTGTCTAGTGTTATCTATCAGAGTAGGTCACCCAAACCTTGGTGCTCCTGGATTTTATTGTGGGGTCATTTGTACAGAGATACTTTAACCACATAACTGACTTCACAGACTCAGACTTCAGCTCCCCAGAGCAAAAACAGGCATTCACCATAAATCACATAAACTTATCTGGTCACACTGGTACAGTGTGGTCTGAGATCTCAGCTACACAAAAGTACTCATATCTAGTAGACTGCCCCAAAAAGTCAGAGGTTATCTCCCAGGAGCTGTCCAACAGCCAGAATCGAAACTAGCCTCTATAATATATAGAGGTGGCGCATCTCACACTTGCTGAGTTAACTCTTTCCTGAGCACTTTGCTTCTACCTTGACAATAATGACGCCATCCTTTCAAATATCCAAGCCAAATTTTGAGTAAGTCAGAAATTGAGCTTCCATATGATCCGGCAATACCACTTCTGGGAATATATCCTTGAGGGTGAAAAAAGGCAAAGTAGAAATGACATCTGCACCTGTACGTTCCTTGCAGCGCTGTTCGAAATAGCCAGAATCTTGAAACAACCTGAGTGCCCGAGAACAGACGACTGGTTAAAGAAACTTTGGTACACATACACAATGGATTACTGTGCAGCTATTAGGAAAGATAAAGTCATGAAATGTGTTTATAAGTGGATGGCGGCTAGGGCGTTTGCCTTGCAGGTGGCCGACCCGGGTTCGATTTCTCGATCCCTCTCGGAGAGCCCAGCAAGCTACCGAGAGTATCTTGCCTGCACGCCAGAGCCTGACAAGCTACCCATGTTGTATTCGATATGCCAAAAACAGTAACAAGTCTCACAATGGAGATGTTACTGGTGTCCGCTCGAACAAATCGATGAACAATGGGATGACAGTGCAGTGCTATAGTGGATGGTCAGGGAGAGCATCATGCTAAGTGAAAAGAGTCAGAAAGAGAAGGACAGACATAGAATGACTGCACTCATTTTTGGAATATAAAATAACATAATATGAGACTGACACCCAAGGATATTTGACACAAGGGCCAGGAAGATTGCTCCATAGTTGGAAACCTGCCTCAGGAGCTGGGGCTGCCTCAGGAGCTGAGGGAGAAGGCAGCTGGAATAGAAAAGGGATCACTAAGTCAATGATGGTTGGAGAAAACGTTTGGGATGGGAGATGTGTGCTGAAAGTAGAAAAGGACCAAATGTGATAGCCTCTCAGTATCTATATTGCAAACCATAGTGCCCCAAAGTAGAGAGAGTATGGGGAAAATTGTTTGCCGTAGAGGGAGGGGAAAAGTTGGGAAAGGGAGAGAGTATATTGGGAACTTGGTGGTGTATACTGGTGGAGACATGCGTGTTCTATTATTGTATGACTGAAACTCAAACATGAAAGCTTTGTAACTGTATCTCACAGTGACTCTATTTTTTTTTAATTGAGTAACTTTTTTGGTTCTGTTTTAGTTTGGGGCCCCATTTGTCAGTGTTCATGGGTCACAGTGTTGTTCAGTGCTCAGGGAACCATATAGTGCTTCAGATTGAACAGCCCTGTACGAAACAAGTGACTTAACCGTTGTACTATCTTTTGGGCTCCTTAGAATAATTTTTGTTATCCCTTTCCATATGACATATCTTCACATCAATTTCATTAATCTTGTTAGCTCTTCCTATGTAATTTATCCATAATTCTAACCTCTTCTCTCAACCATGGCCCAAAAGAACATGACATATTACTCAGGTTATTGAAATAGCCTTTTACATAATCTCTCCACTTCCACTGTAAGCACAGTAGACAAAAATATTTTATAATGGGACACCAATATGTGCTGTTTGTGATCAAATATCCCACTGACTTCCCATTTCTATAACCCATTCCAATATTCTGGAGATCTCGCATTCCTGCAATCACATGGCTGATGTCAGCTTCTTCCATTCCCTTCCATGCTCACCTTTCACCAGGTTCTAATGGTCTTCACCATGCTGCACTGGTCTTCAAACACATACCACACACCTACCTCAGGGCTTTTAGTCAGGCTATTTTACTGCCTGAAATATGCTTTCCTAGAACTCCAAGGATGTCACTTACCTTATTCAGACTTGTTCTCAACTATCACTATATAGGTAAATTTTATACTGGCCATTGCATGTATAATAAAATTAATAAACATGGCAAGTAATTTATCAGTTTTAATCATTTAATGATAATTATCAGACTATATTCTTATTTTACTATATCTTTACTTATTTATCACTACCACTCTCAACTAGATACCATCATGAGAACAAGGGTGTTATTCTGTGCTGTAAATTACATGATATTCAGATAAATACTGTACAATGGACTAGAGCGATAGCACAGTGGGTAGGACATTTGCCTTGCATGCAGCCAACCCGAGTTTGATTCCTCCATCCCTCTCGAAGAGGCTGGCAAACAACCAAGAGTATCCTGCCCACACAGCAGAGCCTGGCAAGCTACCTGTGGCTTATTAGATATGCCAAAAACAGTAACAAGTATCACAATAGAGATGTTACTGTTGCCCATTTGAGCAAATCGATGAACAATGGGACAAGAGTGCTACAGACAGTGCTACTGTACACATGGCTTAATAAACAGTCCTCAGACAGACAACATCAGCATCACTAGGAAACTATCTGGGGATACAGTTTGTCAAACTGTGCCCAGACCAACTGAATCAGAAGTTCTGGGGAGGGAGGGAATTATATTGAACAAGACCTTCAGTTAACTCTGACACAAATAAAGTTTAAGAACTGCTACCTCCTAAATGAATGACAGTTGTGAGAGATAAAGCTACTCCCTGGAGTGAGACACTAGAATTATAATCACAGGTGGGTCTGGCGCCTGAGGCTAGCCACTTAGCCACAATCCTATGACACTGGCACTTAAGAGTTTTTTCCTCGCAATGTTCCTCTTTCCTTCCTTGGAAATGGCTCACCAGCACTCCTTCGTGCTCTGGGGACTCAGGACAATCTTTCAAATAGATGGCAGGATCAAGCAAAGGGTAAGACCTTGTCACAAACTGCCTTCCTGGAAGTACAGTGATTTCTGGGAACTCTGGTCCCCATCCCCAGGACCGCTCTGTCCTTTAAATCAAGCAGCAGAAAGTCACCACCCTTCAGCTCTGTTGGGGCGTCTATTCTGGTAGTGCTCATCACCAGCCAAGCGCAACCTCCACTGCCACCTGGAAATGGATTGTTAGGGGAAGCAAATCAACTGAGCTCTGCGAACTTGAAAGACCTGTGTGGTGAAGCGGATCCCCAGTCTCTTCCTATCGCAGCTGCCAGCCTGCAGTGCGAGCTGCCAGCCCAGAGAGAAGTTGCTGCTGAGATTACCTGCAAAATGCTATTGGAAAGCCCTTTCCAATATTTTCCAGTGAGGGCATCATCCCTATACTATCTGCAGCCTCCCAGCGGCCAGGGGAAAGCATGACACCTCCTTTTTGGACCCTTTCCCAGCTCCTAGTCCTGTCTACCACTCTCTTTGCTGCACCTTTTTCTCTCTCTCTGCCATATTTGCACCTTTTCTTCAGCAGCAGGTTAGGCTCTGGGTGGATTGTAGTAGCAAGAAGCAGCTTAATTGGCATGGCCTGTCCCTGCAGATTCAATAACCAGAGGACAAATAAAGTTCGCGTTCTACCCTGTTGCTCTCACACAAGCCACCTGCTTCATTTCCTCCTTAAAATTTTGTCTCACTTGGAATGTTTTCTGTCACATCGGGCAATCTTCTAAGGTTTAAAAATGGCAAAAGGAAATTGTCTGCACAGACCCAGGAACCTAATCCCTTTATTTATCTAAATGCTAATGACCACAGACCAGCAGACCAGGAAGAGAGAAGGCAGGTAGGGGGCCTGGGCTACTTCAGGACTCAGCAAGGGGTAGGGCAGGGTCTGCACTCAGTGCTCAGCATTATGGGTTACCCACCCAGCATCTGTTTTTGGAAAAGTCCCCCCACCTCCCCAATAAAAACCTGATGCAATGTATCAGGTTGGGGTCCTAGAGGATTTGGAAATACCCAAAAACCCAGGAATATGCATCCTACAAATACTGGGTCCCAACCAAAGCAGTACCATAGTTGGTCTTTACCCTGGTACAGAATCTGGAAACTCCGAGGCAGAAGTAAAATAAAAGCTGATAACATAGAATGCAGGACACTTTAGAAATATTAGTTGTTTTGTGCTGCACTCCAATTTTCTGAGAGACCAAGATGACATAAAATACTAAATTTGGGTATTAGTAGACGTAAATCCAAAGATTTCTCAAAATTCACTCTTGCCCATGACCATGAGAGGGTGTTTACTGCATATCAAACTCTGTGCCCTAGAGATCACAATGATCAATGGTTCTTCCCTGGGGAGTTCACAAAAAAATGCTGAGGTCTTGAGCTGGGGTGTTGCCTAAAGATGGCAATTTGTCAAAAACCTTGGCAGGCGATTCTCTATGCAATAGAGTTCAAGTATTGCTGATTAAGAGTCACAAATAACATTATGAATATAAAACTCTGATGACTGTTTAAAAAGAAAAAAGGTCTCCACAATTGATTTTCTACTGCTTGCCATCTCTTCCACAAGAGAAAGAACTCAGAGAGAGCAGGTACATTGTAACCGTCTAATCATCTGATATGCTCTTATTCCATATTCTAAAATGTTTAAATGAAAACTGCTGGCCAACAAGACATGAAAGATTAGCTATAGCTTGACATTTTTGTCTAGGTCATCACCATATCCTATGACAGACAACAGGCAGTTACTATCTTTAGCAAGACATTATGTTATTGAACATTAAGGATATATCAGAGCGATAACCTTAGAGGATGAGCACATGCACCAAATTATTATTAGACCTAGTAAGGAATAGGGGATGTGTTTTTCCACTTGTGATAATTTTGCAAAGTAATGCCTCTAAAATTAGATTATTGAATTAGCTTTAAAGATAAGAAGTTTAAATTCAGTCATGATAACTAACCTATCTTCCAGCTGATATCATTCAAAAACAATATTCCTTAGGTTAGAGTAACTGCTCCTTAATTATATCCTAATAGAGCTTAAAATACTATTTCTGCTCTGACAGCTGACACAGGAACTCCTTATTTTCTCTTCCAGCCTACAATGTTTGATTCCAAACTTCTTGAATTTCCACAAACTTTATACTCATTCTGAATAATAAAACAAGCTCCCCAAAAGTAACCCAAACAGACATCAAGGCATTATGATAATCAACAGTATTCTGACCTCCTGCTCTCAATGGAAAGTATATGATAAATTGTCAATGGCAACCTGAAATGAAAAATGAATGTAGTCTTCAAAATTTGGTTGTGAATAGGTTCAGCCTTAAAACAGCACTAGTCATGTATTTATTTGGGAAATGTGATGCATCATTTAAACTTTAAGGATTTTCAATGTACTTTTTTATTTTCAATCAAATGAACTACATTGCTTTTGATAATTATCAATGGGTATCTATTTAGTTCTCTATGACAAATTATCTGTGTTGAGGCCTCCAAGATTGGTACACTTCAAAAATAATATCCCAGGACTGCATGTGTCTGTTTGGTGATGGTAGAGAGGAAAAGGCAGAAAGGGAATGCTGGTAAGAAATGACTTCTGGATATTAATGAATTAAAAACAAAGGACCTCATGGTAGCTCCATAAACCAGGAAGATACAAATTATGTCCATCCAAAAGAGAACCATGAGAAAAGCAAGGGAGACGACAAGAGAGTGAGATTCAAGAGGTTTTAGAAAATGAGGTTGAAGAAGAGAAATTCTTTGAGGGTTCTAGGGATAAGATATATACACCCAAGAGCCCAAAATAAAATCTACCTTGTGCCTGCAGATTCAACAAATGACACCAATCTTATTTTTGTTTCCTTTTTGAGTCATACCAGTGATGTTCAGGGGCTACTCCTGGCTCTGCAGTAAGGAATTACACCTGGAGGTGCTTAGGGGACCATTTGGGATGCTGGGGATCAAACCTGGGTCCACCATGTGCAAGGCGAATGCCCTACCCACTGTACTACTGCTCCGGCCCCAAATGAAGTCAATCTTTTAGTTCAATTTATTCCATACAAGGTGTCCCTGAGCACAAGCTCTAATAGTTCCAATGAACATAATAGACAAGGATTAAAGTATATATTACGTGGATATAGCTACAGATTTAAGTATTGATGATCCATGTTATATTACATGCAATACATTTTATGAATATAAATATATAAGTAAAGATATATTATAAATTACATTCATGCATATCTTATATAAGATACTTATATGAGGAATTACATGTTACTTCCTGAATTAGGAAGTAAACCTGCTCTCGTATATGAACACATGAGATCTATACACATACACATTCTTCCTTCTCCTGGTGATTATGGCTCAGAAAAGATTAGGACTGGAACATACTAGGACTTTAGCAGCAAGGGATTTATGAACACACATGCCAAGACAAGATGGGAACAGGTAGAGGAATATGGGCCCAGTCCTAAAGGCAGGTTTACCAGGGTCAGTTGTAAAGAAAAAATGATATTTAAAAAAAATTGCAATGTATTCTCTGTGCCTAGTGCTTCAAAGCTTATTTTCATTGAGTATTGTTAATTCTCCACAGTTAAGCTAAGATTCTTTGGGTTGAAATAGGTGAAACCCCTTACCTCCACTAGGAAGCATAGATTCTATCTGTAACAGGAGGTATAGAAGGAGGGTACAATTTGGGATGAGTGGATCCACCATGTTACTGTCACCATGCGGTGGAGACTTGTGTTCATACCCTTTGATCCCACTGTTGACTACATCCTCAGGGTATAATTAAATGGTCGGATCAGTCACATCTAATCCTTAGAACTCTGGCTCTTCTCATGGCCCTCCCTTAAGAATCAAGGATCTTGCCATCAGGTGATTTCCACTCTCCTCCCAGTGACAATAATCAGGACCTGTGCCATTTGTGAAGTAAAATTCAGTGTCCCTGAGATGTGTTGCTCTATGGATGAAGGATAGAGACCTAAGTTAAAAACTGGGGTTCAACTGAAGAGTGACAACAAAACCAAAGAAAATGGAATCATTCAGGATGGAAGATGTGTGCTGAAAATAAATAAAAGACCAAACATGATAGCCTCTCATTCTCTATAGTGCAAGCCATAATGCCCCAAAGTAGAGAGAGATTATGGGGGAAATTGTCTGCCATAGAGGTAAGGGGTAGGGGGAAGGTGGGCGGATACTGGGGACATTAGTGGTGGAAAATATGCACTGGTAGAAGGATGGGTGTTCGATCATTGCTTGACTGAAACTCAAACACGAAAGTTTTGTAACTGTATCTCACAGTGATTCAATAAAAAACAAAAAAGAAATGTGTAAAAAATAAAATTAAGAAATAATTGTTGGGGCTGGAGAGATAGCAGAGCGGGTAGGGCATTTGCCTTGCATACGGCCAACCCGGGTTCGATTCCCAGATTCCCATATGGCCCCTCGAGCATCACCAGGAGTAATTCCTGAGTGAATAAGCCAGGAGTAATCTCTGTGCATCACCGGGTGTGACCCAAAAAGCAAAACAAAACAAAAAAAAATTGTTGTTAGCCTCTGAAAGAGAGAATGAGGCTCAGGAAAACCAATGAAATTTTCAAAGCACACACAGAGTCATTAAAGGGTAGAACCAGGTTGTACTTCCCAGAACTATGACTCTAAAAAACACGTTTTGGACCCTTAGCCATGCTACCATATTAAAGAAAATGAGCAGGAGTGTTGAGATCAAAAGAAACTATGTACAAGGTTCTGGGATGGATCAATGCTCTAGAGTTTTCCACATTGTGGCTTTCAGTATTCAGAAACTTTAGCCAGTAGTTTATCAAATAAAGCCAACTTCAACCTCCTAAAATAATTGAGCAAAAAGGAAGCAGAATATTAGGACTGTAGATCTGCACCCAGGCTAAAACTCCACAATAGCATAAGAATCAATTCCGAGGATAAGAAGACCCAGTAAAAGCCACACCACAGCTCTTCAGGAAATGCTGGCCAACTTAAGATGACACAATCTTATAGGAGGTAGGACTGAGTAAGTTAGTTCTTGATGTTGGGAACCCAGAACCTAGCTGAGAAAGTCAAAGGTCAACTTTTGTTTCTTAGCCATTTTCCATATTCAGATTACAAAATGAGGAAAACCAAATCATTTTAAGGTCAAAAATAAGACACTTTTAGAGCTAAGGGGGAGAACTCTGAAATTCCTACTTGATATAATATATCTTAAACAACATTTATCCCCTCTGTCCATCACTTCCTCTATTAGCAATGACCTATTAAGTAAAACATCTATGATGGAGTCATAGAAACAGAAGATTAGAAATAATAACAAAGAGGTCACTCCGGGATTTTCCCCCAGACAGATGACTAATAGCTATTCAAATATTCAAATATTCAAAATTAGATACAAAGTTTTCCTTCAAAGACCCATTAAGACTAAGTAACTAGAATTTTCCTTGAAAAACAGGCAGTATTCTACTCAGCCCACTCCTGGTTTCTGAATATGTCCTTTTTCTCTGTCTCTCTCAGTCAGGAGGACCCTCCTTAGTTCTCTGTCCCTAAGGAGAAGATGCACAAACAGTCACCATGATGCAATCTCTGAAAGACAAGATGAAAGCTCTGGTCCTGCTTTCCAAGAATATTATTCCTATAGAAAATGTCTGCATGCCCGTCTCTCCTGTTGGGTGAAATCATCTCAATTTCATCTCAATATTCAAGTCACAACAAAGTGATGCCTGAAATGGAAATTGAGATGAGCAATAGTTTGGCTAATTTATCTAACAAGGCCCCAATCTCTCTGTAATTATCTGGGCAGTTTGCAAACATCAGAAGTAGATAGCTAATCTAAATTCTTTACATAGTAAGGGAAAAGAGTTTTAAATTAAACTGAATAAGAATCTTAGCTAGGTACAATATTCTTGATACGGTACTCATTTTGTTGAGATTTTGTACTATATGCATCCATTCTTTTCTGGCTCATAGAGTCTCATTTGATAGATGTGCTATGAACCGTATGGATTTTCCTTTGTAAGTAAATTCATATTCTGATCTTGCCACTTTCAATATTCTGTCTCTGTCTTTGGATTTTGTCATTTTGAGTATAACATATCTTGGAGTTTTCCTATTCAAGTCCATTATCGCTGGGCCCCTCAGGGCCCCTTAGATCTCTGTGCCTATATTCCTCAATTCTGGGAAATTCTTATCCAAGATTTCTTTGACTATTGTTTTCTCAATGGACAGAGAAGGTTTAGGGAATTCATAGCCTTGAAACTGGCAGAGGCTGAGACATGAGGTGGCACCACAACAACCCTGTAGTTCACTAGAAACACTTCACTGGGGGCTGAGTGTCTGGAATTGTCACACCAGGTATACTCATACTCAGTAACAACTTTATTGGGGCCCTAGTTCCTGGAATTGTTGAAACAGGTACCCCTTACCCAGAAAAACAATAGCTGATAACCATCAACAACCTAAGAGAACCAACTGAAATGGTACCACTTCTTGGCTCCCCTGACCCTTGCTTTTGTTTCAACCTTATAAATCCTACATGTTTATTGCCCACTGTGCAACTCTGCTGGCCTCTGTGAAGACCTGCAAGGCTCACACGAGAGTTTTAATAAATTCTTTTGCTGAATTCTATTCATTCCCTCTCCTCTCATTGACTCTCTGCCAGACCTTACAGGAACCAGTTTTGTAAAATGTGATAAAGGGGCTTCTCTAACGCCACTTCCCAGTATCTGACATTGAATATAGCACGCCCTCATGGTTCTTAAACTTGCCCTCAACTAGATTAAGAAGGGTATGCTTACTCCTAGCTTGCTAAGGACTTTTATTGTTCCATCCAGAACTAACTTCTCATTTATACTGAATGTTTTATGTCTGGCCAGGTGTTTTTTGTTTTGCTTTTTTTTACGTCCATAGAGATTTTTATCGCAATACTTTACTTATCAGTTCAGATACTTAAGCAGTAGCTATATATTTTTTTTAGGATAAAGCACTCTGTGCTTCTTATGGCCTATTCAGATTTTCCATTTTAAATTTTGTTAATTATTTTCACTCTTACTAAATTTTACATTCTAAGGTTTTGCCTAATTTAAGTAAATCCTAAAATACACTAGCACACAAACAAAGTTTTATTTAGGAGTTTTATTTAGGATAGGAAATACATGATAACGAACACAATAAGATCCAAGTATAAATTAAAATTTAATGCAATATATTTTAGGTCCCAGAGTGGAAAACTAACTTATATAAATTAGAATAGGCATTATATTGCATAAAGTAATTTCAATTTCTTAATTCACATGCAAAATCATATGGCAATCAATCATCACAAATTGACTTTTATTGATTTATTGTCTGAATATTTCATTTACCATTCCCTTAAGTTTATTGCAGCAAGCAACATAAAACTTGTTTTGTGTTTACCAGTAGGGTGAGCTGGAGAATGGGAAGAAATTTGGGGATACTAACAGGTTGCACTGGTGGTGGGATTGTGAATAAATAGAGAAAATATTATTAGAGTATTACTCTATTGAGACAAATAGAGTAAATACTCTACTGTGAACAAATACAGAAAAAACCATGGCTTTCTTTTTTGAAGGAGGGGGTTAGGTAACACCTGGCATTGCACAGGAGTTACTCCTGGCTCATGCACTCAGGAATTACTCCTGAAGGTGCTCAGGGGACCATATGGAATCTGGAATCAAACCCGGGTCGGCTGTGTGCAAGACAAATGCCCTACCTGCTGTGCTATTACTCCAGCCCATGGTTTCTTAATGAAAGTAATTTTTAAGAAATAACATATTAAGACTGTCTTAATAACAAGGAGGAGGAACAAGAAGGTTATATGGAAAGGTTGGAAGGATTCCTAGGACCTGCAGCACTAATATCACCACACGAATCAGAATCTGCCTGAGCAAGGTCTGTGGGTCACTGCCAGGGAACTCTCTGGAACTGAATAGGTGTCTAGAAACCCTGGGGCTCAGGAGGAAGGTGTGCTGTCCTGTTGCCTCTCCAGTGGAGCAGCTGTTTCAGGCCAATGAGTCAGTTGGGCCTTGTCCCCAAGGAAATAAGGAGTCCCAAAGGTTTGGAATAGCAGTGTGGGTATCTAGAATGTTGTGGATGTTAAAGACAAGACAAGGTCTACCAGCCAGGAGGAAGAAGCTTGCTTGATATATCCTTATGAGACACTCCAGGAGTGAAAGGTCTGACTCACCCTCTTCAACTTAGTTAGCTGACAGTATTGTCCCATTCAGATTAAATCTATTGGACCAGTTAGAAGCTAAAATACATTAATCGTCTCTCAGTTATACTGGTTTTCCTGATCCAAAAAGTTTAGTGTTCCTCAATGACAAACCATTGGTCTTATATTACAAAACTGAATACAGTGCAGTCTGGGAGAAAAAGGAAAGGGGAATGAAGATTGAACTAGAGGTAATGGAGTAATAATGGTGGAAGGTCATGGACCTTGGATGGTGGGGGGTTTGGTGCAGCAACATTGTACATCAATACTACAAACTTTAACACAATGATAACTAAATTACCTATACCATGATTTTTTTAATGTAGATAATTCCTATGGAAACTTTGCTAAACCCAAATAATGTAAAGAGAAGAAGCGCCAGTTATCAATTTATTTGGAAAACTGATGATCACTCCTAACTCCAAAATTAACCTTACTAGTTAGAGCAAATAGTCCTGAGCTCTGAAATCACTTTCTTCTAGAGTGAAATAAGGAGTTTTCTGATACATAATCAGCCTATGGAAAGTTTGTGATGCCAGCTGGGCATTAGGCCTTTCCTCTGTCACTGAAACGGTCATTGAAAAGCAGCTGCCATTTCTCTTTTCTTCCTTTTGTCACAAAAACAGAGAACTTTGGTTTTCTGTCAATTCGTGAAAATATGTTCAGTTTTCACAAATTGAAAAGTCCTCAGTTCTTTCAGCTCTCGATATGTTAATATTTGATTCTGAATGACAGGACAGTTCAGACTGGTCAGATAGTTCAAAGGGCCAGGCATATGCTTTCTGTACTGAAGCCCTGGATTGATCCTACTTCCCCCAAACATTGCCAAAAATGACAACCCCACCAGGCATTGAGCCCAGAAGAGCACCCAAGTAGGCCCTGAGTACCACCAAGTTTGGTCTAAACTAACACTCTGCTCCTCCTCTCCCGCCAAAAAAGAAAAAGAAAAAAGACTTAAAGAGTTCTGTTCCCGGGGCTGGAGAGATAGCACAGCGGGTAGGGCGTTTGCCTTGCACGCGGCCGACCCGGGTTCAAATCCCAGCATCCCATATGGTCCCCTAAGCACGGCCAGGGGTAATTCCTGAGTGCAGCGCCAGGACTAACCCCTGTGCATCGCCAGGTGTGACCCAAAAAGCAAAAAAAAAAAAAAAAAAAAAAAGAGTTCTGTTCCCACGCAAGTAGCAGTGGGTTACTCTAAGAATTCCTCTTGAAGCCCAGGACCCAACAGTTTTGAAAACCCTTATCCACTCCCAGGACCTTGCTTTCTTGTGAGACTGTAGGGTAGTCTGCTTGGTCTCAGCTTCCTCCTCTGTCAAGTAAAGAGGTATGGCTAGATGATTTCTACAGTACTATGATTTCCAGAGTTTGTGGCTGGACTTGATCAGAAATCCTTCACCTTTATTTATTCCTGTCTCCAAGACTGAAAATTGTGAAGCTGATTGGAAATTACAAAATAAAATAAATTTTAAAAAACTCAAAAAATGCAGAAGAAAAGATAAATACATATTCAAATTACCTCTTCCTCCATCTATATATATATATATTCATTTAAAAAAGGCATAGTCAACAGCTGGAAGTCCAAGGCCACTGATCTCTCCATTGACTTGGAGACCCTGTTCTCTGCCCGAGTGATGGGTCCCGTGAGAAACCCGAAAATATAAACTAGAGAGAAATGTCATTCAGTTGATTCTGAAGGATTGTACCATGATTACATAAGTTGTTTACACTGCTGGAATCTGGATTCATAGTACATAGGAGTTTTACTATTATTGCAACTATCTTATATAAGATTATTTTAAATTAGAGATTTAAAATGCTTACTAAAAATTCTATCTACATCAGTTCACTACTTTTTTAGTTTTTATCTATTAAAAAACTTTGCTTGTCCTTTTCTTCTTGTCCTCCTCCTGGTCTTCCTTGTTCCCCTTCTCCATCTCCTTCTTTTCTTCCCCCTCATGCCTTCCTGCTTTCTTCTCTCTTTAATTTGAGGGCCTGACAGATATGTTGGCTGTCGATGTTGATAAGCCTGAGAGCCATGGCCCTGAGGTTTGTTTGGGAAAGAGGGTGTTGAATTCAGTCTGACACTCTCTGGAGGCCCCAGCATATAACCTGGGTTTGGGAATTATTCTATGATTCCTTAGGGACTCCAGCAAATGCTGGACATTCCTGAGGATTCTAAGACCAGAGGTTATAAACCTGAGAATGTTAGTGAACATGCCTGTAGGCTAAGTAGCCTACTCAGAATCTCAATGATTTCAAGTTAATTGCCGAAGTTTGCAAAGAATAGAAGTGCTGCTATTCCATACTTCCAGTAGCATCTTCCAGCTTGAGCACCTCTTTGGTCCCAGTGTTTTCACTTTACCCAGATACCCTGCTGCTATACCCATCTGCTTTGAGTTTTTCAAAGTCTGTTGTGAAATCACACTTACAGAACAAAAGGCATGACCTCCAGAATCCTCAAGGATTCTAGACACTCCAAACAATAATATTTATCAAATTCCCAGCAAGTTCTGGTTTTCTCATGGCTGAATTGTAGTTCTTGGCTCAAAAACAGCTACCAATTTCTGCTGTGATTTCTGGCACTCTCTGTGGGGCAAAAACAAGCTCAGTGGAGAGTGCAGCAGCGTTTCCAGAGAAACGCTTGCTGGGAAGATCAACTATGATTTCTCCCACCACCTTCCCTCCATAACTGATTCCTTTAAAAATCTGTTTCACACATCCAAAGAGTAAAGGCTTGGTCATATCTATCTTAATTCTTTGACTGAACATCGATCTGCTTTGCTAACCTGTGGGCTATTCTAGAAAATGCAGATTCTTAAATGTTTAACTAAATCTTGGTCCTCAGTAATTAGATGCTCAAACTATCTTCCTAGATAGTTGTCACACCCAGCCTTGACAGCTCTCCCAGAACACCTTGATCCATATATGTGGCTTGTACATTTGGGTATATGTACATGAAGTCACATATACCTATCTTCTTTTTCTCTGAGGTTACAAGTCAGACTGCTGAGGCCTCCAGAGAGGAAGATACCCTTGCTAAGTAGGATCTCCAAAGCTAGGTTAGTGTTAGGCTGAATTCAACACCCTCTTTCCCAAACAAACTTCAGTGACATGGCTTTCAGGCTTATCAACATCTGCAGCCAACATATCTGTCAGGCCCTCAAATTAAAAAGAAGAGAGAAGAAATGAGGAAGGGAGGAGACAGATGAAAAGGAGATAGAGGAGAAAGGGGACAAAGAAGACAAGAAGGAAGACAAGAAGAAGCACAAGGACAAAGGAGAAGTGGAGAAGGAGGAGAAGGAGGAGAAGGAGGAGGAGGAAACGATGAAGAATTATTTAGGATCTTGCAAATATGTTCCCATGACTATTGCATTGTAACATTAAAGGCCAGTAAAGAATAAAAATCACACATATTTTGTTTTCAAACCCAGTAACATCCTTAAGAATGTTATAGAATTGGGGCTGGAGTGATAGCACAGCGGGTAGGGCATTTGCCTTGCACGCGGCTGACCTGAGTTTGATTCCCAGCAGCCCATATGGTCCCCCAAGCACTGCCAGGAGTAGTTCCTGAGTGCAGAATCAGGAGGAACCACAAACAATGGCCGGGTGTGACCCAAAAAGTAACAAAAAAAAAGAAGAATAGAATAAACTCAAGCAACTGCCTGCCATATCTTTGATTCTCCAGAACAGGAACTGTATTGACTGCTTCGCTTTGTTGAGTATGTTTACCATTTACCATCTTCAGAAACTGATTTCATTTCTTTTGGAGGAGTTTCCCCAACCAACCAATTTTAGGAGACTGAGGTGTTCCTTGGGCAGTGCAGGACATTCATAGGTCAATGTAGTGCTGGGGATCAAACTAGGGTCAGTTGAATGTATGACAGCACATTAATTCCTATGCTATCTCCTGGCCATGATTCCATTTCTTATTCTATTACATTGTGCTGTGATTTTGCAAACCAAAATGATAATCTAATTGCCTAATCCCAAAAAAAGATAGACATAGAAAAGTAGAAAAGAGAGGGAAGAAACAGTAGCATTTTCTGTGATTCATGCAGTCAAACTTCTGGGTTTATTTTGGTATCTTTCTTTGACTTCTATGTAAACTTAAATATGACATTTGAACTCTCTAGATTTTTTTTATTTGTGAAATATATATAATTGTGTTATTTCAGAGGATGTGTTAAGAATCATGAGAAATAATTAAGAGAGCTTTATGGATCTTTAAGCTCTCCTTATGTGATTCATTAGTGTAAAAACTGAAATATATACACCTATGTATATGTATATTCCTTCTGAATAGTTTTTCAATAGATTAAACACTTGAAAGTAATGAACTGATGCAGATACAACTTTTTAGTAAGCTTTTAAATCTCTAATTAAAAATAATCTTTTACAAAAGAGTTGCAATAATAGTAAAGTTCTTGTGTAGTATGACTCCAGTTTCCACCAATGTAAAAAACTTACATAATCATAGTAATAATTATAAAAACTGGAACTTAATATTTATATAATATTAAATAAATGACATATTTTATCCTATTTAATAGGCTTCCAACTAATGTCCATTTATGTGTTCCAGGATCCCATGTTGCATTTTTCATGTCTATTTTTCTTCCTGTACGGCAGAGCCTGGCAAGCTACCCGTGACGCTTTCGATATGCCAAAAACAGGAAAAAAAACATGTTCTTTATGTTCCTGGAGCGAGCAGACACCATTGGACTACACTAGCACATGACAGGGACAAATGGAGACGTTACTGGTGCCTGTTTGAGCAATCAATGAGCAACGGGATGACAGTGATACAGTGATATAGTGATTTTTCTTAAATTGGCAATAGATTCTTCAATCTGCTATCTTCTATAGGAACCTAACATTTTTGAAGAATATCAGTCAATTGTTTAGAGAATGTCCTTCAACTTTGGTTTATCTGGCACTTACCCATGATAATGAAACTGTGTATCTGGGGCAAGAATATCACAAAGTGTTATGACCTTTTTATTGTGTCATATCAAGGCATGTTAAATCCTAACTTGTCTTGTTACAGGTGACATAAGTCTGGTTAAAGTTACTCTAACTCTGAAATGGAGAATGGTCCTGGGGCAGATCATATGATAAAATACAAAAACCAAGTTTCTCCACAAGTTTCTTGTCTTAATTTCAGAGACCATTGATGGCTCTTGCCTTGCCTGAAACCATTATGCCTAAGATGTCCAGTATTAGTTATCTATTTCCCTTATTCTCTCTTTTAAAATTTTTTATTGAATTGCCATGAGATAAACAGTTACAACATTGTTTATGATTGAGTCAGAGTCAGACAATGTTCCAACACCCATCCCTTCATGAGTGTACATTTCCCATCACCAATGTACCAGCAGCCCCATCACTCCTGCACACTTCCCACCACCCTGCTTCGAAGCCTTCCTCTATGGCAGACACTTTTCTTCATCCTCTCTTTTTCTCTCTCATTTACTTTTTAGGCACTGTGATTTGTAATACTGTTGCCAAAAGGGTATCATGGAGATCACTTTAGCTCCTTTCAGAACGTAGTTTGTTCTGAAGTTCAGAGTGATTATTTCCAGCTATTATTGTTATAGTGGACCCTTCTTTAACCTGACTGCACTATCCCACCCTTTGGGTGGCATGCTTCTGTCCTCCAAGCCCTTGTTTCTACTGTCTTTGGGTATTATTCACATACTTCCATGTGACCCAGCAATACTGCTTCTGGGAATATACCTTAGCAGCCCAAAAACAATGTAGAAAAGCCATCTGCATTACCATGTTCATTGCAGCACTGTTCAGGGTAACCAAGATCTGAAAACACCTCAAATGCCTGAGAACAGATGAGTGAAGAAATTATTCCATCTACACAATGGGATACGACATGATTATTAAGAAAAATGAAGTCATGAAATTTGATTACACATGGACTGACATGGAGAGTATCATGCTGAGAAAACTCAGTCAGAGGGAGAGGGATAAAACAGAATGATTCCCTTCTTCTTTATATATGTCTTCTATGGAGTTATTCTGAAGAGAAAAACTGCTCTTTCTTCTATTATCATCAATCCAATAGCATTATTGTTGTATCATCATGTATCATGGGTCTTGATTTTATCATCTATTCTTAATTATTTTGTTATTCAGATTCTTCCATATTTGGGACTTGAGAATTAATATGATTTTATTTGACCAGATTCTGTGTTCTGTGTCTCCCTCAGAGAGTAAGATGTTTTGTTTTGCTTTCTGTTCATTTCCCCTGGGAGATGAGATTTTTCCTGTGTTTCAGGGCAAAGATCTCTTTCCTGCCTCTTGTATCAACAGATTTTACTCTCCAGTAGGTAGGTCTGTACTGGATGGAAGTTTTCTCAAGAATCTTCCCAGTCTTCTTTGTGGGAATCTACTAGATTTGGAGAGAAATGTTGCAAAACTCTCTCCCCACCTCCCATGGGCTTCTACTTTCCCACCAGCTCATACTTCACCTCTAGCACTTTGTCAACTCTTTCAGCTGAATTCTTCTTTCTGGTGTCAATGGAATCTTCTTTTTAAAAGCTAGCACGATACAGGACCCTTAATCTCCCCAGGGTTTAGGTCAGCCCATTGTCCTGTGATTTTAATTCACTGATGAAGTAAATAAATCAGAGCCTTGCATCTCCATACTTGGAGTCTTCTAGTAAGGATTGAGGGGAAGGGTGAGAGTAAAGCTATTTCCAGTGCTATGGGGAGGGGAAACCAGGAAACCCAGCAATATCTTGATGTTTACTCTCAAATTCTGTTCTTGGCAGCTTTCTTTCTGCTGTCAATCCAGGCCCCATCTTCATTAGTCTAACCCCTTCCTACTTGCTAATCATCACACAAACATGCACAGTTTCCCAAGTGCTGTTAGAGTGAACTTCTTATAATTACAAATTTGTTTAACCTTTGGACATCTCTGTAATACTTCACTAGCTGCTCTTGCCAAGCCAGTTGAAATCCAGAAAAACTTTGCATAACACTGTTAGCAATCGATGCTAACAGAAGGTGCCAGTGCAAATGGGGATTGAGAGAAAATTGCTGATGCATCTCAACCATGCCAAGATAGACTCCAGGGGCTGAAGAAGAGAAATCAACTAGAAACATTTGAGTTCAACAGATACCAGGTGCCCTCTACACAGCAGGTGCACCTGGGCAAGAGAGTCGCAAAAGTGGAATGACATGGATCGTGCCACTATTTCACAGTTGAGCATATGATTCATTGAATTTAATTGGGATAAATGCTAGGTACACAAACGCTATGGGAGAAAAATGAATTAAACATGATTTTCCCTAAGAAGTTATCAGAAAAATAGGAACAGAATTAATAAACATGATAGCAGGATAGGAGAGTCAGTAACTTATTTTGGAGGTAATCTCGGGAAACGGCAGTTGAAGAAGTGGAGAGAGAGGGGAAAAGAAAGGAAAATGGGCCGTATCATGACAAAGCCTGCTGAAGATAACAAGAGTCCAAACACAATGTACAATATGGAATTATTCTATCCCTAAAGATGATTCTGCTGATTGTTAGTGAAGACTGCAGAGTTGTGTCTGGGAAGAGGAGGACATTAAGTTGGATCCAGAGCTGGAGCTACAGCTCAGTGGTAGAAACCCACTCTTCCATGTGTCCGGCTCTCAGTTTGATCCTTGTGCCTCATCTAGCAAATGAGACAAAACAAGTGATTGAGGTTTAACCCTGATGCAAATTACAAAACAAAAGCACCGCATGATTAAATCACTAGGACATCCCTCCCACCTCTGCCTGCACCTTGCCCCCAATCCCTCTCAGCTCTCCTCTCATTATGGGGGACCGCAGGTCCTAGTCTGAGACCTTTACCAACCTGTCAAAACCAATTGGCCTCATTTCCTACCCCTTCAAAATGTTGTTTTCAAAGTAAGATTGCGAATCTAATATACCACCTGTGCTTCCCATTCACAAAATAACACCCCTGCTTTCCGACATTCATCATCGCTCTATCTAGAAGGGTCCTTAGAGGTCACATAGAATAAAACTTTCATTTCACAGTGAGGAAATCAAGGCTTAGAGAGTCAACCATTGACCAAAGGTCTCATAATGCATAAACCTTTATCAGAACTTTGATTTATTTGTCCTCAGTTTCCTGAGTTGGGAAACTCTAGCTGCCTTCTCTGCTTATCCAGCCCCTGTAGCTTTTGAAAACCTGCTCAAGTTCTACTACCTCTTTGCCACTTCTCCAGTGCTTTATGTAAATGAACTTTCCTTTCTTTGAACTCACACATTATGTCACTCCTCAGCATGGCAGGTGCAGGGGACATGTGAATGGCTGACATGCTGTCCTACTACTAGTGCTGGAACTTTATTAAGTTCATGACAGTTGTTAACAGGGCAGTCAGAGAAGGAATCACTCATCATGTGATGCTTTGAAAAGGTGAAGTGACTGAGTTGTATTCCTGGGAGAGATGCTTTATAGGCAAGTGAAGAACAAATGTCAGTAATATAGATGAGAACTGGCTTGACCAGTTCAAGATATAGCAAGGAAGCTAGTGAGGTGGAAGTAGCATGAACTCATCAGTACAGATGTATGAGATTGGGAAAGAGAAGCACTGTAGCACTGTTGTCCCGTTGTTCATTGATTTGCTCAAGCAGGCACCAGTAATGTCTCCATTGTGAGACTTGCTACTGTTTTTGGCATATCAAATACGCCATGGGTAGTTTTCCAGGCTTTGCTGTGCAGGCAGGATACTCTCGGTAGCTTGCCGGGTTCTCTGAGGGGGATGGAGGAATCGAACCCAGGTCAGCCTCATGCAAGGCAAACACCCTACCCGCTGTGCTACTTACTTTAATCATTTAGGGGCTTGTAAATATTTCCTCTCAATGAGATAGAAACCTATGAGAGATGTTAAGCAGAGAAATGACAGGTTCTAATTTATATCTTAGAAAAGATATTATGATTTCTATATGAACACACTGATGGATAAGACAAGAAGAAAACTGCTACAATTAGACAAGTGATAGATGATGATGACTTGAGCCAGGATGGCAGAGGTGGGCCTGATCATAGGGCATCTCATTCTCAATACACTTAAAGTACAGCTAGCAGAATTTGTTAAAGGGGTCAGAAGGGTGATGTGAGAGGAAGAGAAGAGTAAGAATGACTAAAGATTTTAGATTAGGAAACTGAAAGAATGGAGTTGCTGTGTAACAATTGGGGAAAACTTCGAGAGGAAAGCTTGAGAAGCATTCAAGAAGGATAAAAGTAGTTGGCGTGATTTATTTGTGAATGAGGAAAAGATAAATATATGGAGTTACCTGTGCTTTGATACATGTGCTTTGAGCAAAGAAGAGCATGTGAGGCAAATATCAATTTTGGATATACTAGTGTATCACCTTATAAGTTATACTTAAAACAGACTATAAAAGTTCACAGAAAACAGAACAATTTGGTGCCCCAGAGCATTCCCAGATTGAGAGGTCAAAAAAACAAGGAAGATCCAACTAACGATATGGAGAAAGTGTGTGCAAGCAAATGGGAAGAAAATTATAAGACCATGAAATTGCAGAGAACAGAGAGTTTCAAGCATGAAAAACTAATCCACAAGGAAGGGTAACTGGATTTACTAACGTGGAGATCCCCAATGACCTTGACAAGAGCAATGATATTGGGGTGCTAGAGATGTGAGCTGGAATGATGCAGATTTTATAAGAATGGGAGGGTATAAAAACAGTAACTATGGATAACTTCATAAAGATGTTTTTGATGGATCAAAGTAATTATTTGGTAGCTATAGAATGAGTGTAATTGATGCATATCTTTAATATGCTAAAGGAGAAAAATCATACTTGGCCTGTTTATATCCATGAAAGTAATTATAAGGAAAAGAAAATTAATAACGTGGAGCATCACGACAGGCACTGGAGCAGATAAGACCTGACCTTGCAAAGCAGCCCAGAAGCAAAGCCTCGCACGAGGGAGTATCTGGGCCAAGTTGGCAAGAACAGGGTGTCAGCCAGCACAGGGTGTCGGTTGAGCTTCACTCCACCTTCTACTCACATACACGAAAGACACAGAAACTGCCATCTATGCTTAGCAGGTCATCCTAACCTCAGCAACTAGACTTGATTGGGGTTGGACTGGGGCAAGGGAGAGTAGGAGAGCTGATAGTCCAATAATGCTAATCTTTATGTGATTGGACCTTCTTGTAAACCAAGACCCTCTATAAAATCTGATATGTGTGTATTTGGCAATAAAGTGAACAGCATCAGCTGCTCCCGGGGGGGGGGGTTGTTTCTTCATGCACCTATCATCCTTCGCCCACGGCAGCCTGGACCAGTGTGCAATGTGTCCAGGCATGTTGGGGAAAAACTATTCCCCAACAAATAAGAGTTTTCTGGAAGAGTGTCTTGAAAAAATCAGAGAAAGAGATGGTTCTAGAATGTCATTGGCTCTACGAGAAAAGATAACCCTGGAATTAGGAGGAAAAGTGATAGGCTCTAAGGCAGTATTTTGGGTAAATATTATAGTGATAGTGCTCTTGTGGTTACTTTAAGTTGCTTAGTAAAAGAATAAAGAAAATCATCAGTAAGAGTGTAGATGGGGGAGGATGTGCTAAAAGCTTAAAAGGAGTAGGAATAAGAGATGAGTTCATAGGAATAATAGGAGATTGTGAAGGAAACAAGCCCACAACAATGCATCAATGGCCCTAGGCAGCACAGAGTCTGTTTATGTTATATAAGACTCACTAAAGTGACTATATGTCTCTTTCCCACCAGGCACAGGCTCCACTCATAAGGGTAGAGGCTTGATGTCATTAGAAGAGTGGTTTACCAGGTAATAAAGCTGACTACGAATACAAGAAAATAACAATGAATATTAAACATATCTACACTTGGCAGCAGGGTTCAGCTCTCTGACCCCAGGTCTCTTTGTGCCTTTTACATTTCCTTCATAACCACCGCTCACTGGAACCACATGCGTGCTGCCAGGAAGTCTGATTGTGGGCTTCAAATTCCTGCTCAGGATATTTCTTTGGACTTAGTTACTTAAATACTAAAATACAGAAATCCAAAACCATGTGGCCGCTAGTGCAGCCACTCGACCTCATATTTCTTCATTCTCAGCAATGGAAAACAAATTATCAAATGCTTCCTTTTCAGCAGGTCCGACTTTAGGGGGGAGAAACTCCAAACAATAATAGTGAGTTTTTTGTTGAAATATTGAATGTAATCAAAGTAAAGTGAAAGCAAAGTGAAATTTATCAGTTACACAGGCAGGGTGGGGAGCTGGGGAAGTGGGGGGAGGGGGGAGGTATACTGTGATTCTTGGTGGTGGAATATGTGCACTGGTGAAGGGATGGGTGTTCAAGCATTGTATAACTGGGACTTAAACCTGAAAGCTTTGTAACTTTCCACATGGTGATTCAATAAAAGAATAAATTAAAAAAATCTTTTTTAAATTCCTGCTTGGATCTGTGACTTCTTTGGCCACCCTGAATCAGGTGAGGCCGCTTCTTGGGGACATATCTGTCACCTGTGCACAGCGAGCTGGCACCTTCATTCACCTTCCTGCAGGCAGGCCCCTACCATTTCTTGGGACTGGCCTCCTGAGCCTTCACTCTATCCTGTCTAGTCTTTGTGGAAAGTCCCTTCTGCTGGTGGGCACCCTTGGAGGTTCCCATAGGGTATGAATACACCCTCATTTCACTGTTGTACTCTGGTGTGGACTTAGCTCCTTCCTCAGCAGCCAATCACAGAACTGTCTCTTGGCTTCCCTCAGCTCTTGGTGCCACTTGCTTGGAGATAGTTTCTCTGTCTCTCCTGCTACATGCTGGCTTGGCTTGGCTCACATGCCATGTGGTCCTTGCTTCCTTCGTCCATATAGGAAGTGAGTCAGGGTCACGCCTTTCCCTGTCCCTCTGCCAGGCCTCCCTTCTCCAAGTCTCTCCAGCCCCTCTAATGCTTTCTGCCTTTGTCCCGGGCTATGTTCTCAGGCGACTGCTGCCAATCTTCCACACCACACGCTTTTGATGATGCCCTCTGGGTTCTTGGAGGTTTTGTGGTGTGCTGAGCTGAGTCCTGCCCTTTGAGGCAGCCAACACATTTCCAGCCAGGCAGACTCGCTGTCCTCTTAAGAGCTTTTTATTGCCAGTCCTGAGATCATTCATGATTGTCTTCAGTAACCTCTGGTGCTCAGAGCCAGGAGGAACCTGTGCTTGGAACGCTCTGCAAATGCATCGAGGGCACAAAGGGCTGTGCTGGTGAGCTTCCAGGCAACAGTGGTGCTCCCTCCAGTGCCCATGCATGTAACTCTTGGGTGTGAGCTCAGCAGCCCTCTAAAAAAAATTATAAAGTAGTTCAAAATACTTGATTAAGTTTAATATTTGAACGGACTGGAGCAATAGCACAGCAGGTATGGCATTTGCCTTGCATGCAGCCAACCTGGGTCCTATTCCTCTGTCTCTCTCAGAGAGTCCAGCAAGCTACTGAGAGTATCCCGCCCCACACAACTGAGTCTGGCAAGCTACATATATTCAATATGCCAAACACAGTAACAAGTCTCTAAATGGAGACGTTACTGGTGCTCGCTCAAGCAAATCAATGAGCAACGGGATGACAGTGCTACAGTGCATATTGGATAGGAAGAAAAATAAGCTTAGGAGAAGAGAGAGGAAGAAAAGAGTTGAAGAAGGAGAGAGTGAAAGAGAAGGAATGGTGAAAATATTGCAGAAAGGATTGCAGAACTAAAGAGGTTAAATGTTGAAAACTATTTAAAACTGAATTTTTAATACTTCAGTAGCCTGAAACAATAAGTACTGCTCTGACTCATTGAGTTACAGTTCAACAAGGAACTATCATTTGATCTAAAGTCAGCTGGTCCTATAAACTGTGAGCTTAATCACATTTGATTCATTTATCTGAAAGTAGCGCATGTTTTGTCACGGAACAGATGCCCAAGAAGAAGGTTCCATTCCACAGGTAAATGTCAAACTAGAGCTCGAAACATGACTGTTAATATTCATATGTCAAGTGAATCAGATAATAAAGGTGATGGTAATGGAACAAGGAGATCCTGAGCAAAGACGTTGACCCAGTGATAAATTATATTTCATCCAGTTAGAAGACTTGCATTCTTAGGCTTACTTTACCCCTTGAATAAAACTTAAAGAAGAAAATGTTCACATTTATAGGAGACTATGTTAGAGAATTCTCACTTTCCTAACCCTGTTCTGTAACAGACCATAATCATTACCCTGTCCTATAAGAAGAATACCAAATCCGGGCTGGAGAGGCAGTACAGGGGACTAATGTGCTTGTTTTCATGATGTTGACTGGGTTTGATCCCCAGTAACAGAATATTGGGGGGCTGAATCCAGAATGTGGCATCAGAGTTAAGAAAGAGAATGTGCAGAGTCACAGCATCTGAGCACATAGATTGTATATAGCGTGTGCCTGTGAGGTGCCACATAGCCTATGCTTGAATGGGGCATCTCCCCTTAAGGATATAACCCTTCACATAGATGGGGGATGAAAAGGAATTCTGTAAGAAGTGAATCAAAACTGCAGCATCTTCCTGTTATATGGAACCACATATAACTTACTAGGGTTTCACAATTACAGTAATTACAATCAAATATGCTAGACCAACTATTGTTTATAGCCGGCATTCAATCCAATATTACACTTGTTCTTTAGAACAATATCCAATTCAGTGATCAGAAAACAGATTGGGGTGTAAGAAGGCGGGGAAATGAAGAAAAATGAATGAGAGAAGTAGGATTTAATTCAGGTTTCTCTATTCCAAAAGCCCAGGCACTTACATGATTTCTTCAACAACCTCTGTATTTTAATGGAAATTCCCCCTACAAACTATGACAACTCAAGCAGCAAACAAATAGATCTAGGCAAGCTCTAATCTCTAAGCTCAGGGCCCTGCAGCAGTGAACCTCAGACATGGAGTAGCCTAAACAGATTTCTTAACTGCTCACTCACATGGGCTCAAACGTACAACTGCCTTTATGAACTTTGCTATGGAATCAACACACTGACAACTGCTGCATTCCAGAGCCTTTGATGTTCAACATCGCTAATGAACATTTTATCTGTAATAATTCCAGAAGCATTTATGTCCTTCGTATCAGGTTTTCATTTGATTTCATTTAATCACCATGAATTACAAAAGTACAAAGATATTTATGATTGGGTTTCAGGTGTACAAATGTCCTACACCCAGTCCTTCACCATTGTCCCCTTTCTTCCACCGATGTACCCAGTTTCCTTCCCTGCTCTCCTCCAGCCTGCCTCTGCAATAGACAGAGTACTGAGCATCATGGGTGATGACATAGGATAGTATAAATAAAACACCCACATACAGAGCAGTATTTTTCTTCTTTTATATACTGTGGTTTAATACTGTTACCGCAAGAGGGTATCAAGCATATCACTTTTCCCTCCTTTCAGCGCCCAGTGCTCTCCAGCGGGACCACTTCCCTCTGTCATTGTCATAGTGGTCCCTTCCCTAACCTCTCTCTCCTCTCCCCCTGCAGTGGCAAGATTCCTACTAAGGACTGGTTCTCCTTCTGCTCTTCATTTCTAGTGCCTTTGAGAGGCCTTAGATTTTAAAATAGAAACCAGAAAAAAAAAGAGATTCCTTGGGAAGTTTTCATTGAAATAGAGCTTCTCTCTCTTTCTCTCTGTATTTAAAAAAAAATAAAAAGCTTCACCAAGTTTAGTAATCTTTTACTGCTTCCCAGAAGCAATGAAAGCCTGTTGAATAAACAGAAACATTTGCTTTTGAATTCAAATTTCTTAATTTTCTAGGCATGTACGTTTTTTCTTTTTTAACTAAGCATGAAAATACAATTTTAATTTGATTATGCAGTCATTGACTTTAGCAATCCATGTGTCTTATTTTTTTTTTCTCTGTAATGGGTTTTGAGGACAAATAAATGAAGGACAAGATGTAAGTCAGTCTGAAAGGACACGAATCAAACTTAAATGTTAATCAAAAGTATCTGGCAATGTTTTAATGCAGATTCCAATTCCATGATCTGCAGCATGGCCTGAAATTCTGCATTTCTAAGTGCGTGGGTCATCCAAGTGCTGCTGTCCCATGGACCATATTTTGAATTAAGTTAGTCTTAACTGAGACTTAGAATTAAACATAGCTAATTTCCAGGAGAAGTCCTTGCTTTTCGTTTTTTCTCTCCTCATTGTTGTTGGACAAGTTCATGCACACTGGCAGTGTCTATCTCTATGAATGCATTGACAATTTCAAAATTTCATATACAGTATTCAGGCAAAAACTAGTCTCTACCTGTACACCCCTCAGTTTGGTTTTCCCTTGCCCAAATTGTACTCCTCATCCTCCCTATGTCTTCCATATTTATTCCCTCCCCTTGATATCTTATGTTTAATAGTACCACAACCCACCCAAATATTTAAGTCATACATCACTTTTGAGTCAATAAAGATTTCTTCTTCCCTATTTCTTCCCTCACAACTTATATAGCTGGTCTTTTGATTAATAAGAATTGATGTAGTCAGAGTATATACTCTATTTTGTTTGGATTTCTGTCCTTAGCATAAAGTGTACAGCTTCATTCATCTTGCTGCATGTAGTTATAGTTTGGTCATTTATACAGCCAAATAGAAGTAGCATGCCATTGTACAAATTCTCAACTCTGATAGCTATGGAGTGGTTTCGTATTTGTGACCTATTTCTTTTAGTTCACACCAGATAATAGGGCAATAGAGCTACAGTGCAAATTTACAAAGTTAAGAAGCTCAAGATCACATATGAAGTCTAAATAATTTTCCAGTTGGATTTCCACATTGATATTGCATTGCATGTGTATGCAGACATCTGTGTGCCTGGGTATGTGAATACAGGTGCTTCTGGAGTCATGCAGAGAGGCTCAAATGTGAAATGATAAGAAAAACAGTCATTGTGTTCGGCTCTGTATGTAAGACATCTGCCTGCATCATGGGTGATGACATAGGATAGTATAAATAAAACACCCACATTCACCGGATTACAGGTGGGCTTCTGAAGAGCTCAGGAACTGGAAGGAGTTCTAGACAGAAGCAGTGAGCCCCCTTCAAGTCTTAGCAAAGAAAGTCTCTAAAACAGAATTCCACAAGAACAACCCTTTTCACTCTGGACAAGGCATCTATGAATGCTGGCCCTTGGATCTCAAACACTGTTGGTATTATGACATATTCCTAAAAGATTTGATACAAACCAATAATCAAACCCTGGAACCACACAGGTCACCTTGAGTAGCTTCCTCATGCCAGCTATCCAAATTAATGCATTTTATAAAAACTGGGATGTGAGTCAAGCTGCAGGACAAAAATATGGGGAAAAGAGTCACAGAGGTGGGGAGAAAATGCAAGCTTATTTCATTCCTCATGCCCAGCATTTCTAGTGTGGCAGATTTGGAGATTAATATGGGAGTAACTCCCATTGCCAAACTGCATGAGCTGTCTTTGCATTCATTCTCTTTCTCTCCTTTCCTAAAATATCTTGGAAATAGGAAGTAAGAGAAAAAGGGAAAACCTTCTGTGTCTGATATTATCACAATAAGTAAAGCTCTCTTCCTAGAAATGGAAAAGCAATATGGCTTATCAAAGGTTTGGTAAGGGAAAAATTCCTTACCAAAAGAAAGTGAAATATCTTTTAGCCCAGACAATTCCAATCCTCAGAATGGTCTCATGGAATGTTAAACTGTGCTCCAAGATAAGGGTGATCAGTTTAGTACAATGGACAGAGTTTAGTACAATGGACAACAATCTAAATGCTGTTTTTAGGTCCAGAGAAATAGTTTAGTAGTTTAGAATGCCTGCCTTGCATAGGGTCTTGAGTTTAATCCCCAGTGCTTCCAAGCATTATCCTGGCAACTCTTCTACTTAAGCCTGGCAGATCTCCTGTTTATGATCCTGGGCACTGCAAGCAATTACTGTACAACAACCACACTTGTAAGAGCACCATGACAAATGGGTGAAATCTGCAGTATGTGCTGCAACTCACACACACACACACACACACAAACACACACACACACACAATCCCAAATGATAATGAATGCATGAAACTTCCATCATTTCCAGTGAGTTCCAATGAAGGAAAGAAGTCAGGGTTCTGAGATAAAAATGAGTCTTCTTCACATTTTAACCCAGCAAGTGTGATCCCTGGGGAATACGTACCATGGGAAGGATGCGCATGAAACACTACAACTAAAGAGTATTACCCCCAGGAAGCACATGTTCAAGTACAACTGAAGAGCTGCAGCACTCAGCAAGACCATGGCCAAAAAGTGTTCAACCAACAGACTGAGTTCCACAACATGACCTGTGACCCCACCTTGGAGAGTAACACAACTAAAGGTGAAGGCACCACAGCATACGGGTGACTCTCAGCCATCAAATCAACAAAGGGAAAGGGTGAAATAGAAAATTAATATTATTTTAATATTGTTTAAAATAATAAACCACTAATGAAATACAAAATTACAAAGCCCTCAGTAGGGAAATAGGTGAATAAAAGCACAATGATGCAATGAAATGATATGCAACCATTGAACATCACAGCGCCTGCATCTTTTTTGAGAAAAGAGTCAAATGTAAATATTTCAGGTTTCAGGGGCCAGGTTGTCTCTCATGCAACTACTTCACTCTGCCACTATAGTTTAATTCAGCCAGAAACAATACCTGTGTGACCCTCTGGACATCTCGTGTTCCAGTCAAATTTTATGTACTAAACAAGCAGTGGCCAGATATTCCTAAGCTGCCACTTACATTGATATGCTGAAAACAGAAGCAAAACTCCTTCCAGTTAGCAAGCATATATCTTTAAATGATATCAGATATCTAAATGGCAGGATTTCTGGTGATTTTGCCTTTTTTCCCTTTGTGCATCCTATTGTTATAATTTCTTTATTCTTCCAAGTGGAGGGTATGTAAAACAGAAAATTGTGTTTTGATTTTAAAACAAAAAGTCTATCACGGTGAGGACATATCTTAATATGCAGACCACAATGAAACTCTTTCCGTTTTTGAGCCATTGTCATCCAAATCAGAAACTAAAAATTCCACCTTGTTACCAGGCAAAGCAAAAATTAATACACACAAAAAATGGAATTAGCTCAACCTAAGTCAGTTCTAATTTCATCTGACTTTTCAATGTCTTTCCAAATTTGACCCATATGCTTTCTTCAGGTCATATTATGTGAGTTTGAAGTGAAGTAACATTGGAACTGTTTTTAAGCCCTCAGAGTAGGACCCTCTGATTTTTCTCATGGGGGCTCTTCCTGCAATAAAAGTCCACGATTCAGTGACTACAGTGAGGAAGCATTACCAGAGAGTAATTTCATTCAGTCCTTAGGTGGCTGTTAAGTCTACACTGGTGATAATAGCTGGGACATTGGAACTTTGAGACCAGTCACTACCTACTCAAAAAGTTGTTGAGCACCTTTGACTGTCTTCTAAAATCCATTGAATTGTGGTCAAGGGACGTGGACATTATCCATTTTGGGCCTGAGGTGAGCTCAGGTGGATGGCAGTTTGAATTCAGCATGGATGCCAACTGGGCAGAAATAAGAATTGAACCCACATGCTGTTTAAGTTGGAAAGAGCCTTCCAGAGAGAACTAATGAAATTTACATTGTTGATTGGTTGGTTTAGGAGTTGAGGTTTTCGAAAGGCTTGTTCATAGGAAACCTCAGCATTTGACTTAACTTTCAAAGGCCTGCCTCTAGCTCAGCCCAGCTGAGGTCTAAGGTCTGTATTCATGCATCCTGTCAGGGGCTGTCAAGTCTAAGTCTATGGTCTAAGGGAATGCAACAAAGGGAGATATTTGTTGTTGTTGTTGCTGTTAATCTTTTTTATTAGTGAATCACCGTGAGATAAAGTTACAGACTTACAAATTTTCATGCTTGCATTTCAGTCATACAATGACTGAGTACCCATCCCTCCACCAGTGCCAATTTTCCACCACCAATGGTCCCAACATCCCTCCCACCACCCCCACCCTGTCCCCTTCACCTCACCCCACCTCTGTGGCAGGGCATTTCCTTTTGCTCTCTCTCTCTCTCTTTTTGGGTGTTGTGATTTGCTACAGAGGTACTGAGTAGGCATCATGTTCAGTCTATAGTCTATTTTTAGCCCGTATCTCCTATCCCTAGTGGGCCCGCCTAGCACCCTTTGCTTGGTGATCCCTTCTCTATCAGAGCTGCTTCTCCACCTAGCATGTGAGGCCAGCTTCCAAGCTGTGGAGTAATCCTCCTGATACTTATCTCTACTATTCTTGGGTGTTAGTCTCCCATTCTGTTACTTTATATTCCACAAATAAGTGTGATATTTCTATGTCTGTTAATCTCTTTCTGACTCATTTCACTTAACATGATACTTTCCATGTTGATCCACCTATATGCAAATTTCATGACTTCATCTTTTCTAATCGCTGCATAGTATTCCATTGTGTAGATGTACCAAAGTTTCTTTAACCAGTCA
The DNA here is from genome assembly GCF_027595985.1 of Sorex araneus. Classification (NCBI taxonomy): domain Eukaryota; kingdom Metazoa; phylum Chordata; class Mammalia; order Eulipotyphla; family Soricidae; genus Sorex; species Sorex araneus. The sequence goes on from NC_073305.1 coordinate 26,462,723, forward strand.
TCTGTTCTCAGGCACTCGTTTTTTTTTCAGATTCTGACTATTGTGAACAGTGCTGCAATGAACATATAGGTGCAGATGTCACTTTTAATATACTTTTTTGCATCTCCGGGATATATTCCCAGAGATATTTGAACTGAAAGCTTATGATAATTAGTGCATGAAACTTCATCATTTCCAGTGAATTCTAGTGAAGGAAAGAAGTCAGGGTTCTGAGGTAAAAATGAGTCTTCTTCACGTTTAATCCAGCATTGTCATCCCTCTCCCAACCCCAGCCTCTTCTTTAGGTCTCTTGGGGACCTCTAATAAGCCCTCGGAAAGGCAAGATTCCTATTATCACAGAGAATGGGGTCCCACCTGGCTGTTGTGGAACAGCTTATCTAGCTTACCTTTCACCTGCTGAGCGCCTTCCTTACAAAGAAAACCTCTCTATCAACTCTGCTGTGAAATTTTTGTTCGTTTGTTCGTGTTTTAACTAATAGAAAATTTCTCCTCAGAGATTTAGTCATAAATTGGTAGAGCAGGGCCAGTGGGTGAGTCATTAAAACTCAACAAACAGGGGCTGAAGCAATGGCCCAGCAGGTTGGGCATTTGCCTTGCATGCGGCTGACCCGGGTTCGATTCCTAGCATTCCATATGGTCCCCTGAGCACCGCCAAGGGTAATTCCTGAGTGCAGAGCCAGGAGTAACCCCTGTGCATCACCGGGTATGACCCAAAAAGCAAAAGAAAATAAAAAAAAAACTATAAAGCTCAACTAGCCACAGCAGCTTGGTAAATTCTTAGACATGGACTTAACAATCCTGTGATGCACTATAATAATTTTCACATACAAAAAAGTTTTTAAACATATCTATTTTTTATATTAGAGCTTTGTTAGCTAATCAACTCTAGAATTGTATCAATGGTTGTGGGTTTTGTCTACATTTTAAAAATAAATTAAGAAGTAAAAAGTAAAAGTAAATTTCTGAGGTATAAAAGATTTCTTGTTTTATCCAGCTAAGAGATCTATGTTGTCAAAGAAATCAAACCAGACCAAGTAAGAAGGGAAGAAAACAAGATAAGGTGAGGAAAGGCTTTGTCTCTGGTGTGATACCCTGGGCATCTTCATTTGTCCTGCTTTGGACTTCTGGGAACCTATCGGAAACTAGAAGAACATGAAAAGTCATTGAAGTCTTTGTTTCTAGAGTCTTGGTTTCTAGCTAACAGGTTACTAGTCATTCAGTATCACGCGGGCACATGAGTGTGCATCTGTGTGTGTGTGTGTGTGTGTGAGAGAGAGAGAGAGAGAGAGAGATTTTCTGTAAGTGCACACTTGAGAGAGAGAGAAAGAGAGAATGCAAAGCCACTCAGAGCATACTGCTTAATTAATTTTCTAATATGATTATTGGAAAACAGGTTACAATTTAAAAAGAATAGACTTAAGGAGGCAGGTAATTGGAATGTTAATCTAAAGTTGATCCTGATTCCATTCACAAGGGTCAGGGGAAGTCAGTAAAAGGCCATTATTCAAAGATGAACTCCAGGGAAGATTCAAATGTCAAAGAGTTAGGTCCATTGTCATTTGATAATGACTCACTAACCTTAGACCTCATTTTTCTAACTCTCTAAACAGAAACTTTTGTTTGACTCTTTGATTAGTTTTTTATTCATTTTGTATTCAACAGAGTTCCTGTGTTTCTTACTATTCACATTCTCATATTCATGAAATATCTGCCTGCATATCATCCAGGAGCTCTTTGAAACTGCAGGAAGTCAGATTTACTGAATTAGAACCTGCCTTTAACTTAGACTCACAAGTAATTACAGTGCATATTTTAGAAGAACCTGTTTGAGTGATGAACGTTTGTTGTGTGAGTAAAGCAATGTGTGAATACTGCTGGCTCTGATATAGTGGGAGGGAAAGGGTGGAGCATGAGGAGAACTCATTGATATAATTGATCATTTTCAATCTCACCCACCCAAAAAGTTATAAAATGCAAATATACTTGATGAGATGACTAGGAGTGGGGAATGGCAGCAAATAAAAGGAAGCCCAGGGCCAGATGATGAGCTCTTTGTCCCTTCACCTACAGTGCCCAGAAAGATGTCAGAACAGCAGGGATCTCACCCACACACTCATATCCATGGCCAGAGACTAAGGAAAGCCAAGAAAACAGGGATTTGGTGGAGTACCAACTTAGAGAGGTGCAGTCACAGAATAGAGTAGCAAACCCCAGTAAGGAGACATAAATGACAAGCCTCCAGCTGTAGATTCCAGATCAGGAACACACGCACTGGAGAACAGAATGGAATAGGGAAAAGACCAGTTCTTTGTACACTGAAAGTGACCAGATGGCAAGAGACAGGATGCATGGCATCAGACACCAGTAAAAGAGATGCCTGGAACCCTCTAATTGAACTGTACAACAAATGTCAACTTCTTAAGTATCTGAGTCTTGTATGCATAGCTTTCATACGATTCTCAAAGAATGCATGAGATCAGGAATAAATCCACCTTTATGCTAACAGCTCGGTAGGATGCCCCAGTCAGGACAGACTTGCTGTATTCCTACACGGAAACTCCTCTTTCCATGGACCCCAGTGCCATCTGTCACAGGATCAGGCTTGGCTGGGGCCTTTGAAGCATAGTGCATCAAAGATGAGTGGACAGGAAAAGTTGGCCCTGTGGAAGCTGAGGGTGTAATAAAGGCTGCCCAGATTTCATTCTTCTGAGGACCCTGAAAACTTAAATAATCAAGTGATTACCCTGTGAATAACTCTGGTGTTTAATGTGTGGCAAGCTGTGTTTTAGTTCTGGGTGGTGTTTATTTTGCACTCAATTTAATGATGTAGGGGGCTAGAGCAGTAGTTGCAGTGGGTATGATACTTGCCTTGCATGAAGCTGACCTGGGTTTGATCCCTGCTACCCCATCTGATCCCTGATCTCCACTAGGAGTAATCCCTGAGTACAGAGTTAGGATTTAGCCCTGAACACAGTCAAGGATGGCCCCCAAACAGCAACAAAAATCATCTAAACTGTGTTAAAGGCCATCCCAGGGCTGGAAAAATAATTGAACAAGCTGGAGCACTGCATGAAAGAGGCAAAGTTGACAGAGTAAACCATATGGATGCTAAGGGGTAACTCTATGAAACACCTAAGCCAGCAATATTAATGTGAGATTTAATCAATTACAGGCTCAGAAAAGGTTTTGTGTGAGTCTTAGTTTGCCAAGAATGTACTTTTACTGGCTGTATGAGTATATACAAAAAGAATGAGAAAGGCTAGCAAATCTGCAGGCTTATTGGCAGTGACACAGGCTAAGGATAACAGCTATTCCTCCATAATCAAGAACATCAAAACTGAAATTTGACCACCAGGAGGAATGTGTCAAGCCACAGAGGGAAATCCCCCATCCCTCTGAGTTCCTGGTTTGGATGAGCAAACACATTAACACCAGCCACATTTACTAGCAAAAGAAGAACCGATTTGTGGAGAATTTATAGACTGTAATTTTTTAAGTAAATGGGACTAATGAAGGTTAAAATCCCTGGCTATAGAATAAAATAGAGGGAGGGAGGGGGTGTTTGCTTATGACAACACCATTGTTCAAAAGATGTCTGCTGGACTTTCAGATAGATTTCTCCAGGGCCTGGGGAGAATAGACTGGAGCACAGGTCTAGCACCCAGGACCCTCATTTCAATCCCTGCCACTGCATGTCCTCCTGACCCAAAAGATTACTCCAATAGTTAAAAAAATATGTATGGAGATGTCCTTAATGTTAGTCAATCATGACCATTAAAGTGATGGTGACAGTTTATCTAAGGGCCCCAAGAGCTTCCACTGACCTCAGTTCTGCATGCCAAGGTAACACATGCTAATAAAAATCTATTATGGGGGGCTGGAGCGATAGCATTGCTGGTAGGGCGTTTGCCTTGCACACGGCCGACCCGGGTTCGAATCCCAGCATCCCATATGGTCCCCTGAGCACAGCCAGGAGTAATTCCTGAGTGCAGAGCCAGGAGTAACCCCTGTGCATTGCACAGGTGTGACCCAAAAAGAAAAAAAAAATCTATTATGGACATCTTACAAAAAGCCTGCCTGAACATTGGCAGGGAGGCTGAGCCTATGGATATATCTATTCTTTAACTGCGTTTAGGGCTGCCACTCTGTCAGCTTTACCCAGAGGGCTCTTTGACAAATGAAACACAGGAGCTATGTGGATAGTTGTCCCCCAGGATGCCTGATTTGCTTTGATTATGTTTCTTTGCTGCCGAAATCTTTTGCTTAAGAGATGATTTACCTATGTACCTTTAAGCAAACTGAAGTGATGGAATAGAGGGACAGGAACAAATGAGCCAGGAATCTGGTAAAGATCAGATAACAAATGCTTTCTAGAACACAAAGCCAGCCTCATCAACTTCTTCTTGTCTGCTAAAAATCTAACTCTGTGTTATCCTATACCCACCGTTTTCACACTATTATCCTTTCCACCCTCCAGTTATAGGATTTCATGGAATCCTCCACTCAGGGTGTCCTGGAGGGACACCATATTTCCCTGGACATGGCGATCAACTTGGGTATGGACACAAAAAATTAGCTACATCCAAATGAGTCCACATATATCAGTACTACTCTTGCTCCTCCCAGCTCAAGCACTAACCATCTGTCTACTAAGACCTAATTCTGGATCATCTGTCAAACAGAAAAGAACAGATAAGGAAATCTTCCTTAGACTGGAAGTATGCAATATTAGCGACCTTGGGAGTCATTTCTCAGAGACTGCTATGATTAAAACATAAGGAAAGTGTATTTCTCAGTGTCTGATGCAGGAGCCACGTGGCACACCTCTCCCAGTGGAAAATAAAGGATTGGGGAAATTATTCTCATGAAATTTATCTCAATTTATCTAGGATTTCTTAACATTGAGAAGACTATTTTTTTTTTTGCTTTTTGGGTCACACCTGGTGATGCACAAGGGTTACTTCTGGCTCTTCACTCAGGAATTATTCCTGGCAGTGCTCGTGGGAACATATGGGATGCTGGGAATCGAACCTGGGTTGGCCACGTGCAATGCAAATGTCCTACCCACTATGCTATTGCTCCAGGCCCAAGACTAATTTTTTAAGTGAACACAAGACCTCTGATTCAAATATCTATGTTCAATTCTTATATTCATGTTTGCTTTCTAATCCATGTAGCTCACTAAAACTTAAAAAATAGAAATTTTTGTTAAAGATGAGGTCAGGATTTTTTTTCAGAGTTAGCAATTCACTTTTGCTGTTTCTGAAGGGAAATGAGGAAAACTATTATACTGAAATTATGCTGAGGCTATATTATGGAGTTTATAGGATAGAGTGGAAAAACAGATCATGTCTCTGTAACATTTCATATCCCTTAAAACATGCACTGAGAATATATGGAAAAGTTATGTTCGAACTCTGGCACTGCATGGTTTCCTGAATGCTTCGAGAATTATTCCTGAGCCTGGAGCTAGGAGCAGTCACTGAACACCACTGGATATGACCGAGAACCCAATATAGATAGAAAATTCAGGAGAAAGTCCAAGAGCAAAAATTAGCTTTAGAATTATATATGTAGTGCTGTCTCTTGAAGTGCTTGTGTTATATACACTGAGATGTTTCTTCTATGAGACATAGACTAGCATTTGAACAAATATATTTAGAATTTCATAACGAGGGCAGAGAGAAGATTTACGAAGCTATTTGGCGATGTGGCAAGCATATAGATTTATGTCATTTCAATTGAACAATCAGAATGTTGACCATCAGGTAAAGGACTGGGAAAGTTCTGTCCATCATTGAGGAAGAGAGGCATTGGTGTGGGAGGCACACAGGAAGGCGTGGAAAGAATAAATGTGGGCCGAAGAAGGGGCTGGGGAAGTCTTTCTCCTTCAGTAATACACCTAATACCTTTAAGAGCAGGCCCTTTCATGTTCCGTCCCACATATGGCACCCTGGAGATAAGCAGATTTTGAGCAACCAGTTCACTGCCACTCCTTGCCTTTCTGCACCACTGACTTTGAATACTCTTTGTGAACTGGAGCACCTATTGTCAAGTGTTGTCAACATTAATGGCATTACTAATCCCAACCAGGCAGGCAATGAGAGGAATCAGATGGGGCATAACCGCCTCTGGAAGTTGTCAGAAAAAAAATTTATTTGTGAGAACCATTCTTAATGTATAACTGACCAGAGATTCTGGTACACATTAGGATAGAAACAATGGACATTTGTTATATATTTCATGTGGAAAAGTGTACACTTGTTCCGAAAAATTCTTTTGAAAGGTAGAGATATGAAGAATTAAAGGCTTCACAGTGGGACTTATGCACATAATCCAAAAGCATTTTTAAAAATAAATTAAGCACCAACATGCTCATTACTTTGGCTGTACTTGAAAGAAACACTCTCCCTGCAAAAAGTGGTAGAGGACATATGAGAAGAGTCCAATTCTCTTTGAGACCAACTCGAAGTCAGTCTTTCTCTCACACAGCAGGTAAATTTCCCCCAGGAGGAAAGTCACTTAGGATGTTGCAAAGGGAGGCATGGAAAATCATTTCCTCCATGTGTTAGGGGTCTTCCTATTTCCTGTGACCATTTATTTTTAATAATTCTTACTTCAGTCAATCTGAACTTAACAATATTTTGCAGAAAGAGGCAGCTGGCTTCCCATGGACAGGAAAGAATGGTTCCAAAGCATTTTAGGAGCTTGGGAGATGCGGTGGACTATTTCATTTATATTTTCTTTATGCTGCTGATCTGTTATCCAACTGGCAGCAACAAATTACCCATAACTTAGGTATGAATAGGAGGACGGGGTGCAATTCCAACTACCAGATCATTATAGCTAGTTTTCTTCCTGCTTAATGGGGACATTAAACCAGGAGACCTGACAATGATGCCAAACAATGAATTCTTTCTGTAGACATGTGTAACATGAAGAGATTGTTAATCCATATGTCTTGTCAAAAGACTGTTAAACTGGGACTGGAGAGAGAGTACTTGCCTTGAATGATCAATCTCGGATTCAATCCCCAGCATCCCATCTGCTCCCCCAAGCACCGTAAAGAGTGGTTCAAGCACAGAGCCAGGAGTAAGCCCTGTTCACCACTGGATGTGGCCCCCAAACAGCAAAGCACAGCAGGTAGGGCATTTGCCTTGCACATGACTGACCCAGGTTCGGTTCCTCCATCCGTCTCGGAGAGTCTGGCAAGCTACTGAGAGTATCCCGCCCGCACAGCAGAGCCTGGCAAGCTACCCGTGGCATATTCAATATGCCAAAAACAGTAACAACAAGTCTCACAAAAAAAGAGAGAACCTTAAACTAATATTAATATGGCCATTTCAGTTCTTTCAGTGCCTTCTGTGAACTTTCTCTGAGCATAACCAGAGTTGCGGGATGGATTAGACACATTAGGAGACATTGCTGGGAAAAATGAGAGATAAAGGGCAAAGTAAAAGCAGAGCCAGAAAAGCAGCCAGGTAGACGGAGGAACCTTACCTAGTTCAGCTCCAGGGAGGGTAACTTGGATTCACTTCTGCCAGGTAACTGAGAAAAAGCTGAGCCCAACTCGAAGTTGCCCCAACTGGAAGTATGGGGGGGTTGGGGTAGGGAAAGATGCTTGAGGGTTTGTCTTAGAAGTCTTCTATGAGTGGTTAAAGGACCCCTGTGAAAACAAGTTTTCAGATGTTACCAATTGCCAGTGGGCAAAATTGAATGCAGCAAGCTGAGGGCAATTTTCCAGCAAGGACACAAACACTGCTATTGGGACAGAGAGTGCCCTGGGCATACCACATGTCTGCTAACATGGTACAGAGAGTCTGATTTTGATTCTAGTCCTTAATTTCTGTGTCAGTTCTACACTCCTTAACTTTTGAAAATGGAATATATTGCTATCTTCCTTATGGAAAGTGGAAGCTAAGCCTTAGAAAGGGTACACAGCTAGCAACTATGGGAGTCATAGATACAAGTGCTTCCCCATGTTTCAGCCTTGTTTCATGTACCGATAAATGCAGGGAATTTTAGAGTTTAAGAGGTCTATTATTTGACCCAAAAATAATGAATAGTATGTATATCTATCACTGTCACTGTCATCTCATTGCTCATCGAGTTGCTCAAGCGGACACCAGTAACGTCTCCATGTGAGATTTGTTACTATTTTTGGCATATCGGATACACCATGAGTAGCTTGCCAGGCTCTGCCATGCGAGCAAGATACTCTTGGTAGCTTGCCAGGCTCTCAGAGAGGGGCGGGGGAATCAAACCCAGGTCAGCTGCATGCAAGACAAACTCTCTACCTGCTGTGCTATCGCTCCAGCCCATGTATACCTATACAGTCATGAAAACAACAACTCTTTTCTGAGATTATATGAACAACAGTTTTTCACATCTCCCAAATGGTTAACACTGCATGACTTAAGAGATAAAATCAGTTGGTGTGCTGAATTGATGATAATTTAGTCTTATAGCTTGATATCAAATAAATATGCATTGTAGGAGCAGCTCAATAATAAATCAACAGGAAGTTTTGAGAAGAGGAACAGAATCCTCATATTTGGGAGCTATTTTCCTTTGTTCATTGCCCAAGAGATTTTGTTTTTAAGATTGCTAGTCTGTAACTACACTAAGCCATACTCTATAATTCACTTATTTAATTCCTCCTTTCTTCCATATAAACATAATTACTGAGAACAATCTATTTGTTCTTGTTTGATAATGGCCAACACTAAGACTAGCAGATTACACTGCACTGTGTTTGAAGGCAGTGGGGGATGTTGTACTGACGGCTCCTCTGGCTTCTGGAAAAAGAATCGTTTCCGTTCCTGTTTCTCATGCCTGTGACTGGGGTTTGTTTTTCTCTTTTGTTGGGTTCAATTTGGTTTGCAAATAGCCTTTTGGAGATAGCTAATTGAATTCTGGGATGCGGACTGGAAATGTTCTGGAACTCAGGCCCTGTCATCTGAGGTCATATTAGCCACTCCTACCACCATCCCTGCTCCCTCCCGAGCCCTGGGGCAGCGTCCTCCATGACTTGGAGAGTATTATTTCTCATCCCAGGCCCCAATTTTTCAGTGCTACTTATAACCATGCCCTTTGTGCTGCATGCTATAGCAGATACATTCTCAGTACTGACCCACTGACCCCGCCCCTCATATAAATATAATCCCTTCCCTTTTCCCCCTGGGACTGCTCAGGGACAGTGGAATGTTCAAGGGCACTCCCTTGATTTAGTTATGTTATCACTCTGTCCTAGCAGGAGAGGGGAGGAAGATGAGGGATGGGTGGAGAGGATGGGGAAGGCAGGAAGACAAAGGAGGGAGACAAAGAGCGAGAGACACAGAGAAAGAGAGAGAGAGAGAGAGAGAGAGAGAGAGAGAGAGAGAGAGAGAGAGAGAGAGAGAGAGAGAGAGAGAGAGAGAGAGAGAGAGAGAGAGAGAGAGAGAGGAGACTCTCCTAACAGCCTTAAAGAAGCAAGCTACCTTAATGTGAACTGCTTATGGACAAAGCCACATGGCAGCGGGCAGTGACTACAGTGACATGTACCAATACCTCAGTGTTACAAATACAAGGAACTGTAGTCTTCCTATAGTCACTGGAGCTTGGAAATCACGAGGCAGAGTCCCTGGCTATCCTTTCATTGCAGCCTCTGAAACTAACTGTGCTCTCATTTCTGACCAACAGAAATTGTGAGATTAAGAAAATGTTGTTCCTAACCAGTAAGTGTATATACCAATTCGTCACACACAGCAACAAAAAATGCATACGGCTGCCCACACTTTCATCAGGTTTGATCATATGATCAGCTTTGGCCAATGGAGACGAGGAAAATAAGCAGAAGCTTGACAAAGGAGATGGGCATTTCCAGTCTTTCTCCATCTCTGTCCCTTCCACAAAAATATATCCGCTAGGTTACCATAGGAAGAGGAAAGACACAAGTGCTGGCAGGCTCCCTTCTAGACAGGCCAGCCACCCTGCCAACCAGAGGAAGCCCAAAGGAACTCAGTGGAGGGTGGCTCTGAGAAGCGTCATCCTCGCCCATCTACAGCTTCACGAAATGTAATACACATTTTGATTCTCTACATTTTGAGGTGATTCATTATACAATTTTGCAGCAACAGAACATTGGTGCAGGGACCTCTTAAGCTCATGAGATATATTTGAGTTTAAGCAGAGAATGCAGTTGCCGATTTCAAACTTAAAAAAATTAAAAAGTATCAAAGGAAAGATCAAGGTTGATGAGAGGGAAGAGAGAAACTCTTGATGAAAAAGAAACTCTTCTCCAATATGATGGAAAACACATTTTTTAATTTTCTTAAGCATTTTACAGAATACATCTAAGCGATAGCAAAAAATGGGGGGGGGTGTGCTCGCTTTATCTTAAATCTTAGAGAGGTATTTATTTCATGCATCCCTCTCTTTCAAAGCCTTCAACTTCATCATTACAATCACTCTTTTTCTGTTGTTGTTGCTTTTTGGGTCACACCTGGCGATGCACAGGGGTTACTCCTGGCTTTGCATTCAGGAATCAACCCTGGCAGTGCTCAGGGGACCATATGGGATGCTAGGAATCGAACCCAGATTGGCCCTGTGCAAGGCAAACGCCCTACCCGCTGTGCTATTGCTCCAGCTCCCTACAACCAGTCTTGATGTGCTACTCTGAAAGGGTTTTGGAGGTGTGGGAAGCACACCTTTAGCCTCAGAACTGCAAAATCCCCGCTAGTGACACAGCGCCCTCTTCCGGAAACCATGGGAAGGGGTGTATTACAAATGAGACCAGGGCAAGGATCTGGAAGGGAACCCGCCAAAAAAGCTGCTCACTTAGAAACTATGGGGGACAAGCAAATGGAATGTACTTTTCTTTTCTGGGGCCACAGGCCTGTGCTCCGCGGTTGTTCAAAAATAGGTGCTAGGGCTATAGGAGATTAGTGGATGCTCTTCTTTTAAGAAGACAGGGCATGAGGTCAGAGAGATAGATAGCACAGTAAATAAGGCACTTGTCTTGAATGCCAGTTGGCTTCGTTTTCAATTCAGGGCACTACATATTAGTTCCCTGAGCACAGACAGATGTGATTCCTGAGCAAAGAAACAAGGAGTAAAAGCTGAGCACCACCGGATGTAGCCCCCCCAAACAAATACAAACAAACAAAAACAAGAACAGTGTTGGTCTCTTACAATCCAAAAAAACATCACTACTGGGAACTATAAGAAGCTTTATCAGGGGCTAAAGCAATAGTACAGTAATTAGGGCATTTGTCTTGCACGAGGCTGACTGGATTAGATCCTCAGCATCCCATGTGAACCCCAAGCAACACCAGGAGTAACTCCCGAGTGCACAGCCAAAAGTAACTCTTGAACATCGCCAGTGTGACCAAAAAAGTAAACAGAAACAAAACAAAAACAAAAAGCGCTTTATCTTTTTCATTGTTTTGATTCTCTATATCTCAATAACAGGATACTCAAAAAAGGTTTTATTTGAAATTATTTCATTTTTATCCCACTTTGGAAGAGTAAAATAATGGGTCACTTCCACAGCCCAATTGTCAAATCCAATTACTCTTCTTAATTGAAATAACTTAAAAGTGTATTTTCTCTTCTAACTAAGTGGAAATATATTCAAGTTGGCCTCCATTTCTCCATTCAAGTCCCACAAGCATTTCTTGTATGATTTGCATTGTCTGAGGAAATAAGCCAGAGAGGAGCAAGGGGGGAGACATGAAATCACATTCATTCCATGGTAGATAAAACATCTTCTTTGAAGAGCTTTAGGTCTGGGGATACTTTGTGGGAACCCTGCCAACAAGTTACTGGGAATCTTAGGGATCCAAGTGCTACTTGAGCAGTCAGAGAGGTCAATTTTTAGGTGATAGGACCTAAATAGTTCAAGGATGCCCATATGCCAACAGCCAAAGGCTCCTTGCCAATCACTTACCACATGTGACCAACTTGAGGGGTAGTTACCAGCACTCGAGAACGTTCATTTACTCTCTAACTTCTAAAGTTTTTTGTTTCCCCTAGGGATCATCCCACCTCCTTAAGTTATTAAAGTTGATACTCTAAGAGCTTAATTGAGTCACCTTCCTCAATATGTTGTTGGGTTCCTGTGGTTACTTCATGTGTTCCTCTTGACATGAGGGACCCCTAAATCACCTATATTTCCTTCATAACTCACTGAATTATGAAATAAACACTGAGGACATGCAAAGCAAGGTTTCTCACTTAAACTGAATAGCCATGCGTAAGCTTTATTTTCTTTTACAGAATCTTTACTCAAATAGTGCTTGAAATGTAGAACTAAATCATGGCTTAAGAAGAAAATTTTGGGAGTGATCTTCATAGACTAACTTAAAGATGCTTAGACTTTAAAGCATTTGTTTCTCTTGATTTGTTTTTTGCAGTACAAATATCACTGCCCTTGTTTTATGACACCAGTTTGTTACATACTTGTAAATCTAATTTTTCATTTGTGAGCTCACCAGACCAATTTCCAACCATCTATTCATATTTGTTGATTGCCTCTCAAATGGCAGTGGTTTTCTATAAAGACAAGATGTCCATCTTGTTCATAGTCAGAAGCAAACTAACTACTTCCAAATGACAGATTTAAATACTCATATATTTGCTATAATGTACTTATGCTACCTTTAAGTACAGTTTCTGGGCACAGTGCAAAGCTTCATAGTACAAAAGCAGGGGAGACAGCTTGTAAGGTTTAGAGGAATATTATTCAGCTTTCAACTGAAGATAGATTTAGAATTTTAAAAAAACCTGCAACAAAAATTTTATTCTCTTAGCTGCCTGTAAGTAGTTTAGCATACCTCATCTACCAAGAATGTTGCGTCATTTGTGGCACATGATCTTCATTTGGAAAACTCAGTTTAAAATTTGACAGGAGCATGCAGTTTCTACCGGCCATTCTATTTATATCACAAAATCTTTCCAGTCCTTCTTACAAATCCCCAAATAACATCAAAACAGGAATAAAATCAACTATAGCAGTGGTGTTTACTATATGTAATTTAACTGTTATGACACACGTAAGAATTTCTTATCATGAAGTTGTTTCTCGGAGACATTGATGTCTTCTTATCAATGTGAAAAACAAAATGCAAGAGTAAAACATAGTGATAGTCGCACTTTTCAGTTGGGAAAAAAATTTGCCTATTTACACCCAGAGACTTATAGAAATGCATCTAGACTGTGAGCTGAGCTATGACTACAAGCTGCCCAGGGAGAGGGAAGGATTCTCTCTCCCAACGCTTTCTTTCTAAGGGAATGATAGCGGCAACAGGAGCAGCAGCGCTCATGTGGTGTCCGCCATCTTCTAAGACTCACAACCCAGAGGTACTTGCTTATTGTGATGTGGCACACAAGAGATCATGGGATGGGGGTGTTACCAGCATGCCCTTGGCCCAGATGAAATCCGAAGCAGCCGCGCATGACACGGCCGGCCCCTCTACTCCTTAAAGACTATGATCCAGGAGGTCTACTAACCCATTTTGGCACCCAGAGACTTATAGAAATGCATCTAGACTGTGAGCTGAGCAAAAAAAACAGAAATCCCAAACCGTGCAGCCTCAGCAGTGGCTGCATGAGCTCCTATAATCTTCATTCTCAGGCAATGGAAAACAAACTATCAAATGAAGCCTTTTCAGCAGGTTTGATTGTTGGGGGAAAATTCCAAAAAAATAATGGTCAGTTCTCTGTTGAAATATTGATTGTGTCCAGGGTGTAGAGAGAATAAAGTGAAGATCATTGGCCACTCAGGTGCGGGGGATGGTGGGAGGGGGGTATACTGGGGTTCTTGGTGGGGGAACAGGTGCACTGGTGAAGGGATGGGGGTTTGATCATTGTATGGCTGAGACTTAAACCTGAAAGCTTTGTAACTTTTGTCACGGTGATTCAATAAAATAATTTTTTTAAAAAAATGCCTATTTAAAACAAGTCAACTTCCATCAAAGGACACAATCTGGAAGGTATCATCAAGGTATATATGTGATACAGACATTGTTATCACATTTACCTGTTGAGCCTGAAGAATTTTGTATTTTGACAGAACTTCAACACTTCAAAACAAGATCAATGAGGGGGGAAATATTGATTTCCTTGTTAAAGAACCTTTCCTTGCTCTCTCTTCAGGGTGTTGAAAAGTTGTCTCTGTCCTGTTTTCTTTATAGGGCCTCCCTAGTTGTTTTCTGTGCACCTGAATAAATACCATAGACAACATAAAAGGCAAACAATGAAAGTGGCTCTAAAAAAAAAAAAAGACTTCCCAGGCTTTGAATAGATGCTGAAGCCATGCTACAGGAATCTAGCATCTTCTTTTCTCTCATCATTCTAAAAATGAAAAGGGAAAAGTAATGAGTATATTCTTTGATTCAGCAAATCAACATAGAATGACATGGAGTCTGTGCACATTAATACTGATAGAATTGACCAGACTATATCACTACCTTCACACCTTTTATTACAGTGACGAATTGGTGGTATTGCAGAAATTGTACCAAATCATTGTTTTTGAACAAAAGTTAGAATATTTAATGAATCACAGATGGCCATTCCAGGAAGACATGAATTCTGAATCAGTTTCATCATTCAGGTAAACTCTAGAACAGTATTGTTATTCTGTTTTTGTTTTTAATTTATAATGCCAAGACAGACTGTGCAAAAGGTCCAGAGCCCAAAGTCACACAAAGGTCCATATTAAACTCCGGTGGCATTTCTCTGGGAGGCTTCTGAATCCAGCCAGGAGCACAGGGTGCATGTGACTTTCCCTGAAGAACTCCAATAAAACAGCACACATTGAAGAAACACGATGAGAATCCATCCAGCATGTGTGCCTTCTGCAGCCACTTCCCTGAGAACTAGGTTTTGCTTTTAAAAAAGCAAACTTTGAAAAAGTTCCAAGAGCACAGAATTCAGAGAGACCCGGTAGATCAAAATATGCTTAATTGGAATATTGATGTACCAAAAGCAATCTGCAAAGACAAGCTCTTATTATTTTCCATAGGAATATTCAGCAACTGAGAATTGGATTCACAGAGATTTTCACACAAAAGATAAAATTATACAATATTTTTATAAATTTAAATTTCAACAAAAAAGGGAGAAAGATTAAATGTAACCAAGAAAAGAGGATGAGGCCTATTAAGTTCAAGTAACAGATTCTTTGAACTACGGGACAGTTCAAATAGTTCACACAAAATGAGGTTCAGTATATTCGGAGGGAAGAGGTCCGCACTCTGAAAATTAGAAAATGAGGGTTTTGAAGTTAATGCACTGTTAAGGTGTGATTATCTGAGCCAAACTTTGCTCTTTGGGGAGGCTAATTTCCTCTTAGTGGCCTGATCTTGCCCTGGGAGAACTTTGAGTAGGTGACACTGGTTTGTGAGGGGGATTCAAGTAGAACACACTCATTGCTTTGGCAAAAGAACCCACCTCAGCAAGTCTAGTTGATGGGTCTAAAGCAGTTGTTAAAAAGCACATTCCTTTGCTTACTATTGTTTAGTCTTTCTGACTTGTAGAATGACCAATGTCATTTAGATGGTCTCATGGGTGGTTTAGAAACATTTTGTTACCTTTCAAGTCAGAAAGGTCAACTGCAGTTTCAGAAAACACCAGGGACAGGGGACAGGACTGTGAAAGAGCATTTACTTGGTGCATAGGAGACTCTGCAATCGAAAAATAAGAGACACAGAAATCTCTCTTACTAAGATGTGGCCTCTGAATGCCATACTTTTCTTAACTTCGTTTCATGTGCATTACCATCCAAGGAAAAACCTTTCTTAGACCTTCCCCCCGCCCCCATCATATGCTTGGTTTATTTCTAGATGCTGGTTTCTAACACAATTGACATGACATGTGTGCCCCTCTCAGCCCATGCCATCTGCAATGAAAAAAAGTTCCTGTTTTATAAGTAAGAAGAAATCAAAAGGAGGGACCAGAGCAATAGTACAGAAGGTTGGGTGCTTGTCTTGAATGCAGCCAATCAGGGTTCGATCCCCAGCACCCCAAATGGTCTCCCCAGTCTGCCATGAATCATCTCTGAGTGCAGAGCCCAGGATAAACCTTGAGCACCACTGGGTGTGGCAGAGTAAAAAAGAAAACTTGAAATTAAGTTGAAACAGGAATAAATGTTTGCCTGGGTAAATCAACAAAATCCAAACATCTGATTCCACACGTAAATTTCGTCAACATATGAGTTGGTTTGAAATTGAAAATGGCTCATTACTGTACTTGCGTAGATCATTATAAGTTATGGTATATTTGACTTAAAGATTCGTTGGCAATCTTTAAAGATTCAAAGATATTTGTTAAAGGGTTTTTTATATCATGAAAGTATTATATATCCTAACTATAAAAAATAGTAAGAGATTTACATTAGGATATTTTTCCAAACTATATAAGTGGTTATTTTCAACCACTGAAAATATATTCAACTATATTATCTTCAATCACGCTAAAAATATGTAAATGTAAATAAAGATAAGAGAACTCAGAGAAGAGCAAATAAGAAGCATAATTTCAGCTTTCAGATACTAATTATATAGAATTAAAATGTTCTTTAAGAAGTTAGAAGTGCAGTTTGATTTGGCAATCTGGGCATTTGTTGACCTCATACCAGTTATAAAAGCCAGTTGAAGAGATTTTAGCTCATTAAGAAATCTAGAGTTTTAACATCAGAAATTCTCCTTACATAGGAATCAGATACTGTTTGGCATTCTGATTTCTCTTATTCAGGGACATTTCAATTAAATAGAGAAAGAACATATTTTATTATATAACTTATTTTCATTTCAAGTTCCCACCATGAAAAATTTTTAAACGATATAAGTTATTTTAGCAATGAGGCACTTAGATTAAGAAATATTGCATCTCTTTCATAGATTCGATAAGTTCCTCAAAGTGCTCTAAAAAACACTATAAGTTTGATTAGCAGCAAAGCGTTAGCCTAATAAAGACATCCCTCCCCTCATATATATGTACATATATACACATTGTACATCAATATATACCTATTAGTCTACCTTAAACCTGACATTTTGGACTGTTATTCCTGGAGGCTGTGCACGGTTACAAATACTGTCTACACTGGATCATGGTTCAAGACCACTAACACCCAAGAGGTTAAGATAGAACCAATCCTTTCATCAAAACAAACCCACCCCACCCCCCAAGTTGAAATATATATTGTGAATTTCTTTTAAAATTAAAAAAATATTGGGGAATACAGTGAATCACCCAATATATTATCATTCTGAATCCTATAATTTTCTCTACCTAAAATTAATTTTATACATGAAGGGCAATATGTCTTCAAGCACAGTTTCAGCAACCTAAGTATAAAATATTCGTTTAAAAAATGTGACAGAGATCTAGTTTTTAACTGGCAGAAGAGTTCTGTGAGGATCAGGCTTTCTTCCCAGAGATGAACCTTGCAGAGTTTTCTCCCAGGAGCACGCTGAGAGACCTGTCATTTTGTGCGGAACACAGCCTAGGAACGAAACCTGCAAGCAGTGCAAGTTGTCACAGAGCTCAGCACCCAACCTCCAGGAAGAGGCCCAGTAGGCAACATGGCATCTTGGTCTTTTCTCTTCCCCATTCTTCTAGCAGCACCACCCAATTCTTGGGCGTAACTGGCTGAGGTCCGGAACTTGAACTTGAACTGGGAAAACCAACTCCATTCCAAATGCAGTCTTTTCATCTTTTGGTTGGGTGAGACTTGGTGCCCCAGGGATAAGAGTGATACCTAGAAGATTCAGAAATGGAAAGAGTTCTCTATAATCACGAATATTTCAGCCCATATGTTCAATTTCAAGTAGTAGCTCAGGCATAAAACTAAATCACAATGAATATAAAGGTAATCCTAAACACAATTGGATGAAAATAGTGTTAGAAAGCTGCCTTTTGCTGAAGTTCAGCGTTAACAGTGTCTCAAATTGACAATTTATTAGGGTCTGAGAACCCTGTAAATGAAAAAGAAGGTATACATTCAAAAGGTCTTAAGTATTTAAGTGATTACATAAAATGTAATTTACATGTTTATCATTTATTAATTGATTGTGGACAAAAAGCAGAGCAAATTGATTTCAAGTAGATTTCTTTTTATCTTGTCTCTTGATATTTCACATTTTGTTGCCTAAAATACAAATTTTTTAATTGTGCACTTCTAAGTATATAAGATGACATGCTTTGGGGACAGAGAGCTTGTACAGGAGGTAAGGCAGTTGCCTGGCATACTGCTACATTCGTTGTCATCCAGAGTTTGAATTCCAGGCACTAGATAAGGTCCCATGAGCACTGCCAGCCCCTGAACACTGCCTGTTGTGCCCGCCTAAAGAAAGGTACCCCCCACTCCCAATGACATGCTTGTTGTCTGTTATTTAAAGAAGTCAAACATTTGTAGTCTCGTAAACAATGGTAAAACTAAGGTAAAAAAGTTGAAGGTTTGTATAAATAGATAATCAAACTCTTATCATTTAAACAATTTGAAAAATCTTTCCCCAAAGACAGCTGGTGGATAGATAATGCCTTTATTCCAAGACTTTCATTCTGACAATAGATTTTCTCTTCAGCAGTGGTATATCTCTAAATACCAACTCTATGATCTAAACGTATCTTGGTATATTTTGGATGCTATCTGGCTGCATTGTCAATGTATGTATTCATTTCAACTGATATTTCTGATATATTAAGAACTTGAATAATACAGGGATTATGTGTGTAATAATCATAATTACTGTGCATGGTATTTTACAAATATAACTTCATAATATTTTGCAAAGATGATGACAATGAGAATAGCCGCGGGTCTGTGTAGGCAGAGAAGTTAAAATGTTTTCATATCCCTTTTTTTCCTCCTAACTTGACACTTTTAAAAAATAAATTATAGTTTAAGTAGCATGGTTACACTAGTGTTATCTTCACGGTTTTGAAAAGACACAGCACCTTTAACATCACTGAAATGCTCAAGATCATCCATGCAGAAATCCTATGTCATTTCTAATGCATCTCTTCCTCCCTCTTTCCCACTGCTTGATAATCTCAATCTGCCAAAGACCAAGGCAATATTACATATTCAATATTACATTGAATGTTATATTTATTCAATATTACATATTCCTAGTTTTGTTTCTCTATATACTTGTGCTATCATGAATTATATACACCAGTATTTGTTCTTCTCCCTCTGACTTATTTCACTTAACATGATGCCCTCCAATTCTACCCAAGTTGTAGTAAACTGTAAGATTTCATTTTTTCTTTCAGCTGCATTGTATAAGAATGTGTATAATAACACAACTTCCCTATCCATTCTGTTGTTAAGACATTTGGGGTTGTTTCCATATCCTTTGCAGTCATTATGCTGCAAACATAGGTGTAATTACATCTTTTTGAATTATTTTTGTGCTCCTGGATAGATACCAAGAAGTGGGATCACTGGATCATATGGAAGCTCTGTTACTAGTTTTTTTTTTTTTTGGCTTTTTGGGTCACACCTGGCGATGCACAGGGGTTACTCCTGGCTCTGCACTCAGGAATTACCCCTGGCCGTGCTCAGGGGACCATATGGGATGCTGGGATTTGAACCCGGGTCGGCCGCGTGCAAGGCAAACGCCCTACCCACTGTGCTATCTCTCCAGCCCCACTGTTACTAGTTTTTTAAGAGGTCACTGTACCATACTCCATCAAGGTTAGACCAGACAACATTCTCACCAACAGACAGGAGAGTGAAAGAAGTTCCTTTCAATTCACATATCCTCTAGAGCACTGATTATTTCCAAACTCATTCAATACACATCATTCTCACCTGTGTGAGATAATAATCTCATTGTTTTGATCTGTATTTCCCTAATAATAGTGCTAATGAACACTTTTCCATGAGGCTGTTGGTCAACTATATGTCCTCTTCAGGGAAGTGTCTATTCATCTCTTGTGCATTTTTTAACAGTTACTGATATCTTTGTTGCTGAGCTCTGTGAATGTTTTATATATCTTGGATATCCCTTTGATATATGTCCTGAAAAGAGTTTCTCCCATTCAATAATAATCTTTTTATTTTAGTCTGAGCTTCTTTTCCCATGCAAAAACTTTCTAATTTTATGTTGTCCCATTTGTTTTTTATTTTTGTTTTCTTTCCGTAGAGTTGAATAATTAAAGAAACCCCTGAGATCCTTATCCTGGAGAGCTGTTTTCATCAGTATTTTTTGTGAGTTCTGGTCTAATCATGAGATATTTAATGCACTTTGAATTAATTTTTGTGAATGGTCTAATACAAATACAGTTACCCCCCTCCCTTCTCCTCCTCCTCCTCTTCTTCTTCCTTTTTGCACGTAGCTTTCTAGTTTCCCAAACACTATTTGTTGAATGGGGGTTATCTCTGGACTCTAGATTCTATTCCCTTTGTCTTAGAGTCTATACTTCTACCAGTACCACAATGTTTTGATTACTGTAGTTTTATAGCATGATTTTAAATCAAGGAGTGCTATTTATCTCATCTTTTCTAAAACTAATTTTAGTTATTTGGTGAGTTTCATGGTTCCATACAGATATTAGTAGTGTTTTTTCTGCGTCCTTGAATAAAGTCTTTTTTATAAATTGGATTGCATTAAATTTGTTTGATACTTTGGGTGGGATGGTCATCTTGACTGTTAATTCTTCCAATATATGAACACTTTTTCATTTTCTGGTGCCCTATTTCTTTCAAAACTGACTTATAGTTTTCTATGGATAAATTTTTCACCTCCTTTGTTAAGTTGATGGAACTTGATGTTTTTTTAAACCTATTTTATTTTTTATTAATTAATTTTATGAGAACTTATAGCTTATAATACTGTTAAGGTCATTGTTTTTTAGTACAGAGCCACTATATCAATTCCTCCATCACTGTTTTGAGATCCCTTCATCATCATTCCATGGTCCCTCTCCTCTTTCTTCTAGCCACCTCAGTTCTAGAATTGTCTTTTTTATTTCTAGGTCTCCTATTTTGTTGTTTGCATATAAAATATGCAACAGATTTTTGTGTGTTTTGTATCCTGCTACTTTGCTGTATTTGTCTATTGTTTCTAAGAGTTTTTTTTTTTTTTGGTAGAGGGAGTCTTAAGGGAGAATCTATGCTTCCTATTTCCAGCCACATTGGGAGAGCAGCTATCAGTGCCACAAAACTAAGGAATACTGAGGTTAAAAAAAATCAAAAGACGTTTCTTACAGTGCACCTCAGTCTTCAGTAAGGTAATGTATGCTAATGTCAAAAAAGTTGGGAACAATGCATGTTCAGATTCCCAAATATGTTTTGGTCATTAAATTGTATATTTTAGAGAAAATCTATTAATATCTTTGATAATATTGGCAATTCTAATGAAACATGTGGGAACATATATTATACTGATTCTTAATACCTCTACATATACTCTGGTATCTATCATCCACTATTCTTTGACTATGGAAAAACAATAAGTGGCATAGTGGTTTTGATGCATACTTGGAATTTTATGTATTTTTAGTTTTTGAGCTAGTGGGTGTTTATAAAGAGAGTCTGGTTTATTTTTTACTAATTAATTTGTAGTAAATAATCATTTAACATACAACTAAACTCTGTATTAGTAAACTGTAGAGTCTTAACCCAAGACATTTTCCATTATTTCTATAAGAAACTGAGAGTAGGAGTATCATTCCTTCATATATTTTTAATGACTGATTCTTATTTCAAGACTATATTATGTAATCCTTATTATATATCACTGGAATTTGATCACTTAAGTCATGTCTTCAGTCTTATAATGATGGATAAAATTATGAATATTATTGCTCCTATTATAGAACATCTTCCTATTACCATAATAGTGAGAGTTGCAAGGTCTTTGAATACAGGGATTTTTCTTTAGAAGTAATGGATGAGCTTTTAAAATACAATCTTATGGCCACTCAATACCTCTATTGCAAACCACAACACCCAAAAGGAGAGAGAACAAAAGGGAATGCCCTGCAGCAGAGGCAGGGTGGGGTGGGGGTCATGGGAGGGATACTGGGAACATTGGTGGAGGAGAATGGGCACTGGTGGAGGGATTGGTAAAAATCATTGTATGGCTGAAATGCAAACATGAAAGTTCATAAGTTTGTAACTGTAGCTCATGGTGATTCATTAATAAGAAATTAAAAATAAAATAAAATATGATCTTAGTGAAATTGACAAAGAATAATTATAAATTTTAAAATAAGACTGAAATTGACATATTTTTACAAAAGAAAACTAAGAGCTCCTTCCAGAGCTTCCATAAGCTCCTGGCCTTGCATTATTACTACTTGGCTTTTGAATAAATATCAAGTTTTTCATTGTCTGTGATCTTGAGAAAAACACAGATTTTAAAAACATATCAAACATTACCTTTGTCCCAAGTACAAGTTAAGGCACTTGAAATAATAAGGTGCTAAAAGTGAAGGATAGAGACATTCTACTATACAGAGAAGGTGGAATGCAGTCAGCCCCAAAGTAGGAAATGATATTCAAACCCTCTCCAGGGAAGGTAGGAGGTGAGTGATAATGGAGATGGTGAATTCTATGAATAATAGGCCTTTAGAAAATCAGAATTACTCATAATTTCTCTACAGTTACAAATCACAACAGAGCTAAATTTAAAAAGGTAGTGTTTTGAAAATATATTATCAAGCCAAAAGAGCAAGTAGTTGAGTAATCTTATGTGTGATTCATAAGAACAACTTGTTTGAAAGAGGAGGAAAAAATATTCTGGAGACTGCACTAAGCAAAAAGAAAAAGAAAAAAAATCAAATAATGATTTTAACAGGAGGATTTTGAGACCTCTTTCTGTTCCCAAGGCTGGCTGGTAGTTGCCTCAGGCAGAGACTAATCTGCCTTAGGCATATTTAAATGGTCATCACAAGACAGTTCTCTTTGCTGATAAGGAAAGCAGTTCTTCCACAAGACTATACCGCCTCTAAAGTAAGTCTGAGTCCCAGATAACATGCACGTGGCTGCTTATGATCAACATGATGATTCAGCTGTGAGTGGGCTCCCTGGAAAAGTCAAGAGACAACTACTGTCTAGTTGGCACTCTCAGCGCTCCGAGCCTCTCATCCACGCCACTTCTAAGCATTCTGGCTGAGTCCAGCTGCCAAAACCTGTATTTCTCTTCCCGAGCATTTCTCTGGCCACTAGAATCTGCTCTGTCCACTCTTACAAGAGCCCCCCCCCCCCAAGTAAGGAGCTTATATCCCCTGGGGAAAGTCCTCAAACAATGACTGAAGGAAACTGGAGAACAAATACTCCAGTTTTTTCCCTGCAGTATTTATCCTGGTCCCCATGCCTTTCACAGGTCAGTGGAACCAAGCTGCAGTCACCCACAAGATAACCTGACTGAAAAGGAAATATCAATGAAATTATTTCCATAATTCTGATAGCAGCCCAGCAGTGCTTCCTGAAATTAACTTTCACATAAATTATTTGTAGTCCAATCTTTTTGTCCAAGAGTAAAACTGCAAGAATTCAGTCTGACATTGATTATTTTTTTTAAATTATGTTTCAGGAGCACCAATAGTGCTTATATTGAACGATTACATGGAGACCCAGTAAACTGAGGTTACTTATCTGGGGTTGGCAAATGGCAACGCAAGAACTAAAAATCTGTTTCCCAAAGTTAATATCATCTTAGATGCACCAGCGGTGATTGTTTAACTGCATTTCCCCTCTTTGATTCTACAGAAATGAAAAGTAGATTTTGGAGATGGAAGGAGTGATCATGGGCACAAAGCCTGGAGTAAGCCTTGAGTATCATCAGGTGTGTCCCAAAGGCAAACAAACAAAATCAAATAAAAGAAAAATTCTGGGGCAGAAATATTGTATAGTGAGTAGGATGCTTGCCTTGCATGCAGCCAACCCGGGTCTGGTATCCTATCTGGTCCTCTCAGCATTGCCAGGAGTGATCCCTGAGCTCAGAGCAAAGAGAATGCCCAAAACAGGTAGGCGTGACCCAAAAACAAATGAAGAAACAAACCAAAATAATCTATAAATGCTTTTCCATTTAATCATATTCATTTTTTTAAGTTTGAGTTGATTATAACTATACCATGTTTTTCTTTTCCAACAAAGCATAAGCAGCTACATCATTACAAAAAATAAGGTAACATCTAATATCCAATTCCTTTAATTAATTTTTTATATTTGAGGGAAAATCCTGGATCTTACCTGTTAGATATAAAATTATAATAACCGCTTTCTTCTAGGACTTCTTCAATCACAGTCTAAATGGAAAAAATAATTAGGTTAGATTTGAATTAAAAGCAACAAAATAAAATTCTTCTGAGGTATACCGCAAAAAAAAATCTTACCTGCATCTGTTCATACGTTATCCCTTCCTCCAAATCAAAGCTGGTGGCTAGACCTGAAATAGACGAATTATGGAAAGTGTGACATTTGCTTTATATTTTCTTAGATTTTATTGGCCACTGACTCAACTGCAGTAAAACCAAGTCAATTTCTTAATGACGAAGATGAGTGTTTATAAGCACATTCCAATTACCTTGGCATTGAAGATACAAACTCTACCTCTCCTTTCTATGAATATTAAACAGCCCTGGCTGCTCTTCAAGCGGGCATCACTATTGCACAAAGCTGTACTAACGCTGCTCGTGATGAAAAAAAAAAGGCCAATTAGGTTGTCTGTCTGTTTGTATGTATGTATGTGTGCATGTTAAACAAAGCTGATTATTGATCCAAAATCAATGAAGAGTTTTCTGAAGAAGAAATCCCCTAAGCCACAAAGCAAACAGAGTGACTCTGTACCAGAAAGAAAAAAAAATCCTAGAGGAAGGTAGAAACAGTAAAAGACAACAAATATTTGACCTTTTCATTTAGCTGCCTAGGGGGAAATAAACTTGGTAATCCCAGAAGGCAACATTTTTTTGTGTGTGTTATTTCTGATACCTTCACCAACTGGTCACCACCCAAAGCAATGTGGCCCAGGTTCCCATTCAAACCAGTCAATATGGATTTAGGTGATGGTTCAGTTCATTTGTGTCTGAGGGAGAGAGAAAGGGGAGTGGATGGAAGAAAGGGAGGCCTGAGGATGTGTGCTCTGCAGGGTGTTTTGAAAGGCCAGCTTCAGAATCCTCAGACTGCAGACTCCAGTGCTCTAACTCTGACACGGCCTGCAGCCATATGCAGCCACAGACCACTGGGTCTACTCCCAGGTGGGGTGTCCAGCGGCGCCCAAGGAATCTCTCAATTCCCTCTCGGGCCACTGGGATGTGTCCACCGGAGCATTTCATTTCATCAAAGCTGCCACCATAAGGTCTGCTCCACTCTGGGAGATGTGTTTAAAAGTAAATGACTTAAGATAATATTTTATCTAGATCTTACCAGCTTCTCAAGGACTGTTTTCAATGAAATCCAGTCTATACACAGGTTAGCTTTATTGCCTTAGAGGAAGTTTAACAATTGATACATAACACAACTTACCTGAATTTGCCACAACAGAAGCTTAATAGAAATGCATGACTTTCTAGACTGAGGAGATGGTGAAAGACTACATTTCACCATAAAAGCTTAATTTTTAGCCACACACTAAGTAGGTTAAGTACAATTTACAGGAGCTAAAAAAAAATTATTTAGGGAGTCTGAAACCTCAGAGTGACTTGCAAAACCTCTTCTTAAAGTTCACATATGATAAGAATGTTATATTATGATTAGCTCTTACTACTAGACAAGCATCTTTTGTATGTCTACACTGATCCTCAATATAGCCACTTGGTGCAAGCAAGGAAACTGCAATCAGAGATGTCAAATAATTTGCCAAAAGTCAGCTACTAAAATGATTGAGCTTAGAATTGAATCTGGAAACCTGAGTTTTTAATACCCATGGAGTGATAGCCCAGTGGGTGGGGTGTTTGCCTTGCACGCAAGCCGACCCGGGTTCTATTCCTCTGTCCCTCTTGGAGAGACCGGCAAGCTACCAAGAGTATCTCGCCCGCACAGCAGAGCCTGCCGAACTACCCATGGCATATTCGATATGCCAAAAACAGTAACAAGTCTCACAATGGAGACATTACTGGTGCCCGCTCAAGCAAACTGATGAGCAACAGGATGACAGTGATACAGTGATACAGTGATGTTAGACTGCCAATCTATGTAAGGTTCATGCATAAAAGAAAAACCTAAAGTGTTTCTACTATAGATTCTTCAGGTAGTTTTAAAATTTTCCCTATTTAAACTATGTCCATTCTTTACTTCTGTTTTATTTTTTTAAATCTCCCTGAATACTTCTGGACATTCAATCTCTCCCTATCAGAGAGGAAGAAATAAAAGGAAATTCAGCCACACCAAGTCCACTTTTTGCTTAGAGTATTAATTGGGAATTAATCAAGGAGTTGACCACAACTGAATAAAATAAATCTTTGGGAATTTCGAGATTATTCCCACCCCAAGTGCCTTCCAAATATTGCCATAGATCAACAGAAATTCTATTATTCTTTCAAATTGAAGACAATCATTAAGGAGCACTGTTGCTCTAAGCAATCAATTTCTTTGGTGAAAACAGGATTTCCTGAGCTGATGACCATTACCTGTGGGGTCATTTGGGGACAGGCTGTTCCCACAAGATGAATGACGCAGCAAATGATAATCTGTGGTGAAAAAACTGGGCTCAATCGGTTCTGGAGATCCTTGTGATAACTGAAACAGGAAAAATAAAAACACAACTTACTTTAAGTAAGAGGATTTTCATTTCCCTCTGCCTGTACCACAGGTGGGGTGGGGGTAGGTACGGGAAATGTTCTCTGGTTTTCAATTTCTTGTGAACAGATAAAGACACATCTTTTTCCTTCCAAAAGAACTTATACATTGGAGAGAGTTGGAGAGAGGCAAATTTAAAAGCAACATTATACAATTCCCTGATCACATTTTTTAAAATGCCCTATCCCTTATAGCTTTATGAGAACAAAATAAAAATGGTTAAAGAAATAATGGCATGGGTCTGGGACATCCAAACATTATTTTTGTCAGGCGTAGGAGGAATAAACTCAGATTATTCAACAGAACAATATGTTTAGACCAAATCAAAATCCTTTCTCCGAGAGCTGCTTTTAGAGTGCTTTCTTACTTGACCAAGGCAGGCAAGATACTTAGTATATTTTGCTAAATTACTATTAATTAATTTTAATTGCCAAACATGAATTCCCAATACTCTATCTGAAAGAACAGTTTACAAACAAATGACAAAATTTATTATACTTCCAATTCCAATTTCTTTTTCTTTTTTCTTCTGTTTTTGGGCAATACCCAGCAATTTTCCAGGGCTATGTACTCTATGTTCCTAATACTGTACTCAGAAATTACTCCTGGAGGTGCTCAACGGGCAATATGGGATGCCAGGGATCAAATCTGGGTCGGTTATGTGCAAGGTAAGCACCCAACCCATTGTACTATCACTCCAGTCCCAAAATTCCAATTTCTTAATGCCCTATCATCCTGCTATAAAACTGAAATTTTTGCCAGGGATGTAGCTTTGCAATAGAGTGCTTGCCTTGTATGTGTGAAGCCCTACATTTGATCGCAGCACACACACCAGAAAAAGCTAAAACAAACAAACAAACAAACAAAAATACTTAAAAGTTACAATGGAATTTTAGGCTATTAAAACTTTTAAGTTTGATTGCACTTTTAATTACAACCAGCACTTGGGCTGGCCACATTTTAACACCTGTGTCCATATACTTCTATTCATTTTTAATTTTTTTTAATTTATTTTTTATCGAATCACCATGAGCTACAGTTACAAAATTTTCGTGATTGGGCTTCAGTCATACAATGTTCCAACACCCATCTCTCCACCAGTGTACATTTCCCACCACCAATATTCCCCATATCACTCCAGCCAGCCCCCTCCACACCAACACACACACACACCAACACACACACCAAACACACACACACACACACACACACACACACACACACACACACCAGCCTGGCTCTATGGGAGGCACTTCCCCCCTTCTCTCTCCACTCTCTCTCTCTCTGTCGCTGTGTCTCTGTCTCTGTCTTTCTCTCTTTCTCTCTCTCCCTCTCCCTCTCTTTCTCACCCTTTCTCCTTCCCTCCTTCCCACCCTCTCTCTCCTTTTGGTCCTTATATTTGCAATACATATAATATGAGGCCATCATGTTTGGTCCTTCACCCACTTTCACTACAGATCTCCAATCCAGACAGACCCTTCCAACCATCATTGTCATAATGTTCCCTTCTCTACCCCAACTGCCCCTCCCCCCACCCTTGAGGCAGGCTTCTAGTCATGAACGGTTCATCCTGGCCCTTGTTTCTATTGTCCTTGGATGTTACTTTCATAATATATACATAATATATATACATATATATATACATGTATATGTATATGTATATATGTACCTATATATCATATATATTATACTATATATAATATCCCCAAAAATGAGTGCAATCATCCTATGTCTGTCCCTCTCTGATTTATTTCACTCAGCATGATACTCTCCATGTCCACCCATTTATGAATGAATTTCATGACTTTATTTTTCTAACAGCTGTATAGTATTCCATTGTGTGGATATACTATCGTTTCTTTAACCAGTCATCTATTCTCGGGTACTCGGGTCATTTCCAGATTCTGGCTATTGTGAACAGTGCAGCAATGAACATATAGGTGCAGATGTCATCTGCTGTGTGTTTTTGCATCCCGTGGCATTGCTGGGTCATATGGGAACTCAGTTTCAAGGTTCCTGAGGAATTCCCATATAGTTTTCCCAAAAGGCTGGACCAGTCAACATTCCCACAAAAAATGAATGAGAGTTCCTTTATCATCACACCTGTGCAAGCACTGTTTGTCTTATTCTTTTTCATGTGCGTTATAGTCTCTGGTGTAAGGTGATATCTCAGTATCGTTTTGATTTGTGTCTCCCTGATGACTAGCAATGTGGAACATTTTTTCATGTGCCTTTTGGCCATTCATATTTCTTCTTTGGGTAACATTCTGTTCATTTATTCTTCCCAGTTTTTGATGGGGTTATAGGGGTTTTTTTCTTATAAAGTTCTACCAGTGCCTTATATATCTTGTATATTAGCCCCTTATGTAATGGACATTGGGAAAATAATTTTTCCCATTTCATTGGCTATCTTTTTACCTTGGTTACCATTTTTTGGAGATGCAAAAGCTTCTTAGCTTAATGTAGTCCCATTTGTTTATCTTTGCTTTCACTTACTTGGTCAGTGGTGTTTCATTTTTAAAGATGCCTTTAGCATCAATGGCATGAAGGGTTCTGCCTACACTCTCCTCTGTGTACCTTATGGATTCAGATCTGATATTGGATTAAAAGTTTTTAATCCATTTTCATCTGACTTTTGTGTTGGGCATTAATTAGAAAGATGTCTGAGTTCTTTTTTTTTTTTTTTTGCATGTAGCTGTCTAGTTTTCACAGCACCACTTGTTGAAGAGACTTTCCTTGCTCCACTTCACATTTCTTGCTCCTTTGTCAAAGATTAGGTAATAGTATTTTTGAAGGTTTGTCTCAGTACATTCAACTCTA
This sequence comes from Sorex araneus, assembly GCF_027595985.1. Lineage (NCBI taxonomy): Eukaryota > Metazoa > Chordata > Mammalia > Eulipotyphla > Soricidae > Sorex > Sorex araneus. Next base: position 26,492,283 of record NC_073305.1, read on the forward strand.
TTCCACTGGTCTGTGGTTCTGTCTCTATTCCAGTACTAAGCTGCTTTAATTACTAACTGTTTTGTAGTATAGTTTGAAGTTGGGGAAGGTGATGTCTTCCATTTTCTTTTTCCCAACGATTTCTTTTGCTATTCATGGGGTTTATTGTTCCATATGAATATCAGGAGTGTTTTGTTTATTTCTTTGAAAAGTATCCTGGGTATCTTTGTAGGTACCACATTGAATCTGTACAATGTTTTGGGGTGTATTACCATTTTGACACTGCTAATTTGTCCAATCCATGAGTAAGGGATGCGTTTCCATTTCCTCATGGTTCTTTTAGTTCCTGAAGTAGTGTTTTGTAGATTACTTTGGATAGGTCCTACACCTTTTTAGTTGATTCTGAGGAACTTGATTTTCTGAGGCATGATTGTGAACAGGATTGTTTTTCTAATATCTTTTTCTTCTCTTTCATTTTTTCCATATAGGAAAGCCATGGGCTTTGGGTATTGATTTTTGTAACCTGCCACTTTACTATGCAAACCTACTGTTTCTAGGAGCTTTTTGGTAGAGTCTTGAGGTTATTCTTGGTATAATACTATGTCATCTCCAAATAGTGATAGCTTGGCTTCTTCCTTTCTCATCTGGATGTCCTTGATAACTTTTTCTTGCCTAACTGCTATAGCAAGTACTTCTAGGACTTATTTAATATCAATGGGTGTTCATATACTTTTAAAATATCAATTCATTTAAAATAAACAAGAAGCAAACAGCTTGATTTAAACTATGCAATAGTAGTTACCTTGGATTCACATACTGTCTTCATGAATTAAAATTTGTAATTCAGAGTTGAATAATACAAGGTTGATGACATGCTTTTTGCATGCTGTTAACCCTGATTAAATTCCTAGCACCATGGGGCTGGAGGGATAGCACAGTGGGTAGGGCGTTTGCCTTGCATGCGGCCGACCTGGGTTCGATTCCCAGCATCCCATATGGTACCCTGAGCACTGCCAGGGGTAATTCCTGAGTGCAGAGCCAGGAGTGACCCCTGTGCATTGCTGAGTGTGACCCCCCCAAAAAAAAGCAAAAAAATTCCTAGCACCACATGGTCTCCTAAGTACCACTGAGTATAATCCCTGAGTATAGAGCTCGGAGTAGTATCCTGGTATCACAGAGTATGGCAAAACCCCAACCCCTCCCAAATGTCATTGTGAAATTACTTGAGAGATCTTTTCAGCCTTATAAATTAAAATTAAATATATGCCTACCCTATTCCCCAGAAATCCAACCCTATACACACAATAGAAATAAATACTCTGTCTTTAACAGGTAGGTAAAGAATTTTTGTGGCACCTTTATTCAGAAGAAAACAGAACTAAAAAGTGCCAAACATCCAAGAATAAAAGGATAGTGGTGAGCTCCTTTAGTGGAGATTTGCCAATCCAGAAAAATAAAAATCTAAGGACACACATAATAACATGAATAAATGTTAAGCAAAACAGGCCAGAAACAAATGAATACAAAGCATATTACTGCACTTATATTTATTTATAATCTGATAGAGCTAACCAACAGTTACAGAAAGATGATTGCAAGTGGTGGATTTTGACCAGGAAAGTGTATGTGTTTGTGGAATTAAGTGAATATGTGTATGTGTACATGCAGAAGTCCAAGGAGTTGTATATGTACCTGAATGCATTATGCATTTTATATCTTAAAAACACTTTATACTATTAATTAATCATTATTCCATATGCTTTAAATGCTGTAAATGCAAATAACTTACATGTTTTTCAATTTCTGTTTTTCCAAAAATATTATGCTCTAGACGAAAGTATGGTTGCATACATTTTTATTATTGAAAATTCTTTTTCCTTATCTTCTTAGCACTGATAAAATTAACAACCCATCTCCAAAATGACAATTGTTAGATTGTAACATACCTTTATGCAAGAGAATATGATAGTCACATGCTTAACAGATTTCTTATTAGTGCTATTTGGATATCATGGAAGTAACATTTAGCATTCTGCATTTTTTTTTTTATATCCAAGCTTTTAGGTTGCTCCCACGAAGCTTCTTAATATGTCTTGTAATACTGAAAATGATTTCCTGTTATTACCTTCTAAATTATTTGAGATGGGATTTTCATATAGTTTAGCATAGATGCAATTTACTGCCTGAAATGTTCATCCTAATTATAGAAGGCTCATTTAAGTCAATTAACTTATTAAGAATACACCTTGGAATCTTAAAAGATTTCATAGATAAAATGTTTACAGCTGCACACTGAAGTATGTGAACTGCAATCTGAAGAGGCCCAAATAGCCATTTTAAGATGACAAATTCTTTTCATGGACGCAAACCTTAAAGTTTGCCAGACTTTCATTTTGCAGTTTAGCTTATTGGCATAAGGATTCTTTCAGTAAACACTTTTTTTGCCTCTTACTCTGTGATGATAGGATGCATTATGATCTAACTTTGTCAAATAGAGATAAAAAAAAAATAAATCAATACCTATACAGAGTATCTATCCAGCATATAAGGGCCATGTTAGGGACCATGAAAGGCAGAGAAATGCCCTCATATCTGTGAAATACACAACTTTACTAGGTGAAGGGAAAATAACAGGGAAGTGCAATGAAGATAGAAGTGAGAAAGGAGATGATGAGTTCTAAACCTACAAAATGAAGGGGACTTCATAAAGACTGGCATGGTTTCCAGAAACCTTTTAATAGAAGAAATGATGGAGTCAGCCTTAGAGGACTAATTCGAATGATCAGAGGAAACAGAAGGAAGCAAAGTTGACATTATAAGTGAGCAGAACTTGTGGGCATATTAATGGCCAAATTATGAAAGGATTATTGAGTTTCTGTCACAAAGGCATAAGGCTAAGGAAAGGAGGACAAGAGCTAGTCCTTCATCTAGTAATTTTTAATGAACTATGAATTGTTAAGCACAGAGACAAGCAATGGGAAAAATGGTAAGTCCAAATTCCTTGGAGTTTACTAATTAATTTGAGAGAAATTTGTTCATGCATTGTCCACTGAGATATTTGTAAAATTGCAATCCTGTGAAATACACTGCAGACAGGTAGATTTAAACAGGGCAGAATCTCTTGAGTAAGTGACATGACAGAGTAAAGAATGAGCAAAAGATGAGTAGGAATAACATTACAAGCAGAGTGGGAAAGCATGCAAAAAGACTAACACAGGAAGCAGCAATGTCAGCGGGCAGACTAGAAGCAGGGGCTTGTACCAAGTGTAGAGACAGCAGATGGCGAGAGTGGGGTCAAACTAAGAAGCTGCTTCACCTCCAAAGAAAGAATGACCAGATAAGAAGACATCCTACAGACTGGGAGAAAATTTTTACACCACTACGCATATGACAACAGGTTAATATCCAAGATATATAAAGCCCTTTACAAGGAAGGAACCAAAAATGAAGGCGAAACAATCAAAAATGAAGGGGAAAGAAATGAACAAAAATTTCCTCAAAGAAGACATTTGGTTGGTCAAAGGTCTATGAAAAAAAAGTTGCTCAGCATCACTTATCATCATGGAAATGCAAATCAAAACAAAAATGAGATATTTCATACCAGTAAGACTGGCACACAACACAGACAAAAACAACTAGTGTTGATGTGGCTGTGGGGAGAAAGGGACCCTTGTTTACTGCTGGAGGGTATGTCAACTAGTCCAGCTTTTTAAGAAGACAATATGGGTACTCCTCAAAAAATTAAAAATTGAGCTTCTATAGGACTCAGTAGTTAACTCCACTTCTTGACCTCTGCTAACGACCCAAAATATCTATTTAGAAAACACATTTGTGCTCTTATGTTCACTGTAGCCCTATTTCCAATAGCCAAATTCTGAATAAATGTGTGCCAAAAATAGATAATGGACCAAACATGATGACCTTTCAGTGTATGTGTTGCAAGGCATAATACCCAAAAGTAGAGAGAGAGTATGGGGAATATTGTCTGCCATGGAGGCAGGGGGAGAGTGGGAAAGGGGGGGTATACTGGGGATATTGTTGGTGGGGAATGTGCACTGGTGGAGGGATGGGTGTTTGATCATTGTGTGATTGTAACCCAAACATGAAAGCTTGTAACTATCTCATGGTGATTCAATAAAATTAAAAAACAAATCAGTCACTGTCACTGTCACTGTCATCCCGTTACTCATATCCAGTATGCCACAGGTAGCTTGCCAGGCTCTGCCGTATGGGCGAGATACTCTCGGTTGCTTGCCAGGCTCTCTGAGGGGGACGGAGGAATCGAACACGGGTTGGCCGCATGAAAGGCAAACACCCTACCGCTATGCTGTCGCTAATAAAAATAAAATTAAAAGTACTTGACACTCCTTTCAAAAAAAAAATCTGGATAAAGAAACTATGGTACACAACACCCAAAAGAAGAAAGAGAGCAAAAGGGAATGTGCCTGCCACAGAGGCGGTGGGGGGGGGGGGGGCACAGGGATGATAAGTGGTGGTGGGAGGGATACTGGGATCATTGGTGGTGGAGAATGAGCACTGGTGGAGAAATGAGAACTCGATCATTGTATGACTGATATGTAAGCATGAAAGTCTGTAAATCTGTAACTGTACCTGATGGTGATACATTAGAAAAAAATCACTGTATCACTGTATCACTGTCATCCCATTGTTCATCAATTTACTCGAGCAGGCACCAGTTAACATCTCTATTCCTCTCAGCCCTGAGATTTTAGCAGCTTCTCCTTACTCATCTTTTCTAACGACTGGAGTCTCTTTCAGGGTCAAGGGAATGAGACCTATCTTACTGGTTTTGGCATATCAAATATGCCAGGGGTAGCTTGCCAGGCTCTGCCCATGCGGGCGGGATACTCTCAGTAGTTTGCCAGGCTCTCTGAGAGGTATGTAATTAGAAAATAAAATAAAATAAAATAATTTAAAAATAAAATTAAAATATATTCTATACCACAAAAAAAGAAACTACGGTATATATAAACAGTGGAATACCATTTGACTATAGTAAAGGATTAAATAATCTCATTTTCTGCTACATGCATGGATCTGGGGACTATCACGTTGAGTGAAGTCAGTCAGAAGTAGAAGGACAGAAACAGAATGACCATTCTATATGAGTAATAAATAGAAGCATCATGGTAGAATAACAAACATCCAAAGACAATGGATACCAAGAGCATGAGAACTGGTACTCAGTAGGAAATGTGCCACTTGAGAGGAATAGAGGACAGGACTGGGGGGCCACATCTATGGTGGAAGGAATCATTCAACTAGGAGGAGGAGGTGGTGCTGAGAGGTGCTAAGTGTTTAGTACGAACCCCCATCAGCAATAGTACATTCAACCACAGTACAAAAACTCAGGATTTTTAAAAAGTGCCTCTCACAGAAGCAGACTGGTGGGTGAGAGACAAAAGGGCAGGGCCGGGGCGAGAAGGGATTGCTGGAGGGAAGTGGACACTGGGGAAAGGACAGGTGTGGAAACACTGAAACCCAAGGATGAATAACTATGATTTCACAACGACAAAATTTAAAAAAACAAGAGTGATGTCAGGTGAGAGCAGAGGCTTAGCTACCTAAACGAAGTCAGTAATAAGCAGGTTTGAAAACCCTCTGGAGGGTGTGTTCTGGAGGGTGTCTGTCTGTCTATCAGTCTATCTGTCTGTCAACTGCCCCCTATTTGCTGTCTGGAGAGAACCACCCAGGGTACAATGGACTTAACAGCTGACATGATAATGCAGGATACTGGGATACAGCAGGATAAATGCATGCAGAACATGAGGGCGTTCCCACAAATACTGGAGGTCTAGAAAGTTGAATTGCAGAGTTTAGACGGTGGGACAAGAAGTGGGAACTATAAGGGTTCAGTTATTAAAAAGCTTTATACTGTTTTCAGAAGTGTTTTAAGTGTTAGCTATAAGATGGGTCAAAGGACAAGGAGATCAGCAAAGAAGCTGTTGGCATTAATTCAAGCAGCACTGAGAGCTTAAAATAGGTGACAACAAATCATCCACGTGTGGGCATGAGGCCCTAATAAATAGGCACCATCATCCCATCATGAGTCCTTCAAATGAGAGACATGGAACCCCTGGACTTCAGATGAAATTTCAGAGGGAAGGTGGAAGTCAAAACCATGATATATGATATCAGCACTAAGTCTTTCCACAGTCCTGGTGTGGGGGACTCCCACTTAGTCTTTCCACAGTCCTGGTGTGGGGGACTCCGTCAGTTCCAGGCTAATCGGCCACTCTCCTCAGGGGTGCAAACGCCAACTTTGAACTAAAATGTGTAACTCACAAAAGAGGATTCCAGAAAAGTGGAAAGAGAGAGGACACAAACTCTTCTCTTACAGAATTAGATGGGGGTCAGGGGGCATCCTTCTAGCTTCACATAGAAATCAACGCGAATAGTATATATAAAGAAAGGCATCAATTTGGGATATACACTTGCATATATATATTCCAACAATTCTTTTAACCTCTGACAATGACTCATTGAGCCCCTTGCCTTTGCCAGGCACGGTGCAAGATCTTGCAAACGACAAAGGCAAAAGAGATTTCTGCTTCTGGGGAAGCAGAAATGTCAGTGGACTAAAGGCATTTCAAACCCAACAGTGAAAGAGAAGTGAGAGAAGTGACTGAAGCAGAGAGAAAGGGAGATTAATTTTGGACAAGGAAATGCAAGATAGGAGGGTTTGATGGAGGTGCTGACATCTAAGCTTAGTCGTTAAGAATGAGAAACATGATCGCCAGCCTCATTCAGCACCCAGGAGGAAAGGCTGACCTCCCCGGTCCAGAGGGCAGGCAGGATGAGGGAACCTGTGGCCCCTGTGGGGGCCTCGCTCACCCCATCAATCCATACAAAGAGCACAAGCCAGGGGTCCCGGGTGAAGTGTTGCCACTGCACAAAGGAACGAAGTCAAAGAGTGAGGTAGGGGCTGAGGTGGGGTTGGATACTAAAAGAAAACCTCTTTTTTATCTGGAGAGAAACAGGATAAACCTGAAAACCTAAGTGATAAGGAAGTGATTTACTTTTCTTTTTCTTGAGGGGAGAGGGGTGGTGCATCACAGGAAATGGAAGCCAGGTTTCTTGCATGCAAGGCATGCTCTTTACTACATTACTTGCTGTACAAGAAAAATGCACGGGTATAAAATCCTTGAGGAGGGAAACAGCTGCGGTCAGCTGGGGGCATCAGACACTCTGCTGCCTGCACTTTCATCTCACCAAGCTCGGATTTCAGGGAACACAAATCATGAATTTCTGCACAAAGTGCTTTGTTCTATAAAGCACTTTAATGAGAATGTGAAGAGTTAGCCACATGGAATCTTTTCATGAGCAATTTGGGTTTCTGTCTTTAAAAACTCAATTTATTCATTCATTATACAGCATGTAAATATAAAATAAATAGCCCAAAATGCGTCCACTTCTGTTTTGATCTCCTCTTGCTTTGTTTCTTGGCTTTATGTGCTAATGCTACTCATGAAAAGAATTCTGCTCTATAATCTCAGAGGAGGTAGGGGGTCTGTTTTGTTTACAGGCAGCTGTGACTTTACTTTCCCATCTCCTCTTTGTGTAGGGGCTGGCCAGTCACCACAGATTTCAGGCAACAAAGCAAAAATCCTGCTTGCATTTATCAAAGAGCCTGTCATATTTTCCCAAATAATGAGTACATTTATACCTAAGATTGGTTCTTTCAAAAGAAAAAGAAACCTTCCTCTGCCACCAACTTGTGTTAACCAGAGATAAACATGTTTCTCTGGCTGAGTTAACCTCTTTTAAGATTTAGTTTCTTTTTTGTATGAATAGAAGCATTTGCTAGCATCTGAAGTCTAGGAGATTGTAGAAAGTGAAAATTGGAAAGAGCTTTAGAAACAGTGCATTCAGCTCTCATAGGTGATCAAATCATGTCCTCGGTGATTAAATAGCTTATTCAGAGTAGCAAATGCAATTTAGAGGCTTGTTGAAAATTTTTCTAAGAAAAGATAATAGGACTCCCTAAAAAAAGTACACGCTTGTGTGTGTATGTAGTATGTGTGTGTGTGTGTGTGTATGCGGTGGGTGTGGTGGATGTGGTGGATGTGGTGAGTGTGTGTGGTGTGTGTATATGGTGTGTGTGTGTTTGGTGTGTGTGTGTGGTGTGTGTGCGGGTATGTGGTGGGTGTGGTGGATATGGTGGATGTGGTGAGTGTGTGTGGTGTGTGTATATGGTGTGTGTGTGTGTGTGTGGTGTGTGTGCGGGTATGTGGTGGATGTGTGGGTGGTGAGTGTGGTGGGTTTGTGTGTGTGTGGTGTGAGTGTGTGTGTGGTGGGTTTGGGGGTGTGGTGTGTCTGTGTGTGTTTATGGTATGGGTATGGATGTGGTGTGTGGGGGTTATGTGTGTGTGTGTGTGTGTGTGTGTGTGTGTGTGTGTGTAATGGGAGCCACATGATATGCAGCTTCCTATGTAATAGAGACATTGTACTATTTCCCCAGCTCTCCCAAATGTATACTTTTTTGCCATTTTTTTCTGGTTGATTTTTGAGCTACACCTGACTTTGCACAAGGCTCTCCTCTGGCTCTGTGCTTGGAGATCATTCATGGTGGTGCTTTTGGAACCATATACAGTTCTGGGATCAAACTCAAGTTAGAGGCATACAAGGCAATTTGTCTTATGTGCTGTGGCATCTCTCCAGCCCACAAATGTATAATTTTAATTAAAGACATATCGTAAATTTATTCTTAGGAAAATAAGTCACAGTAGTGGAAAAAGTTCCTGTTACTCTTCTGAGAATGACAGTCACAGAAATCAAGGTGAGAGGATTCGAGGCAAAGACAAATCATGGATTTTATGTGGCACTATGGTCTGCATGTGTGGGTACCCCCGACACATGTAGTGAAAGCACACCCCAAGATGCTGGTATTAAAGATGTGGCCATTCGGAGGCCACAGGTCTCAAGGGAGAAGCCCCTGCATTAGTGCTCTTAGAAAAGTCGCCTTCTCAGGAAGACCAAGAAAGCTGTTTCGCCAGGTGAAAGGACTCTGGATCTACAGTGCAAACCCACAGAAGGTTCTCAGTGGACCTCAGCTGCCAGGACCACAGTCTTGGACTTGCAACTTCCACAGAGGCAAGCGATGCATTTTTGCTGCTTTCAAGTCACTCAACTCACAATATTTTTGTTAGAGCAGTTTGAATGGACTGAAACAACGATATGTTTCAATAGAGGGTAGAACTTAAAGTACAAAGAGCTAAAACTTCTCTTATGACATTTTGGGGTTTTTGGTTTTGATTTGTTTGCCAACAAATACCCATATGTTGAATACCATACCTTTTTAATTTCAGATTTCAAATTGCAAGGGTTACTCTGTTGACTGAAGAGGGATTTCTTGAATCTCTCTATGACCCGCCTTTTCAAATTGTGGTGCAAAGCTGGAGGAAGCTGCATAAAATGAAAAAAACAATCATTATGAGCAAACCGTTAGCAGATGACTCTCAGGAAGCTTTTACTGAGGCCCAGCCGAACAGTCGTCCTCGGTGGGTCTAAATAATTTAATTTTTACCCCAAATAGTATGAACAGATATTTGTTTTTCATTCTGTAATCTAGAAGTTAGCTGCTGCTTGCTGCTCTTTTTCAGAAAGCTGCTCCAATTTATCTTATTGCTCCTTCATTTTATTGATGTCATTTTTCACAGAACAAATAAATGATATACTAATTGCAAACATAAATCGAACCTTTTAGAGAACACACTTGACAAGGCAGGATATATTCTATCAGATGTTAGAAGCGCACGTCATGCACAGAAATTCTGGTAAACATTCTAGTTCCCTATTTAGAAGGATCTATATTTTGGAATGCAAAACACAAATCTGCATTGGTAGGTACCGAAACCTGCCTCTGTGTGCTTCAGAATTTTCATGGGGAGAGATAAGGTTATAGAGGCCATGAAGGAAAAATTAAGTAGTATGTTGTAGGATTCTTCCAGGATACAGTAGATGTCTGAGTAACAGAAAGTCATCACAAAACTTTAGAAAATATAGATTGAATGAAAACTAAGTTTTCAAAATTCTCGATTTTCGTAATGATTTCCTTGTTGGATTTATCTTAAAGTAAAGGTTCCACAAAATGCAGACAGATAACATGAAGTATGAGAGAAGGCTACAGAGAGAAGAAGTAGGAGCAGAATGACAAGAAATTTCAAAGTAGAAATAGCATTTCATATATGTTTAAAACATGACAAAAACCTGAAAGGAGAAAAAGGGGGACAAGGAAGAAAATGCTGGCAAAGGAGAAAGGAAAATAAGGTAGTAGAAGCTCGAATATTTGGAAAGCAAGCATATGAGTCAATGCTCATATCAAAAGAAAAGGAAATGTTGAGGGACCATTATCAGCTCACCCCCACATTATTTTTCTGTTATATAAGAATTTGGGTTTAGTCATTTGACTACTCAGCCAATGAAAGGTGTCTGCATCATTCCAAGAACGAGGCAACTCAAAGTCAGTCCCTTCTCCATCCCGACCTCCCTAGGAGCCAGGTGCACGATCCTGCTTCCAGAGGTGCTGCCATTCGATGGAGGAAGGTCCCCTGACCTGCTCAACCCCAGCTGAGATAAACCTCTCAGGTCCCAGGCCAAGAGGTCTCAGGTGTACTTGTTAGAGTAGTGTGAATTACCCTATGCTAACTGACACAGGAACGGATGTCTGTTCACGTTGTGCAGAGCGCTATATAAAAAGCAATCCTAGAGCAACGGACAGATCCAGGTGTGTGGGGATTCAGCTGATTTCACAGCCCCAAACAAAACAAACAAACAAAAACCCAACAGTTAACTATCCCACACACAGTAGAAAATGGGACTCATTCTGAAGTCCTATACAAGAACAAGTTAAATCAAAAAACATGGATAGGAAGACAACGCTACGTCAGCATTAAGGGACGAATGGAAGGGACATGAGAAAGAAAATGAGTTGAAATAATGCATGTGCATGTGATATCTATGCAAAAGTGGAATAAATTTAATAGAACCAGATAATGAGGGGAAGGGACATGTGCTACTTCCCTAAAAGGGATGGATAGAGTGAGAAAGGGATGAAAAATGCCCAGAGACACTTTTGGATTTGATCATTTATTTCCACGTCACCCAAGAAGAACTGCCACTTCCCTATTTTAAACACTAGAGGGCAGTGTTGACCCAGGACCATCCAGTAGGATCACCATGCCCTGCATACTTGAAATTGTTGTATGAAAAGGGGCAACATTTTTTTTTTTTCTGATATACCCAATTCTCTACTCCAGCAAACTTGAGAAGATGTTCTGAACTAATTATCCCATAGACCCCTCCTCCAGTATTGACCATTGTTTGTATCAGATTACTAATTCAGAGACCCTTTGCTACTCATTTAGGCTGGTTGAGCTAATTTAACATTGTTTTTATTATGCCTCATAAAAACTGTAGCTTTCTGTCAGCTTAAAATCCAGATACTTTTATCAGGAAATAAAGTATCTATATTACGGTGACAGTTATCACCATGGCAGACAGCAGTCTGTCTTCAAAGTTTTCATGGAAGAATTAATGATTTTGCACAGAATGACGATGCATAGATTCACTTCGGAAGAAACAAATATGTATAATAAAATAAGAATAGTACTACTGTTGTATAATCTCAGTCAATCGCATTTACTCTTTTATGGGTGCCACTACTATATCACAGCAAACTTACTTGCAGGAAATCAGAGCTCACAGACACTGTGTGTCACCCAAGATTATGTCCAGAGGTAGAGAACCTTCTAGCACAACCCATCCTCTGGCAAACACGCAGCCACAGGCTTTGCTCAGTGTTTATAACCATTTTACAAATGTTGTTTACTGTGTCACAATAGCCCTGTAAGTGCCTATCCTGCCTATCCCCATGATAGTAATGAGAAACTGGTTCCAAAAGGGATTGTGACTCACCCAATGTTTTATGTCAAAAAGTTTAACTTTGGTGTTTGCTTGAAATAATTTACTGCACTGAAATAACAAAAGAGAGAATAAAATCTGACTTTGTATGTTTGACCCCAGGTTTTCTCAACCCTGTATAATACATGGATTCGCTCCCAAGAGCTGCACTATTTATGTTTTTCAAGAATACACTGGCAAACCATCACTGGCCCAGTAAATAGATAGTGCAATAGTAGCTTACTATCTTTCCTTAAGATTCTCAAACTAAAACAAATTGTGGCTGGAGAGATAGCTCAGTAGACTGTATGTATGATGCCAACTTTGACTGACACTACATGGTCCCCAAGCAATGCCAAGAGTGACACCCCCACCCCGAGTACTTAGTGCTGAGGCTAACCCCAAAGCACTGCCAATGCAGTACCTATAAATCAAAAATGAAAAAAAAAAGGTTTTGGTGAGTCTTTAAAACACATATTACTGGGGCTGGAGCGATAGCACTGCGGGTAGGGCGTTTGTCTTGCATGCGGTCGACCCGGGTTCGATTCCCAGCATCCCATATGGTCCCCTGAGCACTGCCAGGAGTGATTCCTGAGTGCATGAGCCAGGAGTAACCCCTGTGCATCACCAGGTGTGATCCAAAAAGAAAAAAAAAACCACACATATTACTGATAAATTGCTCAAAGATTGTCATTTTTTAAATACACAAAATAGGGCAGAGGTGGGAGTTCAATGGGCTGGAGTGCATGCAGGGGTGCATGCCTCACATGCACAGATGCATAAGTTTGAACCTGGTCCCAAATGTCCTCCATCAGACACCATCAGGCATAGCCCTGGAAGCCCTTGAGCACCACTGGGGTGACCGTGATGGTCCACAGCACCTGTGAGCCAAGCACTGAGGGTCATTGTATCACTAAACCCCAGCACTGAGCTGTCTACCTTGATTGGCTGTGAATCAGGCCCACTGAGCACTGTTTGGGAGTGCTCCCCCACTCCAAATACACAAACTCCGTGAAAAAGCAGGGTCTATGCTGTTAGGAACCAGGGGAGTCGAAGCGGTTGGGGCAGATTAGAGGGTTCTCATTTACTCCATCTCTACTGCTGCTGGAAAAGCAACAACAATAAGAAACAAAAAATTGTGTGTTTCACTGACATGAGCCAGTGGTCTGACTTCATCTGAGAATAGCATATTGCTATTTCTAAATGGTTTTCATAAAAAATAACTGTTGGCAACAACTGTGGTTGTTAAGATGGCAACATGAAGGAGCTTCAACCGAACCACCCGTCTGTTCTCTGGGAGACAGATGTTTCATTTTCTAAAGTTGCTCTGTACTGATTTTCAAAGCACTTATTTAGCAAAACAATTCAAAAAGCATCAGTGTTCAATCCAAAGCTGAGGTCAGCTCCCTGGGTCTTATCTAAGCAATGACACAGACAGACTCGTGTTGAAATGTGGTATGTGTCCTACGGTTTCCTTGGATGCCCGCAGATCGATTCTGGTTTTCCAGCCATGGAAATGAAGCCCTGAAATCACTAGCTGGTTTTAAGATGGCCATCTCAGGTTTTTTTTTTTTTTTTTTTTTTTATGGAAACAGATGTCAAATTGGTGAAGGCAGGGTAAGGAATTTAACATCCTGCCTTTGAAAAGAGTTGCTTTTAGATGATTTCCACAGATCGGTCTCCATGGAAACAGGATGGGAAAGGCCAGCACTGGTCAAAAGAAAGTTGTTTCCCCAGAGGGTCATCGGTTGGTTGTTGGAAGGGATGTGACCCTTGTCATTCGAGGAGGCCACAAAGCATAGCTGCAAAGAGCTAATCCCGTCAAAGAGGAGAACAAGAAGGGGCTTGGGCGTAAGGGTGGGTGACAGGTGGGTGGCTGGTGGGTTGGTGGGTTGGTGTCAATTTAACTTCGCTTTCAGCAAGTATGCAACAGAGAGAGGAAACCCCATCACAGTCTTACAACCTATAGAATATGCACCGGATCGTGTTGATACTTGTACTTATCTCCTTTATTTCAAAGGCACAGACTTTGACTAACACTGTAATTTACTGGGGGGTTGAGGGGGGAGTGTGTAGTGGATGGGAGAATCACTCCTAGGTGCCAAGTCAGAAAACTACTGGAAATCCATTTTAACAACTGTGGTTATAGCTGAACTTGCAGCTAGGAATGCCATCTTACAAAGTAAAAGATGAAATGATTTGTTATGCCAGCATTGAAAGAACATAATAATAAGGCATTTATAATAGTTTTAACCTTGCTTCAAAATACTTTGATGCCCAATAAAGAAATGGAATATAGTCACTAGATTATTTTTATTACATAAAAATTAGCAAGACTGGTACATAGAAACTATATTTAAAGGATATTTTTCCTTAATTACTAGTTACACATTGAAGGCGCCAAAAAGCTACTTAAAGCTATTTCCATGTTCCCCATATTTCTATAATAAAACTTAAATACAATTGTGCTTCTGAATAAAAACATCTTTCCTCCTTTCTCAATGGAGATATGACAGACCATTTTTCATTTATTAACCAAGGCATCCCTGCCCTTGTGCTTCAGTGTGCCTCTGCCTTTTTACCTACTCTGGAAGAAAATTCTGATTGGCTAAGAGAGAAGACCTGATAACAACCAGCAACAGAGATTCAACTTTAGACTCTCGAGTCCTCAAAGGCTCGTTCTCAGACTGACTGAAAATAATTTTTAAAAAATGGATTTGAGGGTGAGACAGCAAAACAAAAGGCCAAAGAAATCTTGGGTTACTCCCCAGATTGGAGGGAGAAATCAAAACAGAAGCATCACAATATACAGGTTTCCAGAGATGGGGTGGCGGTGGGAGGCTGAGCCCCAAGCCAAGCCATACTGGCTGCCAGTTAACTGTGCCTCAGCTCCAAAGCCACACACACACACACACACACACACACACACACACACACACACACACACGCATACACACACACACACAAAGCCCTTCGGGGGACCTGAACTTTGCTCTGTCACTCCCAGTAGAGGGCCCTGAAAGGGGATGAATCTGGTCTAGGTGGCTGGGGAGCTGTTCCCTTTAGTACTGCACCATTCACTTCCTACTTTATCCTCCAGTAACAGCTGGAACAGTGAGTCCCGGCAATACCCCATTCTAGCCACTCTCAGGAGTCCCCATCCTGCAAGAAGTTTCCCAGAGAGCTCCGTGGAGCTGCACTGCCCCCTGGACACGCTCCTGTGCTAATCTCCTGCTGGTTTCACAGCACAGCACCTCACAAGGGGGGTCAGCTCCAATGCCAGAAAGAGGCATCCTTGCAGGGGGCTCTGGCAAGGCCCCTCAGCCAATTCCTATGACAGGGCCAGTGAGGTCTGACGTCAGCCCAGGGGTGGTGGGGAGGGGGTCCTCTTCTACTTTGCTCCTTTCTAAGGGGGACTCTGCCTTAACCCTAAAAGTGACTTTCTTTTTTTTTTTTTTACTCTTTTTAAAATTTTTTTTAAATTTTTAAAAATTTATTTATTTTTAATTAGTGAACCACCGTGAGGGTACAGTTACAGATTTATACACTTTTGTGCTTATGCTTCCCTCATACAAAGTTCGGGAACCCATCCCTTCACCAGTGCCCATTCTCCACCACCAGCAAACCCAGCATCCCTCCCACCCTCCTCAATCCCATCTCTCCCCACCCCACCCTGCCACTGTGGCAGGGCATTCCCTTCTGTTCTCTCTCTCTAATTAGCTGTTGAGGTTTGCAATAAAGGTGTTGAATAGCCACTGTGCTCAGTCTCTAGCCCTCATTCAGCCCGCAACTCCCTTCCCCCGCATGGCCTTCGACTACATTATAGTTGGTGATCCCTTCTCTGAGTTGCCCTTTCCCCAGAATGTGAGGTCAGCCTCCAAGCCATGGAGTCAACCTCCTGGTACTTATTTCTACAATTCTTGGGTGTTAGTCTCCCACTCTGTTATTCTATATGCCATAGATGAGTGCAATCTTTCTATGTCTGTCTCTCTCTTTCTGACTCATTTCACTCAGCATGAAACTTTTCATGCCGATCCACTTAAATACAAAATTCATGACCTCCTTTTTTCTAACAGCTGCATAGTATTCCATTGTATAGATGTACCAAAGTTTCCTCAACCAGTCATCCGTTCTAGGGCATTCGGGTTTTTTCCAGATTCTGGCTATTGTAAACAGTGCTGCGATGAACATACATGTGCAGATGTCATTTCGATTATATAAAAGTGACTTTCTTGTCGGCTCTTCCTATCCTCTTCCCCTTTCTCTTTCTCTTCCTTGGCTAAAATGTTAACAGCTCTTTATAGTAACACATTCCTGCTTAAATTACTGTGTGGTTTTTGCCTCTTGCCCAGACCCTCGCTAACACTGAAGACAGATCTAGGAATGGCCCAGGAGAAGGACCCTCATTGACGGGACTTGCTTGGCAAATGGCTTGACTGTGCCTTTGGAACTGAGCCTGGGGCTGAGATGTTTTTTGCCAGTGGGAGACGAGACTGTGCCATGGCATCCCGGTGCATCAGGTAAGTGCCTTCGGGAAAGGCCAAGAGCTGCAGGGGCCTGCAAGTCTGGGCAGCACAGCACTGTCAGGGCAGAGGCAGAACACATGAGCCAGGGTGTGACCTAGACAACCCGCAGTGCCCTGGAGTACTGGCTACCATGGGTCTTTGACCCCTCAGTTCAAGTCACAGTGTGAGTTCCAGAGACCCAAAGAGTTCCCGGCAGCCCTAAGAGAAGCTGTGTTTCCTTATGCACAGCACTGCCGAGACTGGTCATTCCACACAAGCAACTGTCGAATGCACATTTCGTCAGCTTTCTCAAGTAGAACAGGCTCCTAAAACTTTTCATGGGGGCATCTTGTTGGACCGAGATAAGAACTGTCAATTGTGAAACCCAAGACACTCCAAACCAACAGTCACCTGGTGGCTAAGAACAATTCACTGGTATTCGCCCACCACACATTCCCCACTGAATGTGTGAGTCCAGGCAGCTGGAGGTGCTAACTGACTTAGTTAGCTGGGCTCGATCTGGATGATACACTCTAACTGAAAATGCCATAGGGCAATCCTTCAGCAAAGCAAACACCAATCCCGCACGTAAGAAGACGAGCCAATGAGAAGTGAGCACACAGACCTGCGTGATGTAGATGATTTTGTGGAGCTGAATTAAGATCTGCTGAATAGGATCACTGATCTGACGCACTTTCCTCTGGGACACAGCGATCCCCGCCGATGCTGTGGGTGACAAATTCTGTAGTTAGTCAAGACCTTCCATTTCCTTAGACAAAAGTAAATTAGTAGAAATGGAGTAAACTCTGGGCAATGACATTTAAAGCAAACTTCTTCATCCTACCAATGAATCAATAAGCTGAGATTCTCTAAAACTTCAATATTTTACATATAAACTAGGCAGTTCCTTACCTTTAAATCTAAACTTTTAAATAATATAATGCTATTTCTTGTCATAACATCACAAAGGCCATCCCTTGGCTAGTTAGCGTTAATCACATAGGAGGCCACCAGAAGGCATCTTGTCTCAGATATGCTGTATGGCCATTGAAAAGCAGGACATCAGAGTTGATCCAAGAGGATATTATCCCTTAAAAATTTTTAATTCGGGGGCTGGAGTGATAGCACAGCGGGTAGGGCTTTTGCCTTGCACGCGGCCGACCCGGGTTCAAATCCCAGCATCCCATATGGTCCCCTGAGCACCGCCAGGAGTAATTTCTGAGTGCAGAGCCAGGAGTAACCCCTGTGCATCGCCAGGTGTGACCCAAAAAGCAAAAAAAAAAAAAAAATTTTAATTCGTTATACCCTCTGCAACATACTTTCAAATTCATTTTACTGAAACCACTAAACACAAATAAAAATAAGAGGCAAAACAAAAACTATATGGAGCAAAAACAAAAAATCCCTTCTCTAGGATTAAATAACATTCAAGCTTGATTATTATATTTTAATTTATCCTAACTTCTCATCACAGAGTCAAGCAACTTTTCAAGTTGTTGTTAAATTGGGGTCAAATTGCCTACACACTGTTTGCATAGCTCACAACACAGGGCCACATGTGGCCCAATCTTAACTTGGCTGAATAGAGCTATTTAAAGACTTGGCAACAAGTCACTTCTGCCTTCTCTCCTTTTCAGATGCACTTCAGAAAAAATAGGTGACAGATTTCAGACACAGAGAGGCACTGCTGGTTTCTCTTTCCTTTTCCTTTCAAACAAGCTTTCCTCAATAATACTTATCAATTTCCTTCTCTTAGGGAAAAGTTAAAAAGTCCCTCTTTTCTTCCCTCTATACAACCCTGAGTCTGTGTGAAATTAAATTTTAATACAATCATTGTTTTAGTGACAGTGAAGATTTTTTTAAATGATTATTATGTAAAAGTTTTCCTTATAAAGCTTGCATGCCTTATCACGGAAATTATTTTTCAGAATATGTAAAGAGAAAATTTAAATAATTCAACTTATTTTAATACGAGTATAGAAAATGTAGGTTTCAAACATAAAACACAAATAAATAGAACATTTACACAAAGATTATAGTCCTTATGGGTATCTTTACTGAACTGAGAAATGCCCACCAGAAATAATCTAGTTCTGACTCATCTGCATTTAATACATTGTTTAAAAGTTTAAAATTTAAAACATCTATCTTCCACAGGCATGGTGTCTTACTCCTTTTAAGCATCAATTATTAAACCATTAAGATGAGGTTTAATAAATAACCCTCAGGGTAAAACGTGAACCAGAAAGAAATAATGTATCTTCAATACAGAAAACTAAGCTGCAGGCTCTACTGGGGCTGGTAGAGATGCCAAGGATAAGGGCAACATATTCTACAGCAGTGCTTCGCGAGGAAATACTTCTTACAACAGCATTATTTACCGAGAGCCAGACCACCAACTAGAAACCAAATAACGTGGTCATGTTGGAAATTACTACCGGGAAATTAACCTCGCACTTTCTAAAGCTGGAAAGCTTGGCTTTTAATCACTCTTGCCGTCTGACATTCATAGGTAACAAGTTAAAATCTCACAGCATGGCCGAGAGTTCTGAGATTTGTGATGACATTTGGAGTGGGTATCACATGGGTTTCACTCTACCTTGCCACAAGAATGTGCTCATCTGTGGCCCTAAATGCAAAAACAGAGATAGTTAGCTAGAATGCCTGTCTTCTCCCCGACTCAACTACACAACGTCAGTTGAAAGTTATTGTTCTTGTCTCTTTGACCACACATCTCTCAATTCATTAACTCCTTGACTCCTGGAAATAGGTCTGCATGCTCACACTTAAGAACAACAACAAAAAAAGAATTTGAAAGTTTTATTTGTGCGGAATGCTTGTAAAATAAATCCAGAAACAAGAGCAGCCTACATGTCACAGACAGGGCTCCTAGGACTCACAGGCCACCACTGCGCCTCCATGGAAGTAACCGGCATTAGCAGATGTTTGCTGCCTTTTTCAACACTTCCCTGACCTTTGACACACCCAGGGCTATGTCATCAGAACAGTATTTTCCAAATTGTGGTTGAATCCAGAAGTCGGCTTCGTGATGCATGACCAGCAATTTGGAAAATGGAAAGAGATGGAATGGAACGGGGTAAGGTATTACACGTAGTGTGGGTCCGCAGACATAAACTGTGTTTCTTCCATTGAGGGTCATTTCCAGGAGTGATTGAAAGCTACGCTTGGAAGAACTCTTAAGCATTAACTCAGGTTTTTTTCCTTTCTCTCTCTTTTTAAACAATGACAAACAGAAAATTGTTTTCCAATTTTTTTTTCCCCACTTGGCCCATCATTGAGAGCCTTATTTTATTTTCTTTTGTTTTGTTATAACTCACTATTCATCACACTATTGATAAATTCTGACTGTTCTAGATGCATCGAAATGAACTTGGTCACTTCTGTGTGAACGGGTCCTTGTTTACCTATCATTTCTCGTGATTATAAATGATGTTGCTGTAAGGACACATGTGCCTGCCTTGCATGGAAGTCCAGAGGTCTTTTAGGTAAACAAGGAGAAACAAAATAGCTGAGCTCTTGAATACATATTTCTTATTTTAACAAACATATTTTAAAGTACATGTAATGTGATTTAGAGATGACCACTGGACTAGAGCTGTTACCGACTGGATTCCACGGGATGTCAAAAGACCCCGTGGCCCTCCACCTATGAGATGTCAGACTTCTTTGTCAAAACCCTGAATGAACGGTATGAGGCTCTTCATGTTCCTGAAGCGAGCAGATACCATTGGGCTGCACTAGCACTCGACAGGAACAAATGGAGAAGTTACTGATGCCTGCTTAAGCAAATGAAAGATCAACAGGATGACAAGTGACAAGTGATACAAGTGATATTTTAAAGTGGCTGACGAGTTTTGCCCGCTGACCAAAAGAGAATCCATTTTTCTATACCTTGAATACAATAAATGTTATCCAACCTTCTAAGTGCTTCTCTCATTTTGTTCCAGTTTGTGCTGATCTGAATACTGGTGAGTTTGCTGCAGTTCTTTGTTCAAGCTTCTGTGTGTATTCCTTGCTTCTGTTTTGGTCTTTACATAGTCTGAATACCAATCTTGTTTATTGTATTTTACAAGTTTAAAGTATTTTCACCTAACCTATTGCTCTTTTAAAAATTGAATCATGTTGACTTACAAAGTTACAATGTTATTCATTATTAAGTTTCAGGCATTCAATGTTCCAATATCCATCACTTCACTAATGTCCACTACCAATGTCCCTACTTTCCCTCTTGGACGCCAGCCTGCCTCTGTGGCAGGCACTTCTCTCCACCACTGTCCTAATGTTCCCATCCCTAACGTATTCCCCCCAACCCACCCTAATTCCAGGTTTCTATTGAAGACGGTGCCTCCTGCTCTTCCTTCTACTGCCTTTGGACCTTTGTTATGCCCCTACAAAGTTTCTTTATACCCTGCATGTGAGGTAGATAATTCTGTGTTCTGGTCCTCTCCTAAAGTAAAGAATAACCTTACTAAACATGATATTCTCCAGATCCATCCATATAGCAGCAAACAATAATTCTATTATAAATTATTGGCTAAACTATTATTAGGGGGGCTGGAGTGATAGCACAGTGGGTAGGGCGTTTGCCTTGCATGCGGTCAACCTGAGTTCGATTCCTCCATCCCTCTCGGAGAGCCCTGGCAAGCTACCAAGAGTATCCTGCCCACACAGCAGAGCCTGGCAAGCTACCTGTGGTGTATTCGATATGCCAAAAAACAGTAACAAGTCACAATGGAGACGTTACTGGTGCCCGCTTGAGCAAATCGATGAGCAATGGGATGACAGTGCCAGTGCCAGTGGCTAAACTATTATTAGAGGGGCTGAAGTAAAAGCAAAGTGGGTAAGGCATTTGCCTTGCATGCGACTGACCTGGGTTTGATTCCTCTGTCCCTCTCGGAGAGCCCAGCAAGCTACCAAGAGTATCCTGCCCGCACGGCAGAGCCTGGTAAGCTACCCCTGGAATATTGGATATGCCAAAAATAGTAACAAGTCTCACTGTGGAGACATTATTGGTGCCCACTCAAGCAAATCAATGAACAATGAGATGACAGTACTACAGTGCAATAATAATTTAAATTTTAATAGTAACAATAATTTTCTTTTCTTACAGTCAACTAGTAGTCCATTGTACACATGTACCATAGCTTCTCTGTTCCAGTCATCTGTTCTTGTGCACTTGGGGTCTGGAAAACATTATTCTCAGTCTGTCTAGACAGGAGCCGAGTAGGGATGGGGGAAGGGGTGGGGTAGCCCTTACAATTCTCTTCCTAACCAGAGGCAGTGAAATTGTAAACAATTGTTCCAGCTGCCTAAAATTAAAATAACATCTACAGGCTCCTTCACACATCTGATGGACTGTTTCTGTTCCTAAAGGGGCTGCTACTGGGGGGGTCATGAAGATAATTCAATAGGCTAGAATGCATGCTTTGCCAGCGGGAGCCTGGGATTCTGCATTTCCTCATCACCACCTTCCCCACCAACACGCCACCCCCATCTAAGCACCAGGACCAACACTTGAGCACACATAAAGGAGTAGCCCCTGAGCACTACCAGATGGAGCCAAACAAAACAAAACAGAAAAGAGTCCAGTGATTCTGTACCGGGTACAACTGAAGAGGTAGCCAGAGATCACATATCCTGGAGCCAAAAGATTATTTCGGGTAAAGTGATCTCAGGAGAAGAGGCCTAGCGCTGACTTCAAAAGACCTGACTTGAAAATTGTCTCACTGAGGGCCAGTGACACAGTTGTCAGCAAGTTACAACTTGTGTGAGCCCTACTTTTCTGCTGCTGAAATGGAAGCCTGGTGAAAATGGGAATCCTGTGAAGGGGGCTGAGGAAAGGGATGTGGTGCGTGTGGGGCTGTCTGTGGAGAGCAGGAGCTGCTGAAGTTGAGAGAAGAGTCTAGAGTGACGCCCATGGAAAGGGGAGAGGATGGAGGTGATGATAATGACTGGAGGGGAAGGTGAAGGCATGAAATCCTTCCCAATATAGTCCTGCAGATAAAAATATTAGGGAAAGATGTGACAATGTGGGCCTAGAATTCTCCCGGTGGGATTTCCACACGCGAGGCAGAAGGAGACATCAAAGGCTTCCACCTGCTTTCATTCAAGCTGTTCAAAGGCCGGGAAGCCCACCTTGTCCTGGTCCCCTTCAGGATTCCAGCACAATAATCTTCCTTACGTGACACATGTCACATCTGGTTCAGGCTGTGTGTAAAACTGTGTGTGTACTTTGTGTATGTGTGTGTGTGTGTGTATTTATGTGTGTGTTCTTGGGTTTGTCCCTAATTCCAGAACGGCTGTCTCCTTAGTTATTTTTTTCAAAATATAAAATATAACCTCAGAATTTTTTTTGAGTCAAGGGGAGCATTCACTGCCGCATTATTTCCCCCCACTTTGACAGCAGGAGTCTCCGGATATCAAATCAGCAGACTATGAGGTTAGCTTCTCCTCAAGATTATGTGGACACATAGTAAGATTCCGAGGTTTTATGAGTTTGTGTAAACAGAAGACAGAAAGACTCAAAAAGCAATGTCGCTGAACAAATTCTCTGTCCTGGTCTTCCTGTATGAAATAAGGCTTCTCATCCTAAAAAAGGACAACTCAGAGACAAGGAGAAGGAAAGAAGTCTCAGAGGAGACCCAAATTCTGGCAAAGTCTCAGGCAGGGAAGTAAGGGTGTGTTTGGGGGAGGGAGTGGGAGGAGGTAGAAGGAATCAAAGCACCAATTTTTCCAGTTCTCCTCTTTAATTTTACTGATTCAAGAGAAGTAAGGCTGTGAGATGAGTTCCCGTGGGGAAGCTTTTGAGGCCCAAGTACGGCACTGACCGTCTCCGAGGCCCAGCACGAAGATGCTGGTTAAGTCCTTGGAGCAATAACACCATAAGCCAGAGAAGAGACCAGGAACCACCAACACGTTGAGATCTACTTTCAGTCAAATTGGTTGTGCCTTGATACGGGGGAGGGAGACTCAACACAGTAATGAAGTTCACTTTAGGGAAAAACACAGAAAGCTCAATCTTTGTTTTTCTTCCTGAGTTTGTAGCCTAAAAATAGTCTATGTGTATGGTTGGTCTAGTCAGTGTAGTCTGACATTGTCTCAGTTATTTTTTACAATATGCTACAATGGCAAACAAATCACAGTTTTCCCTCTGTTTCTCCTGGAAGAAACATTTTTCCCCCTAAAAGTCAACTCAATTGATGGAACCCTTGAGATGAAGATTCTGCAATGTGAAAAACACTGAATATGGATAAAAATACTAAGCCAACTTTTTATAAGGAACTTTTTATATCTAACCTTTAATTTTTCATCCAAAATATCCAGATGCTTCAAAGTAGGAGCACAGGAAAGCTGGTACCCCAGTGGACAAGAAAAATTAATCCTGATTCTGGAACATGGATGAAACACTCATTGCTCAATTCCCTGACATCATGTTAGAATATTTTTCTAATATGAGTCTAATCTCATACTCCTGGGTAATATCCTGGCATATTTAACTAATAGCCCAACTGATAAAGGGGCTGGAAGCTCATAGGTCTGTAGTGCTAGAAGTTAATTGCAGACTTATTAGTATGATTTTACAGACTTATCAATAATCTAATAACAAAGCTGATGTGGGTTTACTGCATATAAAATTTTTACTACCCTTATGCTTAATTCCACTTATTTTAGCTTTTGTTTCTGATTATATGATCTCTGTACTTGTGTTGGGACTGACTTTTTTATTTTCTATCTAGTTCCATCATTAATGGGTTACACAAAATTAGGATATTTTCTAAAGAATAACTTCAAGAGTTGTACTTGTGTTCTCCAATAAAGCAAAAAATAATAATTATGACACAGTGGTACACTTTTAAAAATAATTAAAACACTATATAAGGTATCACACATATCCCAGGGGATATCAGTTAAGAATATTAAGGTCTTTCTATGTTGGAGCTGGGTGCAGGCAGCCCAGTTAGAAGAGCCAATTTCTAACAAATAATCTTGTATTAGACCCATAAATAAGGTTTTTTGAGATTGAGTTATTTTGTTTTTAAAACACATATCCTTCTACAAAGAATATGAAAAACATCTATACCTCCAGGAAGTATCCTCTTGTGACCTAGACAATATTCCCTTGGTGCCACCCTTGGCATAAAAAAGTAGGAGTGAAATCATCAACAGTAAAGACAATTTATGATCTTCCATCCTATCCCCAATCTGGAGTCCTATGTTAAAGCATTGCTGCTTCCCAAACTTCAAGTAATCATAAGATAACAAAAGCAAGGATAAATAAGGATAAACTCTTATTTACAAATAAGGCTTGTGAGATTATGAATGAGTGTTTATACAGTGGTATGTCTGCATCAATTTTCAAGATTCAAATCTGAGAAGACATATCCCAGATGTATACAAACTTCAAAAAGATGTTACAATATGGTTGGTAAGTATAATTAGTTACTCAGGTTCCAACATACACTTCAAAGAAGTACAAAATGCATGTCAAATAGCATGGTATAGAATTCTACAAACTTACTTTAATGTCTGGTGACCACATTTTTATTTGTTAAAATAACTGTATGCAATAAGATGAGATGTGGTGAGGACTCAAAATCACTTTGGCAATTATGAAGTTTAGTAAAGTACTTCATCAATAATTTGAAAGTAAATAACTATATGTTGCTCCTAATGAGAATAAATAGAATATTAACTGTGCTCTCTGGGATATTTGGATAAAATATCAATTACTTTATTTAAACTTGATTTTTATGAACAAAAGACAAGTGTAAAAATAGATTCTCAGTCACTTAGTAAGAGGACATAGTTAAAACCTCAGAAATCATGAAGTGACCACCGCAATTCAAAATGTAGATTATAAGAATCCCATGACATTAGTTCATCATTTGGGTTTGCTGCATAAAAATGAAAAGCTGAACAGGAATGGAGAAAATGTCAGCTTCAATACTTTCTAAGTGGGTCATACTTTTAGACAGCATTACATTTGCACTTTAAAATTTGGGTTTGAGGGGTTGAGAGATACTAAGAAAAGTAAGGTGCTTGCCTTGCACATGGCTAATCAAGGTTTGATCCCTGCACTGGTCATTGGAACCTTCCCAGAGTGATCCCTAAGCATTGCTAATAGGCAAAAAAAATAAAAAAAAAAGTCATTTGACCAAAGCTTGCAAAATTTACATTTTTGCCCATTTTATTTATATTAAAAACATCTATAACATTAAAATGTACCCTGTACATGACAAATCATTTTTTTCATAATGGGGCTGGAGTGATAGCACGATAGCACAGTGGTTGGGCGTTAGCCTTTCACGCGGCCGACCCGAGTTCGATTCCTTCGTCCCTCTCAGAGAGCCCGGCAAGCTACTGCTACTGAGAGTATGGAGCCCACACGGCAGAGCCTGGCAAGCTACCCATGCGTATTGGATATGCCAAAAACAGTAACAATAAGTCTCTCAATGAGAGACATTACTGGTTTTCGCTCGAACAAATCGATGAGCAATGGGATGACAGTGACACTGATGCTTTGGCACGATTTAATATTCATAAATATATGACAGCAGTTCTTCTTTCTCCACAGGAAAATAATTATTTCTTGATAGCACAGCGGGTAGGGCGTTCGCTTTGCATGCGGCTGACCCAAGTTCGATTCCTCCGCTCCCCTCAGAGAGCCCGGCAAGCTACCAAGAGTATCTCACCCGCATGGCAGAGCCTGGTAAGCTACCCGTGGTGTATTCGGTGTGCCAAAAACAGTAACAAGTCTCACAATGGAGACATTATTGGTGCCCGCTCAAGCAAATCAATAAGCAACGAGATGACAGTGACCGTGGCAGTGATATTAACAGACTCTAAACTTTTTCATCCAAATCATTCAGATACTTTAGAGTAGGGCTGGAAAGAACCTTCCTCAATATAATAATGGCCATCTATAGCAAATCCACAGCCAGTATCATCCTTAATAGTGAGAAACTGAAAGCATTCCCTCTGAGATCAATTACAAAGCAAGGATGTCTACTGTTTCTACTTTAATTCAATATAATATTAGAAGCCCTAGTTATAGTCATCAGTCAAGAAAAAAAATCAACAGGATCCAAATTAGAAAAAAGTCAGATTACCACAATTTTCAGATGAAATGATAATATACAGAGAAGCCTCCTAAGAGTGCACAACAAAGCTTCTAGAAACAATAAACAAATAAAGCAAAGTTGCTGGATATAAAGTCAATATACAAAAATCCTTCACATCCTTATATACAAATAATAAATCAGAAGAGAAAGCAATCAGAGTCTATTTCATTCAAAATAATATCCAACTAAAAACTCCAGGTCTCAAAGGATCAGGATAGATTGCTCCTTCCCATCTCCCTGTGTTTTGGGGTCCTGGCTGACATGCCCACAAACTGCCTCCAGGTGCCATTTAAGCGCATTAATGAACATGATCCAGAGATTCACAAATGAATCTTGGAACCAATCATCTCACTGCAGAGATGTCTCTGGGCCCCAATTATTTAAAATTTTAGAATTCCAGGAGCACGCAGCCATTTTTACAGCTGTATGACATCTCATGCTATTCATAACAAGCAATAAAAAATATATTACCTAGTATCTGCCTGTGGTGGGAAAATTTGATATAATGGTGGTGGGAAGGTATAATTTTTGTGGGATTGGTATTGACATATTGACTGTCATCAGTTATTGTGAAAAACCTTATGAAAAATAAAATTTAAAAAATAATCAAAACTGCATGGTACTGGAATAAAGATAGATATGCAGACCAAAAAAAAATAGTATCCATAAATATCAAATTCTAGAAATCAACTTAGCAAAAGAGTTGGGAGATCTACACCATGAACATTTTAAATCACATAAGAAAGAGACCTTAGGAAGTAGAAAAATATTTCATGCTTATGAACTAGAAGATTCAATATTGTAAAACTGACCAACCCAATGAAATTTTTATATAGATTCAATACAATCTCCTTCCAAATCAGACTATATTCTTGAAGCACTTACAAAAAGCCAGTAATAAAATATGTATGAAATCAGAAGAGGCCCCAAATAGTCAAAGGCATACTGAAACATAAGAAACTAAGAGATATCTCATGACCTAACTTGAAAGTATATTATAAAACTACAGTGATCAAAACAGCATATAACTAGAACAATGAGAGATTCTGACCAACAGGCATAATTGAAGACCCAAATACAAATCCCCTTATCTGTGGTCAGTTAATTTTTTACAAAGTAGCCAATAACACACACAAAAAGAGTAAAATTCACCTTTTAAACAAATGTTGCTGGGAAAATTAAATAACCACTTATGAAAAAAAACATGGATCCATATCTTATAACTTACACAAAAGTCAGTTCAAATTGTATCAATAACCTTGAGATTAGACTGGAATCTATAAAGTGAATCTATACTGTGAAAAATACAGGCAGAATACTTTAAGATTTGGAACTTTAATGGGTCTTAAATGATATGATGGCACATGCAAAAGAAACAATCAAAAATAAGCAAATGGAGTGCATCAAATTAAAGAGTTTCTACATGGCCAAAGAAATATGTACTAAAACTAAAAGATACCTAACTGAATAGGAGAAAATATTTGTACTCAATACATCAGGTAAAGTGTTGGTACATCAAGGATGTATAAAGTACTCACAAAGATCAGCAACAGCAACAAAAAATCCAAATCAAGATGATAATAAGATATCAACTCACACAACTGAGAATGGTACATATCAAAAATACTGGCAATATTTTGTGTTGGTAGGGACAGGGTGAAAAAGGACCTCTCATACACTGCAGGCGGGAATGTAATCTGGTTCAACCTCTGGAAAACAGTATGGATATTTCTCAGTAACATAAGAACTGAGCATCCATATGTCCCAGCAATTGCACTTTTGGTTATCTACCCCCACGACACAAAAACATGCATTTAAATTGACAAATGCACACCAATATTAATTTCAACACTTAGTACAATAAGAGGATCAACCTAGGTGTCTAAGGACAGATGAGTGGCTTATAAAGATGTGGTACATATACACAATGGAATTCTACACCACTGCAAAAGACAATAAGGAGAGACTCTCTGACCAACTGGCATAATTGAATACTCAAATAAAAATCCCCTTTTCTGTAAAACCATGCAATTTACTACAACTTGGATGAAGTTGGAGGACATCATGCTTAGTGAAGTAAGTCAGAAGAGTAAGGACAAACGAAGGATGATCATAGATGCAGGAATAACTCCATCACCCTTGATCCCAAAATCTAGGAAGCAGAAGGACATAGGGGGGGAAAGAAATCAAAGGAGGTGGCAAGAAGAAGTAGATGGGAAGTAATGAGGGAGAAAGTAATCAAGGGCCTTGGGTGCACTGATGGTGTAGAGGAGGGACATAGCTATATATCCAACCGCACTCAATACCACTGAAAGCAGGAGATTCAAACTTCAACAACCAGACTTTAAAAGGTGTCTGTCAAGAAAGCAGGTGGGGGCTAAGGGTGTGGGAGGGAACCTGAAAACACTGGGGGAGGGAAGTTAACACTGGTGGTGGGATAGTGCTGGAACATTGTGTGAAAACTCAACTATGGATAACTTTGTAAATTATGGTTTTATAAAAAACAAGATAAAAATAAAACAGAAAATGCAGATGTTTTATTAATTGATTTGACTATAGGAAGTAATTAATTTTTATTTGGCTGGTTTGGGGGTCACAGCCAGTGATACATGGCTCTGTACTCAGAGGTCACTCCTTGAAGTGCTCGGGGAACCATTTCCTGTCTCAGGAAGTGAATGGAGTCAGCTGCATGCAAAGCAAGTGCCTGAACCCCTGTATTATACCTTTAGACTGAACTATTTTTTAAATAACTGATTTCCTACTTAGAGGGCTGGATCAATAGTATGGCAGATCGGGTGCCTGCCGTGCACATGGCCTCCCAGGGTTTGATCCCAGGCACCCTGTATGGTTCCCTGAGCCCACCAGGAGTGATCCCTGAGCACAGAATGAGAAGTAAGCCCTGATCACTGTCAGGTGTGCCCCTCCCCCCAAAAATAAACCCTGAAACACAGGAAAGAAATAAAAATCTACTTAAAATTTAACAAGTTTTCTTGCTTGAATTCTCACTCATTTTTACAATTGCCACCTATTTATGGCAAGTGATATTATTAATTTACCATTTATAGCAAAATATAAAGTCCCCTTTAAATAAATTTACTTTGATAAAGTGAGTTCAATTAAAACTATAAAAGAAATACAATTCAGTTGTGATGAAATCAACCCAACCAACAGTTATTTTAGCTCCATGATTATAGTCAGAGAAGGGAAATGTAGTAGTAGTAATCTACAAGCAATTAAACTTAGGGAACTAGAACTAAAGTAACTTTCATGATCCAGATGTTTATTCATTCACTGATTCCATATTAATTGCTATTAATATTTTTATCTATTCAATTCCATAAAAATTTCATTTCTGTCAAAAGGAAATACAGTCTTTTATTTAATCTAAAATATATAAAAATTATTTCAACAATATTATTAGTATTAAAAATAAAAGAAAAAATTTTACTATTTTTTTTGTTTGTTTTAGTTTGGGGTCACAATTGGAAATACTCAGAGATCACTCCTAGGAATCACTTCACTTAGGAATCACTCCTGGAGGACTTGGGGGACTATAATGAGTGCCAGGGATTGAACCTGGTTTGGCAGATGCAAAGCAACTTGTTCCAGCCCTAGAGTTTTTAATTCTGTTAGCCTAAAATGATCATTTTCCTTATGGGAGTCTGGAAGTGTATGAATTCCTATCATACCATCACGGCATGAACCTAGTAGTATACATTTTAGGGCTACCAATAGGTAAACTCATATTATGAAATAGCTATTTGGTACTTTAAAATAATAGTTTTTATCTTTTGTTCTGCCATAGGACATGGAAAATGATGTCCATGTATTAGATATATATCTAGGGGAGTATCCAGATTTAAACAAAATTATCTTCTCCCTGACATTGTTTTCCAGAATATTTTGGTAATCCAGGACTGAATCTGTATGCATGATTTCCAGCATGCTACTTTCAATTCAAGACTGCTATACCAAATGTTAAGCAAATTACAATCACTACTTTGGTCTTTTAAAGATAAATAATTCACACACTTTAGTGTTATACTCGTTCTACCTAACAGTCACTTACGGTACAACTCACAATTGACCTGACCAACAGATTCTCATAACCCATGGCCCAATATTGCTCCCTTGTTGTTGAAGAACTAGGTCAGCATTGCCTTTTTATTCCCTCAGACTAGAGATACAAAGAGGCAATGACCAGAATGGAGTATTATTTGCAGATGTGGCAACTGAGATGGGCTTGTAACAGCTGTGTATGATTTGATAAAGCATCCAATAGTCTAAATTTACCTGCAATACTTCTGAAAGTATGACTTTCACATATGATAATATGCAAAAGAACATATATTTTAATACAGAAAAATTAAGATTCACTTTGTACTTGAAAGTAGAATGACCCAGAAAGCAGTAATACTGACTTTTTAAATATACATTAGGGTATTCTACAATATTAGTAGAACACAATATTATGCTAGTTATGTATTCTATTTGATATATTAGTGGAAACATAATATATTCTTTATGGATAAACATCAGCATTTACTGAAATGCTTAAACTGCTATCTTGAAACTCTGCTAAATAATAAATGCTTTAATTTTAAAAACATACTTATCAGTGACATTTAAAAATTGAATCAGATATAAAAAACTGTAAGTCAAAAGAATATATAAACTGTGCTATGACATACATTAAAGGTACAGAGATCTGATCAATTTCTCTCACATAAGGTCAGTCTTATGCTAGTCTAACTCAAAAGACCCCTTAAGAAAAGGAATTTCTCCTACTATGAATGATAGCAAAACTGCATTGCTCACATATATGTGAATTCTTCTCCCCTCTTAAAAAAATCAATCAATAACAACCATTTTAACTGTTACTATGTTATGAACTTACCTTATGCCAAAATAGCAGGAGAGGAACATGGTCAACATGATGGCTTTGAACATCTTAATAACAAAACCGTCTTTTTTTGCATCTATGCTGACGGTGTACATGGCCCCAAACTGTCAATAACTCTTGCAAAGCAAATTTAATAAATGTGAAGACATGGACTATATTAGAGTCAATCAATTCACATCGCCTATGTTTGCTACCATATTAACCCTACAAAAGAATATAAATTTAGGATGCCAACATGAAAATACTAGTAAGCAATAAGTATAAATTAACCAAAGTAGCAAAACAAAATTTTATGCTCCAGACATAAAGTTGTATGTTAAAAGCACAATCACTAAACTTTTTCCCTGAATTGTACAGGTTTAGCTGATGGTTGTACTCTTACTAATGTAGCTTGATCTTCTTAATAGAAATAAAAAACAATAATATATTTTCCCCAAATCAATACTAAAAATATTTTATGTTTAAAATATTCAAAATTTTTACTTTGTAAAACAATGTCAGATAACGCCATTTGAATTAAGTACAAAAATAACTAAAAGGAACTATGTTGGAGTAAAAGAAGAAAAAAAATCTTCATTCTTTTATATCATATAGGTGCAGAGCTTACAAATATCTATGAACCTGGTTACTATTTTTGTTATTGGTAGATACCCAACTAATTAACATGCCCACTGAAGCAGAAATGTACATTCTAGCAAAAAAATAGCTAGATACGATATGATAATCCAATATGTATCATAATCCAATCAAACAAGTTAACACATTTTTAACACTCTTTCTTAAATTACCAAACTAGTAATGGTGGACAAACACAAGAAAATTTTCCTGATTCTTGTATTAAAATTACCTCCTGAGCATCATTCAGACATTGAGGCCCAACTATAATTCTGTTTGCCCAGTGTGTGCATGACATCAACTTGATCTAGTAAGTACTACCATGATCTTTGAGATCTCGAAGAATCACAGCGGGAAGGCTATGGGACTGCCACCCCGTCACTAACTCGGTCTCTAGCTCCTTAACGTGGGCCCTGAGCATGAGGGGTGGCACTTTCAGAAGCAGGTCAAGAGGCAGCAAAGCTGAAGAAATAAAAGAAATATAAAACTGTAACATAAATTACAGGGAGGCATGTAAGATTTTATTGCTACCAACACTAAGTTACCTGGTCTTGGTCTTGATCCTATTCCACCAGTGAAGTCCCTGAAAACAGAAAGAAAGGCTATTTTGAGAACGACTATTTCAACCTGAATTTAATATTAACTGAAAAACCTAAACTCTGCTATGGCTTATTACACTATAGAAACAAATGTAGGTTATTTTCCCTGATGAAGTGTTCAACAGAAAAGGAGACAAATATATTTAACCCAGAGCAGAACTGACGAGGATCTAATGAGAAGATCTAATCCCTGACAATGATGTAAACAGATCTTAGTGCTTTTAATGGTTTTGTTACTTAAAACCAAAATGCTGAATTTTCATTTAAAAGATAATATTCAAAATTATGCAGGCACTATTTCCAGAGATGATTCTTGCATTTAAAGGGATTATATTTTAACAATGCTTCCAATGTTATTAACATTGTTTACTCTGCCTAAAACTCTGGATTTCCTAATCTTTCAAAAATTACCTAAAGTGCTTTTCCCCAAGGAGGTGGTTTTAGATTTTACCAAGAATAATCATATGCTACCGTGTGAAGATTTTAAAAATGAATTTAGAAATCTTTGTGCGCTGAAAAGTTATATAAACCTTACTTCATTTACCTTGTTAAATGCATTCAAATAAAAGTATGCAGAGCATCTCTCATGGATACAGTATTTAGTAGTTATTTGCTCCATAAAAGTAGTCATAAACATTCAAAACAAATAAACCAGTGTGCAAGTTCTCTTACACCAGTACTTCCATTCTAATTATAAGATTTATTTTATGTACATGAAGCATATATCTAAATTATGATAAATAACAAAATAAGCATTCAATTACCCAGCACCGAACTTAAGTGCTAGAATGGTACCCAAATATTTTTCGCTAACTTTTGTTAGCGAAAGAGTCACTTTCCTTACCCTTTCCACTCCTCATAAACCCACACCAAGTTAGTCTTCTCTTGGTCCTACTGTTTACTCTGTCCTATTCCCAGCCCAAATTTCTAGAGCTCAAAAGTGGGTGAAACCTGTAGCTTTTTATATTTTATTTTAGTGATCTTTAACCACTTGTCCAAAGACCACTGTCAGTCCACACGTTTGGAAATGTTTTATACTACTAGTCTATCACCTGGGTTGTAAACGCTGACCTGCAGAACAGTATGCAGAAAGGTGCCAGTCTGTTGGGGTAAAAAGGCTGAACGATGATGTGAAGCAGTATTAATTCAATTTATGTAAAACTATACATAGAAAATGAAAAGGGAATGAGATGCGGTAACTACAGACCAAAGTGAAAAAGACTTCTACGAAAACAAAGAAAAACCCGAAAACCCGAGACGGCATGAGGATCTTTCTGGTCATATATATGAATGCTGGCGTGTTCAGACATATTCACAGTATCTTCTTACACAAATGCCCTTAAATACAGTCATGCACACACTGATTTATCAAGGCTGCAAACCGCAGTCTTCTCTGATACTGCACAAAAGGTTGAACAATGATGGCTTATACACTCTCCCTAGCCCTGACAGGAAGCATGTACAAAGAGTCCCTTGTCCTTGGGAAATTCTAAGTGGGCCTCATTTCATCAATGTTCATATGTAGGGAAGATGCGTCAGTGCTGAGCTGAGGTGCTAGCACTGTAATAACTCATTAAATTGTAACTATTAGAAAGCTTTTCTTACTCATAAGCTTATGAGAGTTCTTGAGGGCTGATAACCAATTACTACTATGCAAACCAGAAGATTATTCAAGATGTCCTGAAACAGTCAAAATGTCAAACAGTTTTACATATTGAAACAATGTCTTAGTCCTAAATGTGGAAAACAACCAACAAAACATGACTGTGCTGAATTGCTGTCAACTTTCCTATTCCTTTATTCTAAAATCCTCCTTAATGAAATTTAAGAAACCTCCCCCAGAAAACCATTACAGAGTTATTTGTTAAAACAAAATTTCATAAGGTTCCTCTATGTGCAGGCACTGTGTTGGGCACCAAGATGAGATACTGAAAAAGAAACTGTTTCCAGAGCCTTGAAACATAAAATTTGCAAAGGTTTATCAGAAGAGCTGCTAAGTTATCTGAAAGTTGCAAGGTGGCCACAAAAAAAACTATAATCATCTAATTTTTTTTTTAAAAAAGAACAGATTTGTGCACAGAACTGGAAACTCTTAACTATAGTATTGCTGCATCCAATAGATGGACATAAGATTGGAATGAGATGGAGCCTGGGGGAAGTCTGCTTCTGATTCAACCAGATTGAATGGTGTGACTACAGAGGATGGTTTCTTCTGGTAGGGCCAGAGATGTGATAGAATTCAAAATGGACATTCCACGGATGTTTTCCTGGTGAAAGGCACAGCATCATTCAGCCTGCAGCCTTTACCCTTTGGAATTTTTGAAATGGGCAATAACTGACTCTGGTTGATGAGAAAGAGCCTCAGAGATATGGAGGGCTTCAAAACATTCTGAAAGCAATTGAAACTCTCTTGTAACTCTCTTCATGTCCAGGGTGACCTTTTTAGAACTTATGAACTATGGAACAGATATGCGAACTCTGCACATGACTGTCAGCCTGCAGCATCCAGCCCAAACCACTTATAGGGGAAGTTGAGATCAGCGATGTTTGCTTAAAAAAGTTTTATCTCAATTATGTGGATATTTATTTTGTCTGAGGGGTCATGACCATGAGGGATGGAAATTGGAATTTCATATCTTCTGCTCTTCTTATAAATAAATTTCTGGGGCCATGGAGATGGCATAAGATATTATAACAGGTAGGGCATTTATCTTGCATGCAACCACCAAGATTTGATTCGTGGGACCCCATGTGCTCCCCTGAACACAGCCAGGAGTGATTCCTGAGCATATAAAGCCAGAAATAAATCCGGAAAACTTCAGGGTATGGTCCAAAAACTAACTAACTAAATATATCTCTGGACCAATAAAACATCCTCACATTCATTACAAGAATATCAGATGAGTCAATTCAACTCTAAAATGGGGTCAATTCTAAGTAATGTTGATAAAAAGAAATATTTAATGATGAAATGTGGGACTTGACTTACAGTATTAAGGCAATAGAACAATTCTAGTTGCACTAAGTAGCATTATACTGATTAAAGGATCTTTTTAGGTAGTGGCATTTATAAACATATTCTATGTGAATAAGCAACTTTGTTTAGGCAGAAAAGTGATATAATGCTCCTGTGGCTTCTGCTAAAACTCCAGTGACAGTCAACACACCATACAGTAAGCCAGGAAAGTTGAGATCCATTACAAAAAAAGGCATTGATTATGAGTTGTTTTTATTAGGCTATGATAGTGGCAGGAAGGCCAAGTTGATTTTGGCAAGTAGTGGCGAAGCAATATTTATTCAACTACACATAGGAAATAAAAAGGAAATGAGGTGAGGTAACTACAGACCTAAATGAAAAAGACTTCTACAAAAACAAAGAAAAATCCAGAGGACCCGAGATAGCATGAGGTTCTTTCTGTTCATATGTATGATGCTGAAGTGGTCAGACACATTCACAATATCTTCTTACACAAATGCCCTTAAATACAGTCATGCATACACTAATTTATCAAGGCTGCGAACCACAGGCTTCTCTGACACTGCACACACACAGTGTCTCAAACCAGCATGCCAGCTATACCCTGTTGCCTTGACAACATAATGTAAGCAGGCATGGAGAAATCTTGTTGCTGAGCAACAGAACCTTAAAAAGGGGATGGAGGCAGGCTTTAAACTGTGACTATGGCTGTAGGTTCAAACCAGAGGCAAGATTTGAATCCCATTACACTGCGTGATACATAAATTATTTAAGATAAAAGTTATTCATTTATTAACTAGTATCTGTGGCTAGTACCTATAAGCCAAATACTAATACTGTGTCTTTGAGATCTTTGAGAATATAAAGACGGAATAGGAATAGTCTGGTATTTGTCATCATATAGTAAAATTCATTAAGTGAGTGAACTAATGTTCTTAAGAAAATCAAAATACAATGACCAAAACTTATACGGGTTCTGCATATACATGATAGTTAAAGAGACTGAAGCCCCTGTATTCATTATCAAATTATGCTATGCAGGATAATTTACTTGCAAACTGAAGGGAAATTCTCTGACTGATTGAATTATAACTATTAATATTTGAACTGAATATTACTATAAAGCCCATATCGAAATGATAAAAAGCTAAGTAGAAGTACAGACAGGAATTTTTATCACTGAAAATGACTAAAGTCGAAATTTTCAAAGAAAATATTAAATATTGGATTTTAATTGATTTTTAATTTATTTTAAAACTTATTTAAAAAAAACTTTCTACTGCTTTTAATTGAAACAAACATTAACCCAGATATTGTCTGTCAATGTGTACAAAACACTAAAAATTAATAGGAATATTTATTACATGTGACTATTTCAAAGTAAATATTTTAAGAGTTCAATCACAAAAAGGCGAATTCCATTTTCCTCTTATAACTCTTATTTTTTCAGAAATACACACATCAAAACAAAAAACAATTTCCACAAATAATATCATTCTTCTTAATCCCTTCTTAATGTACACGTGGACCTCAAATCTCTCAGACTGAGAAAAAACATTAAAATGGAAGAGCCACTCTGGAAAAGCTTAGCATCCTTATCAGTTAAACATTCCCTTACATTAAGTCCTTTCACTTCTAGATCTTTACTAAGAGAAAAACAAAAATATGTGTCTAAGGGCTGGAGAGTACACAGGATAAGGCCCTTGTCTTAAACTTGGCCAACCTTGGTTTGATCCTCAGCAACACATATGGTCACCAGAGCATAGCTAGGATTGATCTCTACGTATAGAGCCAGGAGTAAGCACTGAGCCCTGAGCACCAGCAGGAGTTAACCAAAACCACTCTTTTCGACAGGAAAAAAGAGTATGCATGTATATTAAAAAACCAAATGCTTATCAAAATTTGTTTTATTTTTTTAAATACAGCCACATGACTTGGTGCTGGGAATGGGGGTGAAGAAGTGCATGTAATGCCAGGAATGAAATTCAAGACCTCAAACATGCTAGGTATATATGTATATATACATATATATACATATACATATATATGCTCAAACATATATATATGCTCAAACACTTGGGCTATCTCCTTGGATCCCCACAAGTTTATGTATAGCAGTCTAACTACTGAAACTCAAATGTCAATCCTCAGATGAATGAATCAACTGTGGTAAATATATAGTAAAGTTACACTTAATAAAATGGAATGAATTACTAGTACACAAATCAATATTTAAAGACTTTTATATTATTACACAATGACTTAAGAAACCAAAAAAATAAGAGTATGGACTATATAATTCTAGTTCTATAAAACTGTAATATAAAAATAATATTTTATGTGCACCATGTGTTCTAGAGGATATCATGCTTAGTGATATAAGCCAAGAAAGATAAACACCAAAAATAAGTATGATATAGAAGACAAAAAAATAAATTAAAACAGAACAAAAAACCTTTTAGACTATAAAATTGAATTAGGGGTAAAAAAAGGTGGGGAGGGGTATACATTGGGTAAAAGGAATCAAATATGTGTTGAAACATAAAATTGAAATTTTAGTGGTTAGGTTCATGAGATTCATATCAAGATGAATTTCAATAGTGTATATATGTATATATATGAAACTTATGCAATGTTATAATGTAATATTACTTTGATTTTGAAAATACTAAGAGGGGAAGTGCAATGCTGCTAGCAGGCAACCTGTATACATGGGGTGAGTGCATCAGCAGGCTTCCTGATACCCCCAAATTGCCGCTGTGCCTCTGGCTGGATCCCAACAACTTGGAACCAAATTTTCCAAAAAACAGCCAAAAGTTAGATAAGTGGGAACCACACCCACAAAACACCTCCACCTCAGCTATACGAGCTCATTTATAGGCCTGGCTCAGAGACCCATAAGTGAATCTCATAAGAGATCAAAAGCCGCACTTAAATCTCAGACCCGAGCAAAGCTGAGCAGATCAGGGTAAAGCAGAGGTGGAAGGGTCAGCCTGGTGCCCATCTAAGCAGAGTCCCTGGTAGCTACTTCCTTCCACAATCCAAAATCACTGCCATGTCCCTGACCTAACTCCGCCATCTGGAGATGGACCTCACTGACATATAATCTGCTGAAAATTTGGGTATGCAGGTTTTGTGACTGAAATCTCCAGGCTTTCTGGGGTCAGGATGGGCTACCTCTCCACACCTTCCTGTAGTCCCAGTCACGTCCACACTCCAAAGCTGCAACCCAGTTAGAAATAGCTACTCCAGCCTTACCACCCAATAAAAATACTGAACACCCTAAAGAAACACAATGATCTCTTAGCATCTGTATTGCAAGTCTGTATTGTATGCACAAATATAGAGAGAAAAAAACATAAAAATGCCTGCCAGAGAGGCAGACTGGGGGCAGGGGGTGGTGGAGGGGCGGTGTTAGGGTATGGTGGGAGGAAAATGGGGGACATTGGTGGTCGGAAATGTAAACTGGTGGAAGGATAAGTGTTGAACCATTGCATTATTGAAACCAAATCATGAATAGCTTTGTAGTGGTCTATCTTATGGATGGTCAATAAAAATAAATTAAAAAACAATAAATAAATAGGGGTTGGAGTGATAGCACAGCGGGTAGGGCGTTTGTCTTGCATGTGGCCGACCCGGGTTCGATTCCCAGTATTCCATATGGTCCCCCAAGCACAGCCAGGAGTAATTCCTGAGTGCAGAGCCAGGAGTAAGCCCTGAGCATCACCAGGTGTGACCCAAAAAGAAAATAATAATAATAATAATAATAATAATAATAATAATAATAATAATAAATAAAAGTATTAAGAAATAGAAATAGGGGACCAGAGTGGTAGCACACATGCCTTGCACATGTTCAAACCAGGTTCAGTCCCTGGCACCCCATGTGGTCCCCAGATCCCCATCAGGAGTGATCTCTGAGTGCAGAGTCAGAAGAAAGGTCTTAAGTTCACCAGATGTGCCCCTCCAAAACAACCAAGCAGCCAGAGATACAGCCATAGCTCCTGTCGTAGAGCATATGTCTTCTTTTACATTCAGTTTCTTATTTAGCTTCTCCATATTTTGCAGGATGTGTTCACATTTAATGTTAATAAAACTAAGAATCCCAGGAAAATCCTAAACAAATTAGATGGCAGGTAACTTCTGCTTTATTTAAAGCTTTTCAAGAAATTATAAATACATTTGAAAGCTGTTTCCTTTTTATTCAGAGAAGCCCTGGGAATTATCTGGAAAGAAGTCAAACTTTTTTTTTTTTGGCATGAATCAAGTCTAGTTTTCATTTCCCTTCTCCCTAAGTCTCCCTTTGTTTCCCCATTACACCACTGAGTACCTTGAGGGAAAAGAGCTTGTCTTCAACCATTCTGCTTCACGAACCACCACACACAGGGCTCAGCTCTGTAGACGTTACTTTAGCTCAGGTGCTAGTCACCTCCGCTGCTCGTGTTCTATCAGTCCCAGGGGGATGGTACCTACCTGATGAATTTTTCATCAACACAAATTAAAGCTGACTCACTAACAGCCCTGTTACAATGAGCTTCAAGTTAAATGTCTTCTTTCTTGTGGATTCTAACTTTCCTAATTTGCTACGGGCAATTCTACCTTTATAATAGTACTTCATGCTCTGAAAGATGTATGCTTTTGGACATAAAACACAATATAAAGTTTTATGTTTATTCTATTTTTGAAAGTTTGGGTGTCAACTGAGTTCTTTCAAATAAGGGTCTTCTTGCAGGTGGAAGGCAGGTGAGGAGGTGGCAGGAGGGAACCTGGGGACATTGGTAATGGGAAATGTACACCGGTGAGGGATGGGTATTAGAACATTGCATGACTAAAATCCAATCATGAGCAACCTTGTAACCATGTATCTCACACAGTGATTCAATTCTTAAGAAAGAAAGAAAGAAAGAAAGAAAGAAAGAAAGAAAGAAAGAAAGAAAGAAAGAAAGAAAGAAAGAAAGAAAGAAAGAAAGAAAGAAAGAAAGAAAGAAAGAAAGAAAGAAAGAAAGAAAGAAAGAAAGAAAGAAAAAATACCAGAAGGGATCAGAGGGATAGTAAAGCAGGTAGGCTGTTTGCCTTACATGGGACCCACTTGGGTTTGATCCTGGCAACTCACTTGGTCCCCTAGGAGAAATTCCTGAGTGCAGACCCAGGAGTAAGTCCTGAGCATCACTGAATAGGACTTAAAAACAGAAAGTGAAAATAAAAGAGAAATGACTAGAAATATAGGGCGCATTCATTCCATGGCACCCTGTCTCCAGACCCGCAACTCCATGGCCGGGCATGTACGTCCCTCCCCTTTCTGCCTTGCCTCCTCTCCTACACATCAAAGAGCCCCCATGGTTCCTGGACCCTCCGAGTGACGTCCTTGTCTGTGGGAGAGGAAGCAGAGGTGGAGGGCTAAAGATAAGAAGCCAGAGGGCAGAAAGGGGAAGGACCTTCAGCCCTGGGATCTCCAGATACATCAAGGAACTTGGGTCTTACCATCACCCAATTTCATTCTCCTAAGGAGTCTAGACAATTCTTTCCCCTTGCTCTCTCTGACACTTCTAACCACCAGTTCCCTGCCCTTTGGCTCACCAAGGAACACTATGAGATCGCAGAGGGTTTTAATTGATGACCTTCCCACAGATCACAGACACTCATCGCTTTACCTTGGTTTGCTGTCATTCGTGACACTGGAAAAGAATTAGGAAATGAAAAGGCTCCACCAAGACAGGCTGATTTGACTCTCTTACCCAGGAACACTAGATTCAAGGAAAGGTGACACAGAGATAGACAAACTCCATCCTGGCGGCAGTGCCTTTCAGGCCTGTTCCATAGACATCAGGGGCTGTGCTGGGATTTTTCATCCCCTCTGAAGCTGGCTTCTCTGGGTTCCAATTCATGGGAGCCTCTCCTCGCTAACCCCACATTGTCTAAGGCAGCCAGAGGCCAGTTCCTTGATTCGCAATAGACAATTCCAGCCTCCTATCACATGCAAGCACCCCCTTCCTTGCCCGAGCCATTGGGAGCTCTGGGGCCTGTGACAGGCACCATGTGTATATACTTATGGGTGGTCCCAGGCTCAATAGTGCCAAACCCCAGAATACTGTGGGGGTCCTACTGGCTGGTCCTGCTCAGGTTCCCACCTCCTCTTGTCTGTGA
This sequence comes from Sorex araneus, assembly GCF_027595985.1. Classification (NCBI taxonomy): domain Eukaryota; kingdom Metazoa; phylum Chordata; class Mammalia; order Eulipotyphla; family Soricidae; genus Sorex; species Sorex araneus. The sequence continues at coordinate 26,534,069 of NC_073305.1, forward strand.
CTTCTGCTCGTGAACCACATGCTCACCTCTGGGCCTTCCTCTCAGCAGTGACCTCAACATCAGCCAGTACACGGAAACTGCCCAAATCCCACTTCTTTGCTTTTCTAAATCTTTCTCCTCCCTTGCATATAAAGGGAGGACTTGCCCTTTGTCTTTCCTCTTCCACCTCATTCGCTCTCTCACCCACTCCACCTTGGCTTCCAAAGCAGTGTTTAGAGGATCCAAGGCCACTTCCAATGATTCTCCACTACCAGGCCAGATAGTTGCTGCTCTGGCATATGAAAGACCTTTCTGCCTGGACTCAGAAGGCCAGGAGCCCCAAGGCCATCCTGGAGTCAGAGTTCCAGGGATTCACCAGGTGATGCTCAGTGTTGGGGGCTGGGAATGTGGTGCCAAGGATTATACTCTTGTCCTTACACACGCAAGGCATAAGCCCTACCTAAGCTACCTCCCTAGTCCTTCTCTTCTGCCTTTTAAAAGCATCCCATTTCTCCTTCCCCCACCCCACATGGACACACATACATATAACATCCTCCCTTACAGCCAGAAAACTCTCAAGCCATGGCAAACTTCTGGTCAATGATGCATGAAGAGAAGAGAATTTGTACAACATCTGCTTCTTGTCCTTGAAAGAAAGGGGTGTGTTTCTACCTCCCCTTTCCACTTCTAATTGGCACCCAATAGGATAGGATGGGATGTAGTCTACATATACCACATTTGTCCTTCAGACAAGACAGACCTGGGGATGTTGAAAAAAAATTTTAAGGAAGCAGAGATCTCAGTGACCTCCTGGAAACAACTGTTGTCTCTGCCAGGTCAGCCCTTGAACTCAGCAAGGCTAGCTCACTGGCTAAAGATCACAAAACTGGGAGGTTTGGGGGGGAAGCAGAGGAAGACTAAAACCCAAGTCAAGCTTTGCATTCTCTCCAGGGGGCTGCTTGTTAAATCATAACGGACTCTGGAAGTATAAATCCTAACAGCCTCAATTACCACCAGCCCATGTGTACTTCCAACTCTCACGTTTCAATTTAGCATCAAATAACTTGGCTCTTGTGCAGGGTTTTAAAATATTTGTATGAGCTCAATGTTTACATACCTTGCTTGCGATTGTCTTTCTCCTCCTGAAGCACTAAAACTTCTTTTTAAAATGCCTGAAACAAGACAATAAAAATAACTGTGTTTTCCTGCTAAAAGTCTTTTGTTTGATTTTTTTTAAAGGCTGTATTTTTGGGAACCTGAGAAATAATAGAGAGATCAAGGTACATGCCTTGCATTCAACCTCCAGCACCACATGATCCCCCAAGCATCACTGGGTGCAGCTGGGGAGACTCTTTCAAGCTGGCCTGGGTAGAACCTGGCCCCGCAGGACTGAGCAGCACCACGCCTTGGGCTCTCACATTGAACCCCCAGGACCTAGTTGGCTGAGAAGTGCAGGCATCAAGGAGTCCCTGGCCTCGTAAGTACCTCTTGGAAGCACCCCATGCCCTATCAAAAGGTGCTACACATTCTATTAGCTGCATTTTAGAAAATTGTGTGGCTACAAAAACTGTCTTCATTCTGTTTTGTTGGTGCCATACCCAGCAGTGCTCAGGATTTACTCCTGGCTCTGAATTCAGGAACTACCCCCGGCAGTTTGGGATGACCATATGGAATGCTGAGGATCGAACCTGGGTCAGCAGTTTGCAAGGCAAGGTCCTACCCACTCCAGCCCCATCTTCATTTTTTAAAAGCAACAGCTAAAATATAGTGTTGCAAATTACTATCTACTTGATAGCATTATTTAAATTTTTTTATTCCAAATAAAAGTAACCAACAAATAAATCTGTTATTAGTAACTATTACAGGACAATAAAGTGGCTGCATGATCATCTTAAAACCCTTGCCAATAGGGGCAAGTTGCCACAGGCAAATTCAGTAATCTGATTTTCCTTCCTGAAGTTCATAATGACCCTTCTCCATCATTATTACTAGCCATATAAAACACAGAATTTAATTTAAATGCTAGTCAGTAACTACTTCTAGAATTTTTTACATATGCACGAATATTTTTCCTCTATAATATTCATATTTTTCTCAGTCAGAAATCAAGACGTTTAACCTAGCAGGCAAGAGCTGTCAGGGAAAACAGAGCAGAGTGTTGGAAATTGGGATCATCCCAGAAAACGGCTAGCTACCATTTTGATGGACAATTTCCAAAGCAATTAGGTCTAGAAAGGAACAAAGAATATAGCTAAATCCTCGGGCTATGCTCTGATCCTTAATGAAACTATTTTAGAAATTCTTCAATGTGATTTTCATTGTGGGATAGAATTATTTACACTTAGACTATTTCTTTCTCATTAAATATTCCATTAACTTGCTCTTTTAAAAGTTAATTTTTTCTCCATTTTCTATTTGATCTTCCTTTCTTTAAATTTTAGATGTGCTGAATGAATTCCATACTATCCTTATACTCTTTAAATATTACCTAAAGCAAAGTAGGTCGGGTATTTGCCTTGCACGCAGTCGACCCAGGTTCGATTCCCATCATCCCATATGGTCCCCCAAGCACTGCCGGGAGTAATTCCTGAGTGCATGAGCTAGGAGTAACCCCTGTGCATCGCCGGTTTGACCCAAAAAGAAAAAAAAAATATCAAGCGGACGGGCCAGTGATATGGTAGTGTGGTAGAGCACGTGCCTTCATGTGTAAGGAACTGGGCTCAACTCAGAGCTCATTCCTCCCTTCCCTAACACCATGGTCCCACACAACGAAAGCAAAAATTAGCACATATGCATTTACATATGCATTTTGTATTATTTTTATATTATTTTATATTTATCATTCTTCCATAGTTCTAAACAACTACAAACTTTTGGTATAATATAAATAAAATTGTTACACAACTTAAGTCTACACTAAGACTAGTCGTGCTCTGGATTTCTAGCCCCTAATTAATAGGATTTTAAAAGTTCATTTCCTTATTTCCTTTTATGAGATTATCGTCTCAGAGGTCTACGTCTTCAAATTAATTATCTCCACCTCCCAGCAAAAAAGAGGCATCTGCCGATAAAAATGATGAAACGAGGGACTGGAGCATGGGCACTTTGCCTCTGCATGCAGCTGACCTGGGTTCAATCCCCGGAACCCCATATGGTCCCCCAAGCCTACCAAGGGTGAACCCCTAGTACAGAGCCAGGAGTAAGTCCTGAGCATACCCCTAAAATCATATGCAATAATGAGATGATTCATTTGACAGCAGAAGCAGCAGAAGATGCGATGCTGGTTGGCTTTTCAATTTTCAGGGTGATAGACATGCTTGCTCTAATGAGTATAGGTCCTGAAAAACTAACCACTGGGCTACACAAGCGGTGCCATTTACATGGCTCAAGTGTGATTCCCAAGCCACTGCTGGCTGGAGCCCAGCTGGGGTTGAAACTAAGCATAATTAGTTTCTTCTGAAATGGAATCATTGTTTCGACCTGTATATCTGGATGGCATTTACTCAGTTCTCAGCTACAAAAAAAGGGTATAAAAGCTATCAGTGAACCCCAATAAACAAACAAATAAGGACAGATGCAGCAAGATACCCAATTATCTCTGCAATCTGGCAAAAGAAGTGAGAGCATTAAGGCATAATAGATATGCATCGCTAAACTGAAATTTCTCTCCTTTAAGTTTTGGGGTTTGTTTTTATTTTGGTAAGTGAAACAAAATAGCCCACAAACAAATAGAGAAAGCTTACTGAATGTAGACTCTTTCAGAGGGCTGGAACTGGAGCTGCTGCAGTTATCCGAAATGTCCAATTCATCCTCTAGCTCGGAATAGATATCTGTGCATGGGGCAGAAAAGTAAGAGGCAAATGAGCCCGGAAAGAGAAAGAGGTGACAAATGCACCGAGGCAGACGCTCCCCTTTCCCTGGGAGTACCTTTCTCAATATTTTCCAGGTTGAAGTTATCATCTGACAAGATTTCGTCACAGGCCCTGTCTTCATCCTTCCCGCAGGGAGCCTGGAAGCCTTCGGGGGTCAGGTCTGCACTTTCTGATAGTTCACTTTTCAGGCTAGCGGCCCCGCTGCTGCTGCTACTCAGGCTGGCCTTCTCAAAGGTTTCCTGCAAGAAGACACTCCAGTTTTAGCTGCCTCTCCCTCCTTCCTTCCGCAACCCTTCCAATATTAGCATAATTAGTTTATTTTTCTGAAATGGCATCAGTATTTCCATCTGTATATCTGGACAGAATTCATTCAGTCCTCGGCTATGGAAAAGAAAAGAAAAGGCCTATAAGCTACCATTGAACCCCCAAAACAAATATGAACAAATATAGCGAGATACCCAGTATCTCTGCAATCTGGCAAAAGAAACGAGGGCATTAAGGAATAGATATGGATCAGCTAGACTGAAATTTCTCTCCGTTAGGTTTTTGTTTCTTGTGTGTGAGTGAAAAAAAATTTTTTTTATTGACAGAAATTCAGAGAAGTGAGGGGAGAAAAAGAAAGGTAGTGCTCAAGAGAGAACCTGGGCTTCCTTGGAGAGGGGGAAAGCCATCCTTTTAGCTACTTTTAAAAATATTTGCTGTCAATTCTGTGCAACACTAGAGTGGTAAGCAAGGCTTTGTTTTCACCTAATGCAAGGAGAGAAGACCGAAAGTTTGTTTCTATCCAGGTAATGCAGAGAGAAGTCCCCTTCCCCTCGGCCCTTCCTCTGGCCCTTCATCCCTTGAAAGATGAGGCCTGGGAAGGGGACGGTCAAAGCACTACCTTCATGACCTCACCCCACAGGCAGGCTGTCTCCCCCCAACTGCCGGGAGCATTCGCTACCACAGGCACCGCCGCTTCATGGCCAGCCGTGAGAGCTCACATCTCCCTACGCAGCATTCAGAGAAACTGGAAACCAACCTTATGTTGAGTGATCAAGCGTCACTGATCTGAAAGAATGGAAAAGCTGGAAGTCTTGATTTTTCCCAGCAAATGATAGGGGAAGGAACCACACAGGACCATCAGAAATGGTGCCTCCCGTTTCTTGATACAAGTAATTCTCTGAACTCACATGTTCATTATCAAGAACAGTCTATAGCAAGTGAAATACAGAAGTGTCCCATGCCATGGGGGGGGGGGGTGTCAAACAAAACGGAGAATCCCGAGGTATAGACCTGAGAGATAAAGACAAAAAAAGGCTTCTTGACAAGAATAATTGGATGGTAAGAGAAGAAAGAAAAAGACTGCATTTTTTTTTACTTTCATTTGCTAAAAAATAAAAATATTAGCCTTTTTTCTTAATAATAAATGTATGTCTTTTACTAAAGCAACAATACATTATAGCAGTATATAGCTTCAGGTGTATATCACAGAAAATCAACATGTGTGTATATGTATTTAGTTGCTTCCTAAAAATCCATCCTATCCATCAAATATTTGAAACCCTTTGTCTTGTCTTAGCCACTCTCCATTCCACTTTCTTCTGCTACCTCCAATTTCTCTCTATTAGAAAAAATTAATTTGAAGATATATATTCATTCCCATGTTTATTGAAACATTATTATAACAGACAAGAACTAGAAATAACTTAAGCTAAGTTCCCATAGATTGTCAAATGGACAGAGCAGGTGTGCTATACACACAATGGAATACTATTCATCTATTAAAAAGACTTTGGTTTTAGTATCAATAACGATGGACCTTCAAAGTATCATGCTAAGTCAAATTAAGTCTCCTGCAGAAAGGCCAACAAGGTATGCTTTAGCTCATATGCAGTAATCAGAGGGGGGAAAAAACAAAAATAGATTAACTGAGACTGCATTCATTGACAGTGGGGAAAAAAATTCCACATGGGAATTTGATCCAAGATTGCTTCAGTCATAAGTGACTTACATTAGTTACCATATTTATTTTGAATGAATTATCTCATACCCTATTCTAAAGGCCACAATTTGACCCTTGTAAGAATTGGGAAAGATGTGTGAATATTGAAGAAATGCAAAAAATTTAAGTTGAGGAAACTTTTTAATAAGTTGTGGCAATTAGATTCCACAATTCATATGCCTTTAAAACTAGCAAAACTTTCCAAAGGCATTATTTATTTCAAGAATAGCATGAGTATGGTCAGAGGATGACAAAAAAAATAAATGAATGAGTGAAGAATGGTCAAAAATGATGTATCCTGATTAGGTAATTCTAGATTTAAGGAGGTTCTGTTTATAAACATTACTAAACAATCCATTTGGTTACAAATCAGCAGTTCTTTAATAATTGTCAATATCGAATCTCTATGAAATTGGGTGTTTGCTTAAATCTTACAAAGAAGTCACAAATTGAGAAATGCTATGACAAATGATAAGCATGGAAGCTATGAAAAAATAATGTAAAGTGTGTAGTTTGTTGTGTTTTAGACCTCATTTCTCTTAAGTCTGGTAGTAGTTTTTTGGGGGTTTTTTTTTGGTTTTTTATTTTGCTTTTTGGGTCACACCTGGCGATGCACAGGGGTTACTCCTGGCTTGTGCACTCAGGAATTACTCCTGGTGGTGCTCAGGGAACCATATGGGATGCTGAGAATCGAACCTGGGTTGGCCGTGTGCAAGGCAAACGCCCTACCTGCTGTACTATTGCTCCAGCCCTCTGGTAGCAGTTTTTGCTTAAAAATATTTCTATGTCTTAGGCCAGTCAGAGAGCACAGTGGGTAATGAGCTTGCCTTACACATAAGAGACACCAATTTGATCACTGGCATTGCCAAGAATGGTCCTCAGTACTGATCCCTCAGAGCCTGAAGAAAGCTCAAAGAATAGGCAGGTATGGCCACAAAACAAACAAAATCTCTTTCTTTGTTTTTTAATTGCTATACACTGTACACTACTGTAGACACTATCCCAAAAGTGATTTCCAGAGTTTTCCCCATGTGGAATATTTGTGAATCTAATTCACTATTCAACTCACACCATGAAGCACTCTTTGAAGAAGGGCTATTTTAGCCACTTTTGAATCTTGCAGTCCTTTGTACAATGCCTTGCTCATGGCAAGTGCGTTGAGCTCAAAAGGAAGAGAAGATTCAGAAATGTCAGTGAAATACCTGAGAGGTTGAATGATTATGGGCATATGATCATGTTCCTTTATCAAGGAGCATACATCATGAGGGCATGATTGGGAGATACACCTATGAGCAAGAGTGACCCTCTTTCCCTCTCTCCCCATTCTCTTTCCCTCTCTCCCCATTCCTTGTAAGAAGCGACAAAGTGGACAAGGGATAAGGGTACAGGGACAGAACTCAAGGTGCTGGAGTGCATGCTTCACATGTAGGTGGCCCAGGTTTGATTCTTGGTACCACCTGGTCCCCTGAGCCTGGGTGTCACTGGATGCGGTCAGAGGAGGGAGAGGAGAGGGAAGGTGAGGAATGACAGTTTAAAAGTGATCTGTCCACTTATGACAACAAATTTCCATAACCCTATAGGCATGGCCAAAGGCTGAAGATGGATGCTTAAAGAGGTACATTTTCAGGATATGGGATTTGGCTACCATAGTTTTCTTGATACTGTTTTTTAAACACCCAGCAGTGACCAGGGGCTATTCCTGATTCTGTGTTCAGGAGTTCGGAGCTCATGTGCTCAGGGAACCATATGTGGCTCTGGTAATTCCAACCAGGGTGAGCAGAGTGTGAGGAAAGCACCTTCACTCCTGCACTATCTCTCTGGCCCACCATTCTCATTTCCCAATTAAGTATTGTTAGTAGAAAAGAGAGTTAACTATATTTGGGAGCTTGCTTTTACTTGCTTTTAAACTTGCTTAAAAGCAAACTCCCAGAAACGCGCAGCCATGAAGCGGCCACGCAATATCTTATAACCTACTTCTTCCTATGGGAGAAACTGGCAAGCTACTGAGAGTTTTCTGCCCACAAGGGAGAGCTTCGCAAGCTTCCCATGGTGTATTCATATGCCAAAGCCAGTAACAAGCTGGGTCTTATTTCCCTGACCCTGAAAGAGCCTCCAATGCGGCATCATTGGGAAGGCCAAGTAGAGAGAGGCTTCTAAAATCTCAGGGATAGGACGAATGGAGAGGTTGCTGAGACCGCTCGAGAAATTCGACGATCAGCGGGATGATGATGATGATGATGATGATGATGATGATGATGATGATGATGATGATGATGATGATAAACTGTATTTGTAGGAGTATGTTTCCCTTGGGAGAATATGGATACACGCATTGTATAGATCAATATGGCCACAAAAGGAATACTGCAGACAATAAAATTATCAGACAATAAAATATGGGGCTGGGAGCAACAGTGCAGAGGGTCAGGTGTTTGCTTTTTATTCTATCCCTGGCATCACATATATAGAAAACAGTCTCAAAGCTCAACCCACTGCCAGGGCTGGGGGAGGTAGACGCTGGCTCTGTCCTATTCTTTGGTGGCAGAAGTGACAACTGCAGGCTCCAGGAGTTGAGTGAGGTAGCAAGAGAGGTGCTGGGCCCTGAGAGACCCCCTCCCTGGCTGATGCCCCCAATAACGCTGCTCGGAGACAGCTGACATAGGCCCGGCCAGAGGACAAGGTGGGGCGTGAGTGGCTGGGAGGACCCCTGAGCCCTGCCAGAAGTGATCCCTGAGAGCAAAGTTACGAGTAAACACTGAACACCACTAGGTGTGACCCAAATAAACAAACAAGCAAAAAAAAAAATAGTGACATGGAAATAATTGCCATTATTGAAGACACTACCTGTAATAGTGCCGGGATAGGCACAATGATATTTAGCTTGGTTTTGATCATCATAATACACCTTTAATTTATTTTTGTTTTGTTTTGGGGCCACACACACGGGTGCTCAGGGTTTATCTTACTCTGCACTCAGAGATCACTCCTGGTGGGCTCGTGGGACCATATGTGATCCAGGGATCAAACCTGGGTTAGCTCTGTACAAGACTATCCCTCTATCTCCATGAGTACACTTTCATTGTGTGCAGCAGATCCTAATGTATTTTTAATTGAATAGCAAATCTAAGAGTAACAGACTGAAATTTCTTAAATTAACTATAATACAAGGAAAAGAATTAAGAGAATCTATTTTATTAAAGCTAACACATTTTAATTGACAAAATATTATTTTTAAAGAGGCTAGAAAGAAAAGCAAGAAATGAAATATAAAGCACCCAGCTATATTCTGCAGATGCTTTATTTTAGAACTATGAAAGAAAAATCATGGTCTATTTTTTGTGTGTTATGAAATATTCATAGCCCATTTGGGCTATCTATCTCTTTTCTCAGTTTTTTTTCTATTTAGTTAATAATGGAGATTTCAAATATATAAATTTAGGACTACCTGTTCTGAGTAGAAATTCATTTAGCTGAAGTGATCTTCTTTTCGGGGGGAGGGAGGAGAACGGAACACATTCCATGCTTTTCATGGGTGACAGCACAGAGAAATTCAAAATAGGAGCTAGATCGTTGACTACATGTTATTTCACACAATTTTGACCCCTAACTTTTAAGATTTAAGAATAACAATTAGCTTATGTGGTCAGAGGGCTGATGAGAACAAGTATTCATAGGTCGTTACTGGTTGGACTGCTCTGATTAATAGGTATAAGAATGGTTCCTTCCCAGGATTCTATTCAGGACCTCACTCTGCTATCACATAGAGGTGGATTGATGGAGCAAGTACGAAGCAAAATCCCTCACCATGCTGTACAGAAATCTTTTGGCTACCACATTGATTGGATGGTGCTGTTATCTAATTTCATTCACAAAATCAGATTTATTTCCCTTTTACCAACTCTAAAAGCATGTTCAAATGACACCTAGAAAACAGGTGTCAGGAAATTTGGAAACAGCCAAATATGCAAAATATTATATAATAAAGAAAAATACTTTCTGCAAGTTAGCAGAAAGTATTTTATTTTGAACTTATTAACTACATTCATACAAAATTAAATATTTTTCTTTAATAAAATTAAATGCATTTTATTATGATCCTAACCTAGATTCTACTATGGGTTTTCCATTATCCTAAGTTTAAATACAAATTTTCTAAATGTAATAGTATTAATAAAGAAGACAATACTGGTGTGATAAGTAGAAAATCTCATTTTTTAAAGATATGTAAGATGTAATCTATGCCAACATTTTGTTCCAAAGCTAACCAAAGAACTGGATGGATATCATTTCCAAAAACATTTCAAGTGAACCCAGAATTGGGCAAACCCATTCAGCATAAGAAGGAAACAATGTACAAATCAAATGAACAGATTTTGAGCCATTCAATTTAGGATTGCTCAAACTATGAGAAACTCAGTTGAAAACCAGCAATGCTTAAGACATTAACAATTATATTATAGAATCAGACATCGAGTTATCAATGTTACAGAGTGATATAAGGAAAGATCTACTTGTGAAAGTACAAGTGATGTCAAAATACGAAGCTGAATAAGAAATACCAGAAAACAAAAAATTAATCATGAAAGAGATCATCACCATCACATTTCGTCTGCCCACTGTAATCTTTAAAAAAGAACCCACACTTTTAATTAAGGTATTGTGGTTTGCAAAGTTATTTATACTTAAGTTTTAGAAAAACCTACCCCCAGTATCAACTTCCCTCCATCAATGTCCCCAGGTTCCCTCCAATCAACTCCCTAACCCACCACCACCTGCCTCCTTGAAAGGTTACATTTTTAAAGTTAAGGTTACATTTTTAAGTTTAGATCTCATGCTTACAGTAGTATTGACTCTGTGGTTTAAATATGTACCCATACCACACCTCTACGTCACTATAATATCCTTTTAACCAATATCCCTGTTTCCACACTTGGGTCTCCGCAGTCAGTTCCGTTCAGGAGCTAGCTACCTCACTTTCAAACATAATGTCACCTTCCTGCTCAAAACTCACCTCACCTAAGTCTATACCAGGACTCAAGCCAGCTGGTCTGCTGTCTCTCCCTGCTTCACTGCATCCCAGCCCCTTAAGACTTCTGGTATTCTCCTTGAGCTTGGCAAGTATGCTTCCATCTCAAGATTTTTGCATTTGCTATTCCCTCTACCAACAAGGTTGCACCTTTGGGTATTTGCAAGATTTCCCTTGAATGTATTCAGATTTCTGCTCAACTGTCACAAAATTATAGAGGCTTTCCCTTACACACTTGTTGAAAAGCCCATTTTCCACACATCTACCAAAATTTTATAGTTACCTTAACTCCTTATATATCTTCCATAGTGCTTAAATATATTTTTATTTCTCTTTTGTCTGTCCCCATTATGAAGGTGGGAAACTTCTGTTTTGTTCACTGTTATAGAATCAGATGAAAATCATCTCCAGAAAAGAGTATATACTCAAAAGTTTTGCTTAGTAAGTAAACTACTGTTTTTTTGTGTGTGTATTATAAAAATCTCCATGTTAAAATAAAAGGTATTGCAGTTAATTCCATGCATTTGTAACTAGGGAGGTAATGGAATTGAATAATGTTGACTGCTGGGCTTCTGTTTTCTGAATTTAAGCCTCAGTTGCCCTTAGTTCTGAGCACCCTAAAGGCAGGATCCTAAAGAGGGACAGGATGGATCCAGGACAAGTTATGAGCTAACCCTGGCATCAAAAAGGGCCAGGCCAAGTCCCATAATACTTAACTCTTAAGTTAAGAGCATGGTCTTGGACAAGTTCTTTCACAATTCAAAGAGTAACCACTGGATTAGGACCTGCTAGGGTTAGGAAAGATTAAGCTGGCCTGAGCACTGTAGTCTGGGATCTAAAGTGAGATGTCCCCAAGAGAGCCACTCTACAAGCTTAATGTATCTCTTAATGTGCCCATACAAAATGACTAATATTATTGTGGCACTGTTGTGGCACTGTCATCCCATTGTACATCAATTTGCTCGAGTCGCTACCAGTAACATCTCATTGTGAGACTATTGTTACTGTGTTTTGCCTATTGAATACGCCATGAAGAGCTTGCAAGGCTCTGCCGTGTCAGCAGGATACTCTCAGTAGCTTGCTGGGCTCTCTGAGAGGGACGGAGGAATCGAACCTGGCTTGGCTGCATGCAAGACAAACGTCCTATCCACTGTGCTATCGCTCAAGTCTGAGAAATATTATTAAGAAGTAGAAATAGATGAATGTTTAAATAGAGATCTACCATGCACAAGTTATAGTGAACTTATACAGTAAAATTAATGGGTTCCAAAAGGAGAGAAAACAAAAGGGGATGCCCAGCCACAGAGGCAGGGTGGGGTGGTGGGCGATGGGGTGGGTGGTGAGAGTGATACTGGGATCATTTGTGGAGGAGAATGGGCAATGGTGGAGGGATGGGTAAACTATCACTGTATGAGTGAAATGCAAACACAAAAGTTCATAAGTTTGTAACTGCACATCACAGTGATTCTCTAATAAAAAATTTAAAAAATAAAAAAAAATAAAAAAAATAAATAAAATAAAAGGTATAAAAACTGAATATGTTAACTAGTTAATTTCAAAATTAGTATGGAAATAAAATTTACCTAGGAGAATCAATTCATTGGGTCATATAGAAGTTCTATTCATAATGTCTTGAGAAGACTCCAAACTATATTCCAAAGATGTGGAAGCAGGCAATAGTCATACCAGCAGTGAAGGAAAATTTCTTTTTCACATCACTGCCAATACTTACTATTTCTGAACTGCTTTATATATAGAAAATCTAACTAACGTGAGATGGTATCTTGCTATTTTGATCTTCATTTCCCTAATAAGTGAGAATGGACACTTTTATATGCCTCTTGACCATATTCATGTAATCTTTGAGGAAGTGTCTGTACATATCCTCTCCCCATTTTTTTGATGGGGTTGTTTGTCTTTTTACAGTTGAGTTTTGAGAGTGCTTTATATATCTGGGATATGAGCTCTGTCTGATGTATGATGTGCAAATATTTTTTCCCAGTCGTTAGATATTTTATTTTAGGCATTATATCTTTAACAGTCCAGAAGCTTTTTAGTTTGATGTAGTCCAATTTGCTTATTTCTGCTTTTTTTTCTTGGACAACAGAGTGATATCACTGAAGACTCCTTTGACCTCAAGACTTTGGAGAATCCCGCCTATTATTTTCAATGTATTTTATAGGCACAGGCATGATATCAGGGTTTTTAATACATTTTGAATTAGCCTTTCTCTACTCCCTGAGAGAAAGGTTCTGATTTCATTTGTGGCAAGGGCTACCAATCAGTAATTAATTAGAAGACTTGGGAACCCCAGCAGCAATTCTTGACCAAACAGGCAGGCAATTAAAAGCAAGAGTCCAGGCCTTGCAGTGCTAGGGATAGTTGGCTCACTGCAGCAGTGCTTAGGGCCTCCAGGGCACACATAGTAGTACACAGACACTACCAATTCTGCAAGCAACAGTTTTCAGGGGACCATGTACTCCTAGAAACCAAACTCAGGCTGGGCACATGCTTGGCACATAGCCTAACTACTGTACTATCTGCCAATCCTTTTTACTTATTTCTTGCTTGCTTGCTCTTTATTCTATTTATTTATTTATTTTTGCTGGGGGGTGGTTGACCATCCATCTTTTCAAGAGCCATTTGTTAAATAAGTTTCCCTCATTCCACTTTATCTACCTAGTACTTCTGTCACAAATTAGCTGTCCATACATATAAAGATTTACCTCAGGGCTCTTGATTCTATTCCATCGAGCTGAGAGTCTATCTTTGTTCCAGTACTATGAACTTTCGGTTATTATACCTTTGTAGTGTACCTTAAAAGTCAAGAACACAAAGAGCCTTCCATTCCCATTTTTGTTTTCTCAGAATTGCTTTGGTTGTTTAGGGAGTTTTATGGTATCAGATTATGAACTGCTATGTCTTTGAAGAATGCCATGGGAATTTTGAAAGGGTTCTTATTACATCTGCAAATTTCTTTAGGTAAGATTACATTTTAATGATGGTTGATTCTTCCAATTCATGAAAAAATAGTTTGCAGGTCCTTTTTTCTTCTATTTATTTTAGAAATGATTTTGAATTTTCATTAAATAGGGCTGATTCCTAGGTGCTTTATTAACTCAATCACATATGGGATAGTTTTACTTTTAAATTTTCTCTTTTACATATATAATGCAACATAATTCTCTAAATTGATTTTGTAGCCTTCTACTGTCTTAGATATTTTTGTTGTTTCTAGCAGAATTTTTACGAAGTCTTTAGAGTTTTCCACATGCAATATCACGTCAACAATAAATAAAGACAATTTGACTTCTTTACCAATTTTAATTTGTTGTATTCTTTTTATTTCTTTATTGTCTATTGTGGCTAGAATTTCCAGTACTTAACAATGTTATTCATATAAAAATGGTTTTTAAATATTACCACAAATTGAAACCTATTCTGTGGTTAAAAATAAAAGGTTTTATAAATCAAAAAGACTGACAATATCAGGTATCAGTAAAAATGTGGAATAATTGGAGGTTTAGAGGTTTTTTGTGGTGGTGGTTTTGGAGTCACACCCAGCAGTGCTCAGGGATTCTTCTGGCTCTATACTTTGGGGTCACTTCCAGATGTATCAAGAGATCATACACAGTTCCAGGGATCAAGCAATGGTCAGTCAGGGCAAAACCTACACCCTTGTGAACTATCATTCCAGCAGAACAGGAAACAATTGGAACTCTCATTCATTATTCCTTAAATTGCATAATTTTTGAAAACTGTTCGGTATTGTTTTTTTTTTTTGGTTTTTTTTTGGGGGGGTCACACCTGGCGATGCACAGGGGTCACTCCTGGCTCATGCACTCAGGAATCACTCCTGGCGGTGCTCAGGGGACCATATGGGATGCTGGGAATTGAACCCGGGTTGGCCGCGTGCAAGGCAAACGCCCTACCCGCTGTGCTATCGCTCCAGCCCCCTCGGTATTGTTTTTAACTTAAACTACCTATGATCCTAAAATTCTATTAGCTAGAATAAATAAAAATATATCTTGAAGAAAATTCATAGATAGCAACATTACATACAAACCTAAATCTGGAAACAACATACAGTCCAAAAGAGGTGAATAAACAAATCATGATATATTCATGCAATCCACTCCCTAACAATATAAAAAATCCTGCTATGTGCAACAACATAGGTGAATTATATGAAAGATGCATAATATAAGACTATTCTGAGTTATAGGTAATCAAATAATAGGCAAAAGTAATACACAGTGATAGAAGCAGAAAAGGCTTTGCCCGTGGGCAGGAAACAGAACAGGACACAAGGGAATTTTCTAAGGTGATGATGTTCTGAATGTTCTTCTGGGTGCAAGTTATATAGATGTAAAACTTATTAAACAAAAAATTAAAAATAAAAACATTTTACTATACACACATTACATCTCAATTTTTATTTTTAGGTAAGGTTATCGCTCCATGGACTGGAGTGATAGCACAGCGGGTAGGGCGTTTGCCTTGCACGCAGCTGACCTGGGTTCGATTCCTCCATCCCTCTTGTAGAGCCCGACAAGCTACCGAGAGTATCCTGCCCGCACGGCAGAGCCTGGAAAGATACCCAAGGCGTATTCAATACGCCAAAAACAGTAACAATGGAGACGTTACTGGTGCCCGCTCAAGCAAATCAATGAACAATAGGATGACAGTGCTACAGTGCTACAGGTAAAGATTATAGGGCAGAGGTAAGGTCTATGTATTCATCTTTGTGGAAGCTTATCTAGCACTGCTTTATTTTCTTAAAACATACAAATAGAGAAAATTTCCAAAACAAGTCTAGGTTTTTCCTGATTCGTCTTTCCATGCATCATTACTTGTTGCATTTTCACAGCCTTGGGAGAAATTCAGTCAACAATTAACTACACAATAAAAGCAAGGATGTTCACAAAAATATTGTCCTTTTAAAATCCATCATTTTCTACATGGCTTAATTTAATCTCTTAGCAAAGACTGCAGACACACGCCTTTTCTGGCATGCTCAGCAATTGTAAATGACATATGGTATAATAAAAGTAAAGCAACTCAGTTAAATAGCACACCATTTTTTTTTAAAGAGATGCGCTAAGGAGATGAGAACTGACTGCGTGTATATCTGCTCTATTTTAAAATGACATTAAGAAAAATATCAAATACCTGTCAATTAAATTTGCTAAGAACATAAAGAGATTGTATTAGGAAACTATAATAAGAAGTATGCAATAAATAAATTTTTAAATTATGAATTATTTGTGAATTTAGAAAATAATATTCATGTATGGGGCCAGAAAGATAGTACACAAAGATAGTGCACTTGCCTTGCACACATCTGAGCCAGGTTTGAACCTTAGCACCAGATATGGTCACCTTAGCCTATTAGTAGTAATCCCTGAGCACAGAACAAGGAGCAATCCCTGCACACCACTGGGTGTAGCTCTAAATCAATAATAACAATAATAATCACTTATAAGCACTCTACAAGCTACTTTGTCTCCCACAGTAGATAAAATTTGAATAATTCCGCCACATTTTAATAGCTTAATAATGTCAAATTATTACATAAATCTCTCTCTTTTAATTTGCCATAAGTTTAGGCATTTCTAAGAACTCATTAACATTTACTTGTTATTTAAGCAGAGATTAATTTATCAAGATCAGATGCGGTTTTCTGAAAGACAGTTTTGGAAGATGCAGAAGATGGCTAGAGGTTGGAGATGACTGAGATAACCCATGTGGAATGGATCCATTTGAAGGATTTAGAAGCTAAGCTGAGGATTCATCAAGGTAGCAAGAAATAATTCTTGTGCAACAGTAGCTTTTGACAGAACCATTAGTTCTAGTTTCCCCTTCCTATTATTTACCCAAGAAATTGGGACTTGCCTAGCAGGCAGACACTATGTATACTTACTGCATTATTTACTATGATATTTTTATTTTTAATTTTATTTTAGACACCTTAATTTATAATTTTACAATACAATCAATGGTAGGGTTTCATGCCTACAATATCCCAACACCAAATCTGCCACCATAGAGCCTGTTTGTCTCCACCATTTTCTCAGGCTTTCTCTCTGACCATCCCCCACAGAACTTGCCTCAGCATCCCCACTCTAAACCCTCCATCTCACTGCCTCCATTCCCGCAAACCCTCCCCCAAACCCCATCTCACTTCCTTGGTAAGTTCTGTCCTACAGACCAGATCTTAGGTTCTGCTGCTTTAGGCCAGTTGCTGTTCCTAAGTATGAAAACTATATATCTCCTACTGATTCTGTTTCACACACTTTAGGTAGGATTGTGTGAAATCCTTGGATGTTGCCCCTCACAAAGCAGAAGTATTTAACATCAATATGATATATAAAGTCTCTTTCACTCTCTCTCTCAATTGTCAGCCACAGAGGCAGGGGAAGGGGTGGTACAGGGGTGGGGTGGGAAGAATATTTGGGACACTGGTGATGGAAAATGTGCACTGGTGGAGGAATGGGTGTTCGATCACTGTATTATTGAAACTCAAACATGAAAGTTTTGTAACTGTAGCTCACGGTGATTCAATAAAAAAGAAATAAAAAAAAGAAATTGAAATTAATTCTAGAAAAAAATCACTCCTCTCTCTCTCTCTCTCTCTCTCTCTCTCTCTCTCTCTCTCTCACACACACACACACACACACACACACACACACACACACAATCTAATGGCCCCAGAGATGGTACACTGATTAAATTATGGCTAGAGGCAAAAAAGTGACCAGAGTCCAGAATTTGGATATTGCAATGGTCCAATATGAGATCATGAGTATAAGAAATTACAGGGTCCAATGGATTTATTTGCCATTCCAAAGATATAACTGTTGGAGCCAGGGCAATAGTACAGCAGGCAGGACATTTACCTTGCACATGGCTGACACGGATTTGATTCCCAGCACCCTATACGGTCCCCTGAGCTCTGCCATGCATGGTCCCTGAGTGCAGAGCCAGGAGTATGCCCTGAGCAGTGGGTGTGGCACGAGTGCCCTCATCTCAAATACATGAAAGGACAAAATCATGCAATTTCTTGCTACATAGATGGAACTGAGGACATACATCATGATAAGTCATGAAGAAAAATAGGGACAGGTATAGAATGACCTCTCTCGTATGTCGGATATAAATAAGTATAGTAAGTGAATCAAAATGGCAAAAAGCAGGAGAATCTGAGAACTTGTCTACAGATCAAGTTTACCATGTTGGCGAGACAGAGTGTTGGAGGGGGTTGGTTTTGGGGAAAAGAGGAGGGGTACGTGGAGAAATATGCAGAGACAATAGTGAAGTGAAATGGACAACTGTTGTGTGTGTGAGGGGTGTTGAAGCATTGTGTGCATGAAACCTATTGTCAGCATTATTGTCATTCTCAGTGAATAAAATAAAATTAAAAGAAAAAGAAAGAAACTGGAGGAGAGTAGATATTAAAATGTGTCATCACAAGAAAAACATTTAAAAGATGTGAAGTGATTGATGGATTTTGACTGAACCTTTTGTGGCGATCATGGCATAACATATGCATACAGCAGATGACTTTCACACTTAATATTCAAGACCCATTATTATTTGTTTGCTCTGGGACCCTCCTTGAGTTATCAGTCACTTATTTGATATTCATGCAAATTTCTGCTCTCTTTCTCTCTATATATAACATCTTGACTTACAAGTTACTTCATATTGAAACCACTATTAACAATATTTACAATCATCACAATATGGGGAGCAACCTTTATACTCAGATGACGTTCAAATCATTCTTTTATTATTAATTATAGACTGCAAGCGTTTTCTGTTTTTCTCTCTTGGTGTTGTTTCCTGAGAGGTTTATGTATGCAAAGGTAGTTCTCTAAACTGAAACAAGCTTACTAAACTATAATAGAGAGAAATAGTTGTTGAGCTTTAAAAAGGTTCAGTGAAGATAAAAGTTCCTGTCAAGTAACATCAGAAGAGAAGCTGTAAATTGTTGCAAATCTTGCACTGAGAACCTGTATCTCTCATGATTATTTTTCAGGCTCTAGAACATTCACAACTGTGCTCCATCTGTACTAAGAGAAATATGATTTGTTCCCGCATGGAAACATTAGATCACAGCAGAATCCACAAGAGACCAATAATCTGCAATCAAATTTTTCCACTGAATCTCCAGATTTCTCTATGCAGGATTTTGATCCTTATATTTGCTGCTGAAGATCTCTGCAACACATTCTTTAAAATGCCCATACCCAAATTTTCTATCTGAGGTATATTAACTAAATGCTATTTAGCTGTGTGTTTACTGCATTGTATCCATTGCCAAGATATTATTCATGTTTTTGGTCATTCAAATGACAAAGTAGCTTAGCTTCTATGTTATAACAGCAAGTTTATTAAACACTTAAGCTAAACATTGTCTTTTTTTCTTCAGTTTGTTATCATTCTTGACTTTGTTCTTTCCTTATGAATTTTTTTAATTACAAATTAGAAGGCGTAGCATACTTAAATTTCATACAAGATATAAAACAGGACTTCAGTATAATTTTATTCATGATTAGTTCATTTGAAATATATATACTTGCCTTTACTGATTAAATGTGTAGAAAAATTGCATACTTTTCCATGACTAGGGCCCTTAATGTTTCTTATCAAGTCCCATACTGTTACAAAATTTTACAATAGATTTCTATATCAATGCTAGGAATTCATGATGTTCTGGTTAATCTACTAACTTTTTTTCCTTGTTATTTATCTTTAGTTTGGATAATTGCATTGTTGATATAAGCTGCTCATGGAGAAATATGTTCCTATACTTAAATTAAAACAATTACAATATCATACGTGCTTAACAAAGAGATATAAAATTTTATGCTAATAATTTTTCTGCTAACATTTGCATAGATATGTTTTTAAAATAACAATTACTCCCCTGCAACAATAACACTAATTAGTGCTTGTTCTCTTTGATAAAATGTAATCATTTTTCCTTCTAAGTTTTCTTTTCTGAACCAAAATATTTTAATTTAAAGAAATTTACTTAGAGAAATGTGAGAGAAGGGCAAATGAGAGATACATGTTCAGGAGAGGGATCATCCAGAAGGTGGAAACATTTCCTTCTCAGTCCTTTAATTAAGCTGTAGTCTCCCCTTTTTGTTAACATTTGATTAATCACTGTATCACAGTATCACTGTCATCCCGTTGCTCATCAATTTGCTCAAACAGGCACCAGTAACGTCTCCAGTGTGAGACTTCTTGTTACTGTTTTGGGCATATCGAATACGCCACGGGTAGCTTGCCAGGCTCTGCCATGGGGGCAAGATACTCTCAGTAGCTTGCCGGGCTTTCCGAGAGGGGCGGAGGAATGGAACCCAGGTTGGCCTTGTGCAAGGCAAACATCCTACCTGCTGTGCTATCGCTCCAGCCCAAGGGGGGCTTCCTTCATACACCTTCATTGATTAATACTGAGATGAAAAAATTGTTAACATTTGATTGATACTGAGATGAAAAAAATATCATTCTACCTAAAACAGTGCAAGAGTAAAGATATTTGACTCTTTTTGAAATGGCAACATAAACTTTGAAGAAAAGTATATCTTTCAAAGATCCACTATAGATCACATAGATACACGTAGAAGTAGATCTCTCTATGATCCATTTCTCTCTATGATCCACGTAGTTCCATAAAGACTTGAAGGTTGACTTGTAGTAGATGCTCAATATTATTTATTATTGGCATGAATGCCATATGGGGATTTAGAATTAATGAGCCAATTAGTACTAGATTAACAAGGTGCATAAATAACATTTCTTCTAACATAAGTACTGTTCATTTCATATCATTGAGATTATTTTAAAATGTTATGAAATTTTTTTATTTTAAAAGTATATTCAATGCTTATTAAAAGAGAATGTTAAACACACTGTTTTGTTTAATCCAAGAATTCTATGTTGTAGTAATATTTCTCCCCTAATTTACAAATGGGTGCAAAACTTCCAGAACCTCCAAATTCTCTCCTTGACCCTAGATCTCTTCTGATTCACTTGCTCATGACCTAAGAGTAAATTCCTATAGTTAAATGTCTCTCAAAAAAAGATATATATATACCTTATATGTGTGTGTGTATGAAGCACTTTTCAGTGAAATTACATATAGTCTTGAATTTATTTCAAAATAACCTGAGAATGGCAGGGATAAGCATATAGGAGAGGCATAGAGAAGACACAAGATTAGTCTGAACTAGCAATCGGTTGGAGCTGAAACATACATAAAGACTCTGTTCTGGAAATGTCAGATATTTTATATACAGACAGAAGTTTTTAAAACCAAAAAAATCAAAAAAAATAAACAAAATGTTCCTTTCTCAGGGTGTTTTGCTAAAGATCCTGTTATTAGATTTAGAAACTAACTTTACCCATCCTACATCAGAATGAATCTAATTTAAGCTAAATTTGATATTCAATTGAAAACTGGATACATAGTCTTTCAAGTACAGAACTTAATAGGTCGCACATACTAAAGATATAAAGAAATAGCTAAACCTCCCACATTTTAGTCTACTTGGAATGTGATACTCTGAATGCAGCTTGACATCTATAGAATCATGTACTTTTAATGGTTGTCTACTTTTTAAGAAGTCAAGTTGTAAAATAATAAGCAAAATGAGTTTTGACTTCCAATATATAAGATTTAACTATTTTCTGAAAGAGCTATAACTCCAAGTTATGTGCTCCTAATTATAAACTGAGGCTGAAAATAGTCACCATGAATTGTTCTGTGAAGTTACAGCTGGGCTCAGCATGGAAGGTAATGAACAATAAAAGAGTTTTCTTCCCAAAAAAACTAAGTTAAATTTTCAGCTTCTAAATTTCAAGCATGTCAAGGAAATTCTACCCAAAATTGAAGCTTCCCTTCTAAAAAGGAATTCTCAAAAAATACTGTTACTCAGAAAATCAGAGCTCCCTCTTCTTTAATTAAAAAAAATTAACATTTAAATAGATTTTGTAGCGCATTGTCTAGGCAGCCATATTACTTGAGATCAGTTTTTAACAGAAGTTTTCCAGCTGAAGTAGAGCAACTTTGGGAAAGGAATTTGATGACCAGATATGGGTCTTATGGGCTGAGAGATATATCCCTGGGCTAAACATATGCTTTGCATATGGGATTCTAAGGTTTGTTCTTTAGTACTGCATGGTCCCTTGAGCATCCCCAGGAGCCACCCAGATCATAGAGTCATAAGGAACCTGAGGCTATATGAAAATAAATAAATAAGTAAAAAGAACAAAACTTCTGAACTAATTGTCTTAGGCAATCACCAACCGGAGGAGAAAAAGACCCATGTTATAGGGAGGCCTGAACACGATAAACAAAGGCTAGAACAGATGCACATAGGTCATGACACAACAGGGCCTGGAGGAAGGAAAATCAGACACAGCAACAAGAGCATCGCTGGCACATCCCTTGCACATGCAGAAATTTGTAGCTTTGCTATCGCCTTTTAAAATTATATTCGGAAATAAACTTATACATCAAAGAAATTTAAAGGTTATTGGCAAGAATAATAAAATCATGAATTGCAGCATGGGAAAAATGTAACTACCAGTCTTGCAAGCAAATACACAGACTCAGAAGAAAAGACTGTGAGCAAATATTATTTTCTTTTCTCAACCCATCTTTTTTAGCCAGATTCTCAAACAGTGCAGTCAGACTACAGAAGAGAGTAAAATCTAAACATTTACAATAATCATCAAACAGGCTTAAAGATTTGCCGAGATCACTTTGACACCTTTGGTTCTGTAACAGACAATAAATTATAGATTACTTCTTTGGAAAACAGGTTATACTGACATTTTAAGTTTAGAAGATTAAGCAGCGGTGATAAATATTATGTAACCACATAATCTACAAATATTGCAAGGAGCAGGTAAGATTTTCCTAAGCTAAGAGGAGCAAGAAGAGCGTCACACAGCCGATAGGGATGCATCAGGAGGAAACTGGGAGATGACACTTACGTGAGAGAGCAGCGCCAGCTCATGGTGGCATGTGACGGCATTGCGATTGGCTTCCATGAAATACCTCTGCGTGCGCCTCCGCTCCCTTTCCAGCTTTTTCTCCAAGGTCAGCTGAGACGTAGACAAGCTGTCTAAATACTTCATCATTACATCCGATATCATCGAGCTGACTTCGACAATATCTGGTCGGGCTTCTGCATCAGGAGTGAGGCACCTAGGAGGAGACAAGCTAATGAAAGCAGGCTGACCCCGGCTGGGACCAGGCCATGGGGCGCAGCGGGACGAGGTTACATACACTGCACAGTGTGTGCGCGCCATGCAACCAAGAGAGTCTGGAGTAAGGTGGACAACAGCACAACTTTCAAGTCCAGACGTCTACCAAGGCAACGGGAAAGGTGGGTTCAGGGAGAGGACGGCAGGGCAACCTCTGTGCACCGCACCAGGGCTGGCAGGAAGCAGACTAAAGCCCAAGCCAGAAGCTCTTCCCCACACTCAGGACAGTCCTCTGTGCAATGAGGATATTCCATAAAATCGCTGCCAGTTCATTGACCACAGAACTCATGATAAAATCCAACAAACAATCTAGAACCTGATGTTTCCCTCTGATGTCTCAAAAGGGAGCATGGTGTTCAGGTTCGGGCACAGTCACATTTTCCTTGGTCCAGGATAGAGGCAGTACCATCCCAATCAATTACTGAGTGTTTCAGAACACACAGGCACAAAAATAAAGTACCGAGGCCAGAAAGAGAGGACAGAAGGTAAGGCCTCTGCCTTGCGCATGACTGATCCTGGTTCAATTGCTGACACCTCCTAGGATTCCCTAAACTTGACAAAAGTGATCCCTATGTGCAGGGCCAGGAGTTAGGCCTGAGCCAGTTGTGATCCAGAAACCAAAACTGAATGAATAATAACAAAACTAAATATAATACAGTTATATATATAGAGTTTTCAGTATTTGTAGCCATAGGGGTTTACTAGGGACTCAGCTAGGTTTAGTAGGTTTACTAGGTTTACTAGGTGACCCAGCCCTGGCAGCTGACCTCCACTATCCAACCACCGCCATGCTCCAGGCCCCTTTCCGGATGCTCTGGCCAAGCCTCACACATGAATGAAGTCCCATGGAATCCAGATAATGTGGAAATTTTCGACCTTGGACTCTGGACTCAATAAGACCTGGAAGCAGAGATCCTCTGTCTGCTATCCCCCAATCTCTAGTGGCCCAGGGATCACACCCATAAGCCACACCCTGCTATACCCTGCTGTCACCAAATAATCTCCTCATTGGCCACCCTCCAGATCCCAACAGCTGCTCCTCTCAGATGGAAGTATAAAATGAGGCCCCCATAGCCATGCCACAGAACTCCACGTCAGGCTGTTTTCACTCGGGGTGCCCCAGAGGGGGCAGGTGAGAACCCTCCCCGCCCCAAGGGACCCAGCCCTGACAGCCGACCTCCACTACCCAACTGCCACCATGCTTTCTGGACACATTATAAGACATTTCCTACCCATTTTCCATAATTACCACACCATATTTGATGAAGTTCAGACAGTAGGCAACAAATAATAGAGAGTAACATATATATGTGTATATATATGCATATATATATGCAGAGCCTGGCAAGTGACCCGTGGCATATTCAATATGCCAAAAACAGTAATGATAGGTCTCATTCCTCTGGCCCTGAAAGAGCCTCCAATTGTTGGGAAAGACAAGTAACGAGATGCTGCTAAAATCTCAGGGATGGGAGGAATAGAGGAATAGAGACATTACTGGTGCCCACTCGAGTAAATCGATGAACAACGGGATGACAGTGACAGTGACGGTGACAGGGGTTTACTACTGACTCTGTAAGCAGAGATCACTCTTGCCAGGGTGAAGATACCATATGGGTTTCCAGGGATGGACGTCAGGTCATCTGAGAGATAAGCAAGCACATTATCGTCTGTACTATCTCTTCAGCCCTAGAATTATATATTTTAAGTAGCTAGTTTAATACATTGCATGCTAATATTTTCTGCAATTTTATGTCAACTAGTGAAGTAAAGGAAGTATTATTTATGTCACTGCTAAATACTACTAGAAGGCTGTTTCAGATACCCAAGGAACCAATGATCAAGAGCACTGACACTGATTAGCCTGCTTTAAAATTTTCTTTCACTCAGGGCTGGAGCAACAGTTTAGTGGGTAGAGTGCTTGCAGTACACGGAGCTGACAGAGTTGATCCCTGACACTCATGTCCTCTGAGCACTGCCAGGAGTGGTCCCTGACTGAAGACCCAGGAATAAGCCCTGAGCACCACCAGCTGTGGCCTGAAGAGAAACAAAAACAAAGTTTCTGTCACTCACTATATTGATTCTATATATTCTGTCACTCACTATCACAAAAATAGAGTATTTTGTATCTCTGTATTTTGTTCAATCTTTTGTAATTGGATGGGGGCGGGGAGGAGCACACTCAGCTATGCCCAGGGCATACTCCTGACTGCTCTGTGCTCAGGGATCACTTCTGGCAGGGCTAGAGGGAACCATATGGTGCGCTGTGGTCAGCCACACATCATATAGGACAGTGCCCTGCCCTCTATACTAATCCTACAGCTCCATTTTGTATCTTTTTTAAAAATTCAAATTCTCGCTGCTTCTCAATAAAATTTAATTTGTTTGGACTCGAAGAGAAAGAGCTCATGTTTATGATTCAGCAACCATAGTACAACTGCCACGTAAACTGATATCTCCGGGCAAGGATAAAGAATTATTGCCTGTAATTATTCTTCAAAATCAAAGGCGAAATAAACAGAAGTTATTTTGTTTACCAACCACTCTTTTTACCAAACTTATTAACTATGACTAAAATAAACTGAGTCAGAACTTTATCATGCATCATGTTTTTCGTCCTGATGCTCCTTAAGATTCTCTTTAAAGCTCTACAGCAGCAGCCTTGCCCTATGGTTATGGCAGGCACTTAGACATCTGCTAAATTCATATTTAACAAAGATCCATCTATGCATTTATTATGTACAAAGTAAGACAAGAGATTGTGGACACGGGGCCAGCAACATAATTTAGGAGGGGGGGGAAACCAGCATGAAAACAAGGTCCCAGTTTGCTGGTCATTAGGCCTTCCCCTTCCCACAGTCAAGCATCCTAGTAAATAGATGATCCAAGGCCCCCAAAAGGCTGGAGATGCAAAATAAAGTTGGGCAAAAGCCAGTGCAGAGTTGCCCACTAAGTCACACTGGGCTGTCTGGGCAGTCAGCCTGGACAGGGACAGCCTCTTCTTTGCCCTGCTCCAGGGCAGAGCAGGATACCCGGTCCAACTCAACCCTCTCGTCGCCTGTTCACCCCTCTCCAGAGGAGAAGAGTGGAGATAGAACACAGCCCTGCTCACATCCATAATCACTCCGGCAGGGGGAGAGAAAAACAGCAGTGATGGGGCCGGTCAGGAAGATATGGACGCTGGGCCGGGGCCCCAGGAGCTACAATCCTATGGCAGGGGTGGGGGAATGGGAGGTTCCAAGCCCCCACTTCTGAGCAAGCACCTGATCCTAGTGGACTTTATTCCTAAAACACAAATTCAAAGATAAAATGATAAGGACATTGAATGAGGATCCTTAAGCCTAAAGCACAGGAGTGTCCGGCCTGCACATCTGATCATACACATTTAAAGCAACCTTGTGTGGCAAGGACCTAGTTGGATTCAAGTTTCTGACTTTTGCCTCCTAATTATAGAAGCTCGGTTGTTGGATTTTACCTTCTAATTAAATCAGGTTATTCATCTATCCTCACTTAATTAGAGAAAGGGATTAAAGGTGATAAAAATGGCTGGTTTCCCTATGGTATTATTTATGATTTTATGTAAGTGAAAAGCAAAAAACACCATCTAAGTCTCTCATTAGTGCTGATAATTGATTCAGATAATACTAGCAGTTGAATTAACAGTTTAGCTTTCTTTATTGTTAATGAAGAAAGGGGTAACTGAGCAAATTTTGCAAAGTCGCAGCACTGACAAGCCAAGTCGCAGCACTGTCGGACGTAGAGCTGTGGCAGCAGGCGCACAGTGGCTTATCCACTGTGGGGTGCTGTGAGCCAACCACTGGGTGACCTGAGACTCGGCGCAGGTGTTTGACCTGGCACAGACCCATCCTCCTCGATAGGGTCCTGCTCTGCCAGCTGTTCAACAACCTCCAGTCTCACTCCATCAACTTCAGGGAGATCAACCTGAGGCCACAGGTATCCCAGGTGCTTCGTAGAGATGCAGGCAGGTGCGTGTTTGTCAGTGTGCAGATCATTACAACATGCCAGTCGACCAAAATCTTATATTCCGTAGATAGGGAACACCTGTAAAGGCGATTAGAGGCCACTCCAAAAGCCTTCACCTCTCTCAGAGAGCCCAGCAAGCTACCGAGAGTATATCCCACTCACACAGCAGAGCCTGGCAAGCTACCAGTGGCATATGTAATATGGCAAAAACAGTAACATCGACGGTCTTCATTCCCCTGATGCTGAAAGAGCCACCAATACGCCATCGGGCTACAATAGCAATCAACAGGGACAAATGGAAATGTTACTGGTGCCCGCTCGAGCAAATCGATGAACAACGGTATAACATCGAGCAAATCGATGAACAACGGTATGGGGGGATTCACTGTATCATTCACTATGATACAGTGAATCCCCATAAATTTGTCTGAAAATCTCTGTAAAATGAAAAGCCTATTATACAAGCTTAATAAATTGGAAGTAAGCACACGTGCATATGCATGCACATACACACTAATATTCTTTTTCTACATCCACTCCTACATTTCACCAACACGAGTTCCATGGCTTCTGTTTCTAAATATTTAATAAATCCCAAATATTTGCTGAGTTCTCCTCAAATCCCACAGTTACAGGCCTTCTTACTATATCTTGCTTGGAATACTGAAGTCATCTCCTAAATGACCTTCTCTGTTCTATACTACAAAGTGATGCCAGATTAATATTCGAAAACCTGACTAGATTACCACTCCACTCAGCACTCCTCAATGGTCCTTCATGGGCAACAGGACAATATTAAAATTCCTAGCATGTCATGCAAACCCCCTCTTTAAAAGGCTATTATCTTTCTCCACAACCTGATCCATCCTTCTCTCCCAACAACACACTGAATGTCCCTCCCAGTTACTTCTCCCCCCCAAAGCCTATAACTCACCTCTACCACCACTTCTTAGTTCCTTTTATTCCCACTGTTAGGTTCTTGTTTTCAGTTCATTTATGCTAGCAGTATCTTTCCCTTTCCTAGACCTCTTATCTCCTTGCTGAAAATCTCACTCCTTTCCAGGTATCCATTAGGAAATGTATTGGAGGACTTACCTCAGACAGACTTACTTTCTACATGTTTTTATTGCAATGCATATAAAGAATACATAAAGGTACTATAATAGCACTATAGCACTGTTGTCCCATTGTTCATCAATTGGCTTGAGCGGGCACCATTAATGTCTCCATTGTGAGACTTGTTGTTACTGTTTTTGGCATATAAAATATGCCACGGGTAGCTTGCCAGGCTCTGCCATGCAGGCGGCATACTCTCAGTAGTTTGCCGAACTCTCTGAGAGTGATGGAGGAATCAAACCGGGGTCAGCCACGTGCAAGACAAATGCCCTAGCTGCTGTGTTATAATTCCAGTCCAAAGCTACTATAATATTACAACATAATTAACTGCTTCACTACTAGAAATTTGGAGTTCTGAAAGAAGGAGCAAGTTGGCACCTTCACCATGATCTCCCCAATATGTAAAAGGTAACTTTTTGGGGAGGGAAAGGAGGAAGGAAAGGAATGAAGAGAGGGAAGGAAGGAGGAAAGGAAGAAAGGAAAGAAGGAAAGGAGGGAGGGAAAGAGAGAAGGAGGGAGGGAGGGAGGAGGGAGGGAAGGGAGAAAGGGAGGAAAGAAAGGAGGAAGGAAGGGAGGAAGAAAAGGAGGAAGGAAGGGAGGAAGGATGGAAGGGAGGAAGGAAGGAAAGAAGGAAGGAAGGAAGGAAGGAAGGAAGGAAGGAAGGAAGGAAGGAAGGAAGGAAGGAAGGAAGGAAGGAAGGAAGGAGGGAGGGAGGGAGGGAGGGAGGGAGGGAGGGAGGGAGGGAGGGAGGGAGGGAGGGAGGGAGGGAGGGAGGGAGGAAGGGAGGAAGGAAGGAAGGAAGGAAGGAAGGAAGGAAGGAAGGAAGGAAGGAAGGAAGGAAGGAAGGAAGGAAGGAAGGAAGGAAGGAAGGAGGGAGGGAGGGAGGGAGGGAGGGAGGGAGGAAGGCATGCTAGCCTAACATCTAAAAATCTACATGCCCATAATCAAGTATATTTGGTCACAGACTTTTTAGACTCCCAGTAATAAACCAGAAGATTTATTTTAGCCTCATTATTCTGAAATGCCTCACTGCTGAAATAGTTCAAAAGAAATTCTCAAGAGTAACCAAACCAGAACTTAAATACATGCTCAATATTGAAGGACAGTCATCAGCATGTATTATGTTTCAATGATTCTCCAGTCAACTGAGCATAAACCGTGTTCCAGAAAAAAAAAAAAAAAGAAAACAATTGGGACTCTTCCTACTGTGTCTTTGTTCCCACTCTGCTCTGAGAGACCACCGGGAAAACTGAAAAGGATAAGGTATTCAACTAACTTGATGTCATGTCTCAAGAAACAAAATAGAAAGTCCACTTTCTTAAAGCAAGCAGAAAGCATTAGCTTGGTTAGTCGCCATGAGTGCCTCTGAAACAAAGCATCAGACAGCTTATGCAACCAGGACAGAAAGGAAAAAATAAGCCAACTGGAACAGTTTATGCATAAAAGGAAATGTTCTTCCTTTTCAAAAAGTAAACAGATAATACTCTTAACAGTGTACTGAAAGGTAAAAATAGGCACGCTGGTACTGGGCAGAACCACAGAACCAATTTATTTTTCTGTTCCAAACTCCTCAGGGTTGCTAAATAATTCTCCCCATGTAAAAAGGCCTGCTAGGAAAAATAGTTCCTGTGACAAAGTGTGCTCATACACCACGAGAACAAAAAGGGTAAAAGAAGTTGCTCTAAGAAATAAAGCATGTAAGAGTTCTACCTGACAAAGCTGTAGGAAGTAAAGACAAGGTGACAGTAAAATAGAAAAGAAAAGAAAGAATATGTATGTTTCATTTCAGAAAAAGGCTAATAAAGCAACCTCACCAACAGCCGTCTCATAATTCAGAGGCTCTACCGCTTTACTAGTGATTGTCTCGGAAACGGATTTGCTGAGTCATAAATGGTCATTAAGAACATTTTTATGTGTCCCTCACATCAATTTCCTGAGGAAGACGGGAAACTAAGAAAATGGGAAATATGAGTTTGTTCTCTAATCCTTTGGGCGCTTTACTTTCACAAATCCAAACTCCAAATCAAGTTAAATATGTAATTGCATGGAACTCACAACTGATTTTGGTTTTATGTCAGATTTTCTAAAGATAAAACTTTGTGATGTGAACTCAGACAATGAATCTTAAATAACTTTAAATGAAAACAACATCTGCTACAGAAAGCATGCTGCTATCTTCATTTATAGTTAGTTATGAAATTAAATTGTCAGTTCTTATTATTGCAATTTAGGATTTTGATTTCAAAAGGGCACGAAGCATTGAATCTGGAGGCCCTGCATCTTCCTGGGGATGAGGCCTTCGGACCCCCAGGGGCCTGCTCCAGTGTGGCATCTCTGATTCTGATGTGCTTCCAAATGGAAGGGGCATCGTGGTCTCCTTGCCAACTCCAAGGGCTCAGTTCCACTATCTAAAGCACCAGAGAATAAACCCAATTGGTTCTTTCAATACCATTCTACTTCACCAGATAACTCATGTTTAAGCCTTTTAGGATTATACTCTCCCTCCAAAACTTGTTGGTTCAGCTTCAGGCCCACAGTGGAAGCAATTTCACTTTCTCTCCTCTGCCACTACTGTTCCAATCACAGCCAGCCTTTCCTGCAAGCTGGAGCTGCTTCTCCCCGAAATCCTACCACCCTTGGGTCTCCCCCGGAGAGCAGGTTAAGTCTGGACTTGGGTGAAGAAAAAATGTTCACCATGTCCCTGGTGGCTAATAATCCTTCAGTCCTTTCCTCACTGGCAAAACATTCAAAAATCTTCCCACTTCATGGGTACCTGAACTCCCTCAGCCTCCGCAGACCCTGAACATGGCCTGGCAGCTCACTTCCCCATTCAACACACTGCACCGCCAATCCCCCTTCTTCAGATAGTACTAACTTTCCCTTGACACAGCTGGTCTGTGGAATGTCTTCTCTGCTGTGGTTTTGTCAATGGAGAAGTGCTGGTCTCACATCACAAGTCCTGTCTTCCTAGAAACTTTTCTCAAGTCTCCAGATAACGGCAATGGGATCCACAATGCATGCTGTGCCATCCTTCACCACATTCATCATCATGTGGTTTATATTTCTAATGCCTCAATAACACCATTCTTATGAATAACAATACAAGATCTTATGGAAGTCTCACTCTGTGATAGAAGTATTAGAAGCAGAATTGTGTTTAAGTTTCACAAACCCAGGAGCATTTACTATTACTACCTACATGTCACCGATGAGAAAACTGGTCTATGATGAATGGAAGAGTGGGTTAGAATCTGGTTGATTCCAGAATCTACTGATATTCTTAACTTTACAGAATGATGTATTGACTCTTTCACTAACTTCTTAGTCCCACAAGGCATGGATACTAACTACTAGGATAGTCTATGAGAATAAAATTGTGGTCCTGTTTGCTACAAAATCAGAATAATGTTTCTTTATTTTCTTCTGTACTGTGTGGCTCTCTCCTATTCTTTGAGGCCCTCAAGTATCTCTGAAAAGTATCAGATCAATTAGTAAATATGTTAGATTTATTTGATATATCTGGAGACTTCTTAAATTTTAAAGGTATTTTCCAGGGAAAGAACAAAGAACAGGAACAAATTATAGAGATAAGCAATTGCAATGCATTTGACTGTATTCATTAGCAATAGGACATGATCCAAATGTATGTGAAATTATTTATAAAGGGGTTTCAGATCACTTCCCCAAATATTAGCAATGATACTTGCAAACAGTGCTCAAATGTGCATAATTTGCCAGTTCCTGTTAGGTCGTTTGTACATGTAATCAACAACTGCACCAGGTTGGTACTATTACAATCTCCATTTTATTTGGATGGGGAAACAGAGATGCACAAAAAATAGTCAAGTTGTTTGTTCTGAGCCGAAAATTAGGCCAACAGTCCAGTTGAGCATACTACTGTAGGACGACTAAGCAAAGAAAAATTAAAGACACAAGCCTATTAACACATGAAGAGCACCACATCTGTGCAAAGTAGCGAGATGAGAAGAGGACCCAAAGGGAGCAGGGCACAGTTGGAGCAATATATCAATGATGTTCCACCCCAGATGGTGCCAAGAGCTATAGGAAACACTAAACCAAGTTTTAAGAAAATTGGGCAAGATGATGCATAAAGATTTTATGGGTGAGTTGTATTTCTAATAAATAATGAAGATCTGACTTAGCTTGATGGGGTGAGGAAGCAATCTTAGGTCAATTTATAAGGCCCAAAAGATAGTCCAAAAACAATGAGCACCAGATAAAAGAAAATCTTTCATTTATCTAAGTTTCTGTTAACGTTCTGTTTTAGACCGAGCATTTCTCTGGGCACTGAACAATTCCGAATTGAGAAAGCTCTCACTCCTATGGGGTTTTATTCTGGTGGGTAAGAAAGAGAAAATAAGGACCAAGTCTGCAGGGACATGAACATAGTCTGAGATGAATGCAGTGAGCTTTGCAAATGCATTCATCTAGCATGATGAGAGACCATGGGGCATGATGAGATGCTGAAATTGATGGGATTTCATCCTGTTTTATCCTGATGGTCGCATTATTTTTTTTAGAGAAAGAAGTGACTGCAACATAGATATATCAGAGGATAAAGTTTCAGGAAAAGCAAAATGCTAGATCCAGAGGGAGAGAGTTCATGTTGGGACTAAAAAGGTATTGTGCAGTCAAAAGCCAGAGAACAGGGGGCCGAAATGGAATGAGAGGTCTAGGGGACAAGTCCAGTGGGCTCAGATCTTTGCAATATTGGGCTACTGGCTTTCATTAAGCTGTGGCATTGTTTCTGAATTTCTCTGAGAACTTATTTTTAAACATAGTATTAATTTAAAATTTAAAAGTATTTGCAGTTTTATCATCTAGCATGGCCTTTTGCAGGAGCATATCTTCCTGTCTGGCTTCTTTCCACATTTGTTCACTTTTTTATGTTTTTTGCCATTACAAACAGCTTTCTACATACAATTCATTTCACTTGCTAGATAGCATACATATTACTCAGCATGATACAAAGCCTCCTGACTGAATAATCATCCTGATGGTTGCATAATTTTTCTAGTGAATGGCTTACTTCCTCTTGAATATTTTGGTGTATTCTAATGGTCTCTATTTCTAATGATGATGCATAAACATTTTTCTAAGTCTGGACTATTTGGGAGCCTCTCTCTTTATGGATGTTTACACAGTGAGTTTTTATAAAATACAAGATTTCTCTTGATAATTAGATAGTCTATATTCAAATTTGTGAGATTAATTACCTGTGGATGGTATCTATCACTTTTTCAGAGTAAATGCCTTCTGGCACTGGATCATAGACTGCCTCCACTATCTGCAAAACAGATACAGTTGTGAAGAAAAGGAAACATTGATATCTTTTAACAATAATATTAAGCCATTTCATCAGTACTCAGTAAGCAATTGAGCATATAATCAGTCACTGTATCACTATCATCCCATTGCTCATCGATTTGCTTGAGTGGGCACCAGTAACATCCCCATTGTGAGATTTGTTGCTACTGTTTTTGGCATATCAAATACGCCACAGGTAGCTTGCCAGGCTCTGCTATGCGGGCAAGATACTCTCAGTAGAGGGGCGGAGGAATCGAACCTGGGTCGTCTGCATGCAAGGCAAACGCCCTCCCCGCTGTGCTATAGCTCCAGCCCAAGCATATAATATCACACACGAATTAACCAGAAACAAAAATAACTCAACTCAATCATAAAAACACAAAATCCTCATCAATTACACATTGTTTATTATGAGAATTTTATTCTTGAGGCCGAATGAGAGCTTACCTCAGATTCATAATAAATGATTATGTAGGATATTAAAGTGTGCTGAATGTGGGTAGTCCAAATCACAGTTAAAAATTTAAAACCAGGGGCTGGAGTGATAGCACAGCGGGTAGGGTGTTCTCCTTGCATGCAGTCGACCCGGGTTCGATTCCCACCATCCCATATAGTCCCCCAGCACCGCCAGGAGTAATTCCTGAGTATAGAGCCAGGAGTAACCCCTATGCATCTCTGGGTGTGACCCAAAAAGCAAAAAAATAATAATTTAAAGCCAAAAATAATTTGATCTATTTGCTTAAATAATTTCCCATGATAAATATAGTGGTAGGTGAAAATGTGCCATAACATATGACATGTCTATTACTTAAAATTAAGTCTATTACTTAATTTTAGTGCTTTTGTGTGATCACCAAAGTTCTTTTTAAGAAGAAAATGCAATGGTGTTTTTAACTACACAAGACCCAGCTGTCCCTCAAGCTTGCTTACTTTTGTAGCCAACGAGAGCATGTTGGTGCTGTAGAAGGGAGGATTCAAAGTTGCCATCTGATAAAGGATGCAGCCTGCTGCCCAGACATCAGCCTTCTCTCCATATGGCTCGCTCTTTAGGACCTCAGGGCTGAATTGAAATAAGATGAGACATTAGTACAGAAAGATCTGATTTTTAAGCAAAAGTTGGAGAATGATGTGTGTATGTATATATATATATATATACATATATGAAGAAAAAAGACAAAACTCTTGATGACTCTTTCAAGCATGCATATTGTATATTTGCATTCTCCCAGCCCTAGAGAAATGAAGAAGCACAACCAACGTATTCTAGGTTCACATTATCAGAACATAACCTCACTTAAAGTGTCCAAGGAACTATTGCTTAGAGCTCTTGGCTATTCTTGAGGTATCAGACATTCCATCTTTTCTGTGATTTACTGGTAAACAGTGCTCATGACCCACTACCGCCTTTGGTTTGATTTTTGTTGTTCTGCTTTAACCAATAGAGTGTGAAAATAACAATGCACTGGATCAAAACCTCAGTTTTAGTGGACATTGAATGCTTTCATTTGTCCATTAAGTGTTTCTATCTAGTGCCAAGGGAAAATCATATCTCAGGGAGAAGCTGCCTTTCCTAAGTACAGAACAGGAGACAGAGCCTAAATTTTACCCTCAGATATCGGCAGCTTGGAAGAGAACACCCCCTCGTAAACGCACAGACTTCTAGATTGACAATAAATTCCTATTGCTCAATATCACATGAGTTTCATGGCGAATTTTCATGCATCATTAGGATGGGAAAATATCACTGATACAACCTCATTCCCATTGGCTATGCAACATTAGTTTATAAAGTAGGGTAAGATCATATTTAACTATCTCTTGGAGATGACAAGTTTGATTTTTTTTTTTGGCTCTTCCTAAATTGCACTTCCAATCTGGAGAAAGATGCTGTTTTATATGAAGCTAAACTAGATGGGTTTATGGGTTTTGTCATTGTTTTATGTGGAGGGAACTATAGTTCCCTTGGACATTTTGAACTAACAGAAATTTATGCTATTTTATTTGTAGAATGAAACTCACTGAAGTGTTAAAGCACCCAACACAAACCCACTCTAAGTTAATTAGATAGCTCAGTTCCATGCTGTGTACTTAGGACCATGTTCAGTCCTCTAAATTTACATCGTGTGGATTAAGCAGCTAATTTTGTCAGCAAATTAGCATGTGGATGTCAGTGTGTTAGTGGATCATCAGTGGCCCATTCACACTCAAATGTGGCTTAATTAGTACAAGTTGCAGCACCAGTGTCTAAGAAGGTTAAGAAAAACTGAAAAAAATTAATCAGCATCAGAATAAGCAAAACTGACATAAATCAATATTGACAACTAGGACAATTAAGGATGTGATCCTATTCTTGTGAGGTTATGGGGGATTCCTGGTTTAAGATTTACATTCTGTGTTGGCTGGAGCACAGCGGTTGGGCATTCGCCTTTCACGAGGCCGAGCCAGGTTCGATTCTTCCGCCCCTCTCGGAGAGCCCGGCAAGCTACCCATGCGTATTGGATATGCGAAAACAGTAACAATAAATCTCTCAATGAGAGACGTTACTGGTGCCCTCTCGAACAAATCGATGAGCAACGGGATGACAGTGATTCTGAGTTGCAGAGGCAAGAATGATTTCGAGGTCTCTCAGTTGAGCATTTTCAGTTTTGGTGTTGTTGAGTTCAATAATATGGCATTAGGGTAACTTGGGGTGAAATTCTCAGGGCTCTGCTGGCCCTAAGAATATCTATTTTTAAAAAATCCCCTGGTTGTCACTTAATCAATAGCTCACATTTAAAATGCCTCAATAATAAACAATGCACTCAACAGAAAAAAATGTTCCTGGCTTCCTACAGACCAGTTAGTCATGTTTTAAACTACTGAGAACACAGAGGATGTGTTTCATATTTCCTAAAGCTCAGGGAGTAGCTGCTTCGAATGAGCTCTCACCCCACTCTGTTCTTTTCCATTTTCTCTTTCCATTCTCAACAGCCAGCATCTGTACTTCTCTGAAGTTCAGTTTCTCAGAAGATTATGCCTTAATGTGGTTGCAAATAAAGAGTTTATTCAGCTAATTTTTTTCATTACATCACCTCCTTCCCACAGGAGACCTAAAAACCTTCTAATTCCCACAGCCACACCCCTAGGAAAGTGGCTGTATGGAGTTTACTTCTCTATCAATTAAAATTGTGCTTGACAATAGAACTTGACTTATCCAAAGATACACTAGCAAAAGTGATGCCAAGGAAGACTTCCAAGGGGCCTTGCTCTCTGCTCTTCAAACCCTAATAAATGCAAACACGTAAATAATCCCAGGCTTACCTGCTGGATGATAAACACAGGGTACCCAGTTAGCTGTGCCATCCATACTCACAGGGAGTCAAACCCCAGATATGTAGATATGTGGTAAAGAAATGAAAAACCAGGCAACCACGATGCAAAGGTGAGTAGTCAACATAGAACAGCAATTCCCAAAGGGAATAGCCCATTAGTCAGCACACCATGTAGTAAGTTAGGGAGAAGGTTTGTGTTAAGCCTGTAAGTTCAGAGGCAATTTGTTAACTTAACTGATATCATAATTTTCATTAGAGTCTCAAAGCTTCCCCATGAGCCCCTAAAATAATAAAATTACTTTTTCTTTAAGAGAACAGAATGAGAGATTAAATATGAAGGACACAACTGTTAACTCTCATTCTACTTCTGAGACAAAACTTCAAATATTTTCTAAAATGAAAGTTTTATAATTCCACCAAAAGAAATTACTATTAATGCCATCAAATGAAGCTACTAATAGAAAATGATGTATGATTTCTGGTAGCCACAATAAAATGTCCTGTTATGGTATCAACTATATTCCAAATTCATATATGGATTCAGTATTGTGGCTAGTATCCATATTGAAAGTCTGTAAGACTGGATTCAGATACAATAATTCCATTGTGAGTTAAGGAAAAAGAAAAAAAATTAAATATTTAGTGAGGGGAAACCAAGTCTTCCTTCGAGTAATTGAATTTGAAACATCATTGTGATATGTCAAGGTAGTAAGTATGAATATTGCATAAAATGCCATAAGAGTTTATGTGCCAGCCATAACATACTGGGATTTCTTTGGTTTTGGTTTTGGTAATAGTCAGTGGTACCTGCAGGGATATGTAGGTGCCAGGTATAAAACCGAGAGCTTCAGCACACAAAGCTTGTCCTCCAACCCGTTAAGCTAACTTCCCATCCTGAACACAGTACATTTGGTTTCTCTTTCTTTTTTTTTAAAATTGAATCACCATGATGTACAGAATTACAAAGTTGTTCATGGTCTGGTTTCAGCCCTACAGTGTTCCAACATCCATCCAACACCAGTGTACATTTCTCACTACCAATGTCTCCAGTTTCTCTCCCCCACCCTCACATCCTCACATCAACCCGTCTTTATGGCAGTCTCTCTCTCTCTCTCTCTCTCTCTCTCTCTCTCTCTCCTCTCTTCTCTCCTTTCTCTCTCTCCCCCTCTCTCCCTCCCTCCCGCTTTGTGGGCATTATGGCTTGCAATACTGAGAGGTTATGTTTGTTCCTTAACCTACTTTCAGCACACAGGTCTTACCCAGAGTGATCGACACAATATATTTGGGAGCTGTCAGCATAGAGAGAGGCATTTAGAGTTGTAAAGGGATTGAGATAGCTTGAAGAGACAATGCAGGAAATGCAAAAAGAAAAGCAATGAAACAACCCCTGATTGTTTCTGATATGTAAGAGTCAACGGCAAGGGCAAGGAATAAAGCCCTAGGGACAAAGGAACAATCAAAGAAGCTGGAGTAAAATCACTCATGAAGTAGGAGGTCGAAAGTTTCCAAAAGCAGCCTGCAGTAGACAATAGCTTTCAAAAGTCAACTGTCATACAGAAGTCACTGTGGCCTCAACACAAGTGGTTTTAATGATGAGTTATGGCAGATGATGAAATTTTGGTTCTATTTGACAACAGTTTTCCTGTACACTGTGGTCCTGGGAAAAACTGCAATGATTAAAAGAAAGTTCTTACCCATCTGCCATTTTGTGTCTCCAAAAAAAAAAAAAATAAGAAAAAAAAAAGAATAACCTTCTGCAAAGCAATATTTTTCCTTTCTTATATAACAGAGAAAACTCTCCCATGTTGATCTTGTTTGCCTATGACAAGGGCAGATATGGATCCTCCAAATTACCTTTTATTTGCTCTCCTGTTTTGAAGGCATTGTTTTTTTGGTTTGGGGCCACAGCAAGTGGTGTTCAGGGATTACTCTTTGATCTATGCTCAGGAATCACTCCCAGCAGTGCTCATGGGACCATAGGGAGTGGCAGAGATCGAACCCAGGTCAGCTATCTGCAAGGTAATTTCCTTACTGCTGAACTATCTCTCCAGCCCCCACTGAACTATTCTGTCTTCATTGAGCATAGGAGAAAATACTTAACATAATTTAGGTTAGTTGTTTCTCTCTTTTCCCCAGGCTCCCCTGAACATTGGTCTAACCCAGCATTCAGACCCCATTATTAGCACCGTCAGAGACAAGACCGGAATCAGGATCAAACATTCTCTGATCTACTATCAATCACAGCCATCCCCACCTCTACCCACTAAGCCCCTTGTCCACATAGTTCCTGCTAGCCTTATTTACTTTTGTCTATAAAGAAAAACAACCAGGCAGCTTTCTTTTGCCTGACCTTTGAGAAGTTTGTTGACCCTAGATTGGGAAAAGTGGAGCTTTATCCTGGGCAGTGTCAGTTCTAATACAAGTTCAGAATGAGTCTTTTCTGTCAGTTATGGACCAGCTGAACCAAGTAACACTTTCCAGGGTCGCTAAAATGTAAAGTTGATCTCTTCACCACTTACAGAAACTTTGATCATGTTCCACCATTGCCCTACTTCCCTATCATTCTCTCTCCCACACACACATATGCACACACACAAATCAAGCACTGTCTTGACCCAAGGTCCTTCTGAAACACGAGTCTTTCTTTCACATACAGCTCATCTCTGGAAATATTAATTCCTGCTAACTTATTCTACTGCCATCTCCACTGCACTCCCTCTCTTCTTCAACTTCAATATTTGCATTTCAAGCAATCCTTTGGCTTTTAGATGTATGTGCTGGGCACACTTGCAAAATGAGCTGCATTTCATCATCTTGAGTATTCAGGTCCAGCTACTCTGTAGCCCACTGAAAATTTCATATGTCAAGACCAGTGTTTCCTCAGCATGTGCCACCTCAACTGTATCCAAATCCCTGGGGCATGCACCATTATTAGACTAGTGACCCTCAGTCAAACTGCCATCCAAATGCTAGTACTTTCCACAATCGCATTATGATGCTTCACAGCTGGGAGTTCACAAGTTTAGAAATAATAAGCAGAAAGAAATACAAGACTGAGGAAGATTCGTTTGTCAAAGGGTATGTAAAACTGGAGAAGAAATTAAAACTTTGGGAGAATAATGAACCATCTCTGAAAAAGTGTCTCATTGGCAACATGACAATACTACATCTTGGAAATAGCATTTGGAAATGTCATAAAAGAAAATTTTCCCTAAAGGAATTTTAGAAAATACTAATAAAAGAATCTTGAGAGGATTGGGACATCGTGAAGGCTGAATGTTTGGAGACAAGTTTTCTTTTTATTGAAATTATTCACCCAATAATATTTGCTTCACTGGGTAAAGATAGGAAAGGGAATTTTGCATCCCACTGCAATGTATTAATTCTGAGTCTATTAAAAAGTACATTTAGTTTTCAGGTTCTTGCTATGACATTTTCATCTCCCTAGACTGCCTCTTCATTTTAAAAAAGGAGAGGAGAAAGGGAACTTATTAACTGAAAAAAGAAACAAAGACTTAAAATTTTAAAAAAATATAAAGTTTTAAAATTATTTACTTAACAGGGAGGCAAAGTCCAAGTGAATTTATGAGAATAAAGAATTTGGCCTGGTGATAAATCTATATGCCAATAACTACTATGTATGTGATTGAAATCAAATTATTGTTGTATTTTGGAATGATTCAGTATAGAGCATTTCGCAATACTGAATGGATAAAATACAAGCACAGGAATGAGAATGTGTATAGTTATAGCTGCCGGAATTGGGTAAAAAGATGCTGAAAAACAGCTCAAAAATCATTAGTATGCTGTGATGAGTTCTTCAGATTTGGGGGAAACTGGAAGAGTTTAGAGGAAATAAGCCACTTGCTGCATTTTATGCACAGTGAGTGATAAGCTAGTCAGACATTAAATAAAATGAGAAAAAGCTTAGTTTAATAATAAAAAAGGACACTTGGAAGAATTATTTGTCTAATTCAGGATTCATCTATGTTCTTATCTTTAATACACTCTGATTCCAGACAGCCATAGCCATGAAAGGGCATTCTGATGAACCCTATGGTATTCTCCACTACGGAAAGAA
Organism: Sorex araneus; assembly: GCF_027595985.1. Taxonomy (NCBI): domain Eukaryota; kingdom Metazoa; phylum Chordata; class Mammalia; order Eulipotyphla; family Soricidae; genus Sorex; species Sorex araneus. The sequence continues at coordinate 26,575,035 of NC_073305.1, forward strand.
TGAACTGGGTGGGAGCACAGACAAGAAGACAGGGTGAGTCTGCACTACTGCCGAAGTCAAGGCAAGTGGGAGAAAAGGACATTTCTAAGATTGACTGATTGAGGAATAAAGGATAAAGGAAAGGGGCAGACTCCCTTGTGCTCCAAGCTCCTACGTATCTGGGATCAGAATCATTAATTCAGGGAAGCAGTTTTGGAGCGAGAATTTAGATGAATTTGGAATATATCAATGTATGCCTCTGAAGGCTGCGATGAATATATCTGATGGGTAACTTCATTTCTCTGTAGTTGGGAAGCTCACTAATGCTACTGGGGACCTGGAGACCATTCTCAGCAACTCCAGTCTAGCAGTACAAGTTGCACATTTTATTTTTGTCTGGAGATGTTGCTCTAAATGGAATATGCCTGGGAACACCAGAGGTAGTCCAAGTGGTGCTCGGGAGTAAGCAGCATGTGGTGCAGGGGAATAAAACTCAGCAATGTTAACAATCTCTCAAAGCTCTATCCTTGGGAGCATTGTCAGCTGTCTTCCCAGAGAGATATGTTAACTCCAAGTGGCTGCTGCCATTGACAAGACAGTTAAAAAGACTTGACTAATCAAGTAAACAGCTCTAAAATTCTAAAAGTTGGGCTGGAGCAATAGCACAGAGGGTAGGGCATTTGCCTTGCATGCGGCTGATCCGTGTTCGATTCCCAGCATCCCATATGGTCCCCTGAGCACTGCCAGGGGTGATTCCTGAGTTCAGAGCCAGGAGTAACCCCTGTGCATCGCCAGGTGTGACCCAAAAAACAAAACAAAAAAAAAACCAAAAAAATAAAATAAAATTCTAAAAGTTATACTTGCATGTTGTTTTGTATTAGGGGCCACACCTGCCATTGCTCTTAACTGTCCCTGGCTCAGTGCTCAGGGGACCACATGTGGTGCCAGGGATTCGAACTAGGGTTTCAACTAGATCAAAACACAAAGTTCTTACAGAGTCTAGAGACTTAGGGGACACATTCAAGAATCATAAAATAACATATTATGCCACAGAATGTGCTGACCACTCCTTTATCGCAGATATTGTTGGAGAGCGTCTGCCCCAAAGTTTCATAAAGGGTCAGCATCTTACACCAAAAATAATATAGAACATAATGATTATTTTATTAAAGCACTGTTACTTACAAAGTTATTCATCATTGGGTTTTTGACATAGAGTGTTCCATCACTGATCCACCATCAGCATCAACTTCCCTACACAAGCATTCCCAGGTTCCAGCTCCTACCCCATCTCCACCTCAAGCTTGTCATCTCAACAGACTTTTAAAGCTTGCTTATTAAAGTTTGGGTCTCATTATTTTTATGGTGACTCTATTTGGAAAATTTCGCTCTATTGTTCCTTAACACCAATAATGTACCTTGACCCATATCCCCTGTTGCTTCTCATCTATACTTGATCTTAGCCAGAAGGCCGAGAAGCGACGTTGTTGCTTCTCATCTGTCTCTTCTCCCACACCTTCCACTCATCTCCTTTCATTCTCCTCCCTATACTTTGGAACTAAAGGTGATCTTGACGTTCCCACCTTTAAACCATTGCATTTCCTTATCAAGTTACTCTAAACACCACACATAAGTGAAATCATTCTGTTTATCCTCCTTCTTTCGGCTCATTTCATTTAATTTATCTTCAAATTCCATTCATGATGCAGCAAGTTGCATGATTTCATCATTGCTTACAATTGTGTAGGATTCCGTTGTGTAAATATACCACATATTCATAATCCACTGACCTGTTGTTGTATATGTGAGTTGATTAAAAATATTAGCTATTGTACTGAGTGCTAAAATGAATAATGGTGTGCATATGTTCTTTGAATGAATGTTTCTCTATCTTGGAGGTAGATACCCAAAAGTGGAGGCTCAATTTTAAGTCTACTGAGAATACTTCATGATGTTTTCCACTGGGGTTGAACTAGACAACATCCTCACCAGCAATGGATGAGAGTTTCTTTTCTACTACATCCCTGTCAATACAGATTCTTCCCATTAATTTTCATATGTGCCATTCTCACTGATGTGAGATGGTATCTCATTGTTGTCTTGATTTGTATTTTCCTAGTAATAAGTAACAATGGTTAATTTTTCCATGTTCCGTTGGCCACCAGTTCATCTTTTCTAGATGAACTGTTCATTCCTCTCCCCATTGTTAGTGGAGTTTTTGGATTTTTTTTTTGTCAATCTTTGTAAGTACTTTACATTTTCTGGACATCAACCATTTATCTAACTGCAAATATTTTCTTCCATTAAGTGTCTGTCCACTAGCCTCCCTCCAGAGCGTGAGGAAGTGCTGAGCTATAATCTCTCCCACCACTTGTTCTACTCCTTTCCCATTTTCCTCTCCTTTTGGTATTCATATAATCTACAGATTATACCTCCTGCTCTTATCCATTAATTACCTTACATTCTCTTCCACTGTAACACTTCTCCTTTTGTGTGTGCCACTTCCTTATCAAGGCTAGCTTGTATTTTGTCTTCAAGTTTGTCTATACAGTTCTCATAGTGCAATTCTGCTACTATAGCTTCTTACTATTATATGGAATCTGTCATCCTCTGAATCAGTTCTTCTTTGAGGTAGTTGAATTTCTCATCTAGCCATTGCTTGATTTCATAGGCAGTGCTTGCTTAATTTTTATTACCAATTTAGTAAGTATTTACTTCAGGTCTTCATCAACCAGTCTTGAGAGTTTTAATTGGCTTGAGGATTTGTCTGTGTTCCTATCTCTGTCTAACATAGTTGTTGCTTTCCTGAATTTCCCCATTGCTCTTTGAGTTTTATAGATGTTAATGTTTGATGTGCTTTATAGTCCTAATTACTTAACTGAGCTGTTCAATTGTTTATTCCAGAGGGCTACTAATAATATCCATTGCCCAAATTCCCTTACCATGTAGTGCTAGTCACTAGTTGGCTAGTGACAACTAGTCACTTTGTCACCAGTCACTAGTTGACTAGTCAACTAGTCACTTTGTTTAACTGACTGAGGTATATAACTGCCTAAGGTCAGTAGCGAAGTATGGCTGTTGCATGCCCCTGGCTGCAGTAAGATGAATGTCTTCAGTAAGAATCTCATGAAGATATGCTGGCACCTGCATTGTTTTGGGCTTGGAGAATTAGAGTTGATGTCAAACAATGTGGCTCCCTGATCTAGGGGCTAAGGAAGCCATTGAGGAAGCCCTCAGAATCCCGGCCCAAGGCTTTCCACCTGGTGCCGTATTAATGTTTTTTAACACCAATAAAATAAATGATTAAACTTTGCCTAGCCGACCTGCCCCAGATAAATCCTGATTATTAGCCAACTGACCTAACTGCAGTTTCCCAGCTCCTCCCCAGTGCTGCCAACTATCAGGTGGCCAGGAGGAAGCACATGACCCCAGCCCGAAGCTCTAATTAACAGAGGACTAAAACGAACTTGGAGATAAGTTCATTGGGGATAACATAATAATCATCAAAGTCCCTGAAGAATAAAAAGAAGAATTAGATAAAGAATTAGGAGTCAAAGCAGTTATAGAACATATTTTTATATCTTCCATAGTTGAGAACTGCATATACCCATTCAAGAGGTTTGATGGGTTCCAGCCAAGAGGAATGCAAATAGAAAATAATCCAGGAAGCATCATAATCAAAATGACAAAATAAAATAAGAGATAGAATATTTCAAGAAGCATGATCAAAGAAAGAACTGACACACAAAGTAAATTCCATAAGATTAATAGAAGATTTATCAGAGAAGACTCTCTGGAATAGATCACGGATAGTGGGATATAGTAAAAAGCACCAAATGGTCCTCTCATCAAGAATACATTATACTTGGTGAATTTGAAAGACCAATAGCAAATTTCATGAAGAAGCAACAGCTCAGGAACTTACATTTTTTCAAGATACATTCAAGGAGTCTCTCTAAAAGGCAAAACAAACCTCACAATCATGCATAACTCCTAAGAATTGGTGGCAATAAATCTCTTCATATCAATAATCTTGCTTGAGATCAACAGACTGAATTTATTAAACAAGAGACACTGAGTGGCAGGATATATCAGAAAACTGAACCCAATATTCTGCTGCCTACAAGAGGCATGCCTGAACAGTCAGGGTAAACACAGGCTCAAACACACAGGCTTGAAAACTATCTTGCAAGTGAAAAATGCCTTTTAAAAAAGACTAAGGTGGCCAAACTTATATCAGACTACACGGACTTCAAATTAGAAAGTCCACAAGGGATACAGATGGCCATTTCTTAATGACTAGGAATCAATACATCAAGAAGAACCACACTTCTAAACATATATGCTCCCAGTGATGGTCCACCTAAGTTGTTTAAACCATTGTTAATAAACATGAAAGAAGATGTTGACAGTAACTCAATAACTATAGGATAATTTAATACTCCTTTTTAACCAGTGAATATACATACCATCTAGGAAAAATTCGACAATAAAACAATTTCCCTGAAGAAAAAAATAGAAGGCATGAGCCTAGCATACATATATAGGGTCCTTCTCAGTCCCCTTCCCCAAAGTTAAGTACATATTCTTTATATATTCTTCTCCAGTGAATGGGAAATTTCCAAAATAAATCACAAGCTCGGTCCTAAAATATACCTTCATTAGACCAAGAAAACAGAAATTATATCAACTATCTTCTTAGATGGACTGGAGCAATAGCGCAGCCTGGAGGGCATCTGCCTCGCATGCGGCCGACCTGGGTTCGATTCTTCCATCCCTCTCAGAGAGCCCAGCAAGCTACTGAGAGTATCCTGCCCTCAGGGCAGAACCTGGCAAGCAACCCGTGGCATATTTGATATGCCAAAAACAGCAACAAGTCTCACAATGGAGACGTTACTGGTGCCTGCTCGAGCAAATCGGTGAACAATGGGATGACAGTGCTACAGTGCAGTGCTATCTTCTTAGATCACGAGACTTTGGAAATAGATGTTAATCATAAGCAGAAACTGGGGAGGGGTGAACTAAAAATATAGAAATTAAACAGATGACTGCTGAACAATCAGTGGGTCAAAGAGGAAATCAAAAGTTTGCTGGAAAGAAACAAGAATGATGGTAGGAGCTACCAGAATATATGGGACACAGCAAAAGCAATGTTAAGAGGGAAAAAGCTTATAGCAATGCAAGTGTTCATTAGGAAGCAAGAAAAGGCATACATAAATAACATAGCTGCACAGCTTAAGCAGTGAGAAAGAGGCTAATTAGAACCCAAAGCAGAGAAAATGAAGGAAGTAATAAAATTTAGAGCAGAAATTAATAAAATGGAAACAAACAGACCATCATTAAGAACCAAACCAAAAACAATGCAAGGGGCCAAAGAGATAGTAGAGGGTAGGGTATGAGACTGTCCCAGGTTGGGTCCCAGAAGCCTCTATGGTCCCTGAGCGCTGAGCTTGCCAGGAGTGATTCCTGATTGCAGAGCCAGAAGTAAACCCTGAGAACTGCCAGGTGTGACACTCTCTCAACGCCACCGCCACACAAAAATTAAAAAAATTAAAAGACCAATGAAACCAAGAGCTGGTTCTTTGAAAAAATAAACAAGATCGACAGATAATTCACACCCAGATAGGAAAAGAAGTAACTCTTGAAATGACACCCATACCTAGAAAATCCTGAAGACTTAACAGAAAAAAAAAAAACAAAAAAACTCCTGTAAAAAAGACTTGTAGAGTTTCAGTCTACAAAAACAATGCACAGAAATGAATAGCTGTGCTACATGCATATCATCATCATCATCATCATCATCATCATCATCATCATCATCATCATCATCATCATCATCATCCCGTTGATCGTCAAATTTCTCGAGCGGTCTCAGTAAGTCTCCATTCGTCCTAGCCCTGAGATTTTAGAAGCCTCTCTCTACTGTCATTCACAGTGGTGCCACATTGGAGGCTCTTTCAGGGTCAGGGGAATGAGACCCATCATTCTTACTAGTTTTGGCATATGAATACACCATGGGGAATTTGTGAGACTCTCCCATGCATATAATAACTTGCCACATGTATATAATAAAGTATAAGAAAGAAAAATTTGAAAAAAAAACAGCATTCACAATTGTGCCTTAGGAACTCAAATATCTAGGAATCAGCTTAACAAAAGAACTGAAACTCTTATACAAAGCAAACTATAAATAAGTACTGAAAATAAATGAAAGGACAAAAAGTGGAAATACATCTCTGTTCATGAATTGGAAGGATTAATACTGTCAAAATTACAATCTTTCCCAAAGCACTATACAGATTCAAAGCTGTCGCTATAAAAATACCCATGACACTTTTTAAAGACATTGATCAAATTTGTTGAGTTTTATGTGGAGTAGTAAAACCAGCAGAATTCAATGCAATTCTAGGGAAAAAGAAGATGGAAGGCTTCCCTTTCTTCAATTTTAAATTATACTACAAAGCTAGAGTAATGAAAACAGTGTGATATTAGAATAAGGACGTACTCTCAGACCAGCGGAATAGAAATGAGAATCCAGAGACTGATTCCCAAACATATGCAAAGTTAATATTTTACAAAGAAGCAAAAATATAAAGTGGAACAAGTATAGCCTCTTAAGCATATGGTCTTGTGAAAACTGTTCATTCACATGCGAAAATAATTGAATTTAGATGACTTCATAGCACTGTGCTCGAAAATCAAATCAAAATGTATTAATTCTGATGTCCAACAGTCATCAAGAAATTATATTGAGAAAAATATAGGTGGAAAATCTCATAATATTGAAGCTAGTTGTATTTTTAATGATTCAATAATATTAGTCAGGTAAAGAGAAGCAAATATAAATGAATTGAATGACATCAAACTAAGAAGCTTCTGCATTGCAAAGAAACTATGATCAGAATAGAAAGATATCCTGCAGACTGGAAGAAAGTACTTGCCTACCACTCATGTGACAAAGGGTCAGAAAAATCCAAGATATATAAGACACTGGTAGACACCTTAAAAGAAAAAAATAAACAACCACATCAAAAATGGGGAGAGGGAGAAAGAACTAAAACTCTCTCAAAAACGAAATACAGAGATCCCAAAGGTACATGAAAAAAATTATCTACATACCTTAATAATCATCAGGGAAATACAAATAAAACAATAATGAGATATTATCTGACATGATGAGACTAAGACATATCACAAAGAACAAAAACAACCAGTGTTGATGTGAATGTAGAGAAAAAGAACCCTCATCTGCTGTTGATAGGGATGGTGACTGGGCTATCCTTTTCGAAAACAGTATGGACACTTCCATACAACCAATTAATTCCATGTCTTGGCGTCTACTCCAAGGGCCAAAAAAAGAGAAAAAAATCTATTCAGAAAAGACATTTGCATTCCCATGATTACAGCAGTACTCACAACAGCCAAAATCTGGAAACAACCTAACTGTCCAAGAACAGATAAAGAAACTATGGTACATAGACAAAATGGAAGAGTACTCAGCTACAAATGAAAAAAAAAAAAAGAAAAAAATGAAGTTGTGTAATTTGCTGTTACTTGGATGAATCAGGGAGTTTCATACTGAGTAAAGTTAATTAGAAGGAGACAGACAGACACAGAAAACAAAAAATGCTTTCCCTCATGGCTGGGGTATAAGCAAACATCATAAGTAAACAACAAATGCGAAAGGCATCAGAAACTAAAAATTTGTTTTAAGAATGAAGTTTATTCCTGCAGGGTGCGTGGAGGGGCACTGGGAACTTGGTGAAGGGAAGCTAACACTCTCGTGGAATAATTAATAAGTTGTTAAGTTTTTTATATTTTTGTTTACTTTGGGGAGTAGGGGAGAAGGTTGACACACCTGGCAGTGCTCAGGGAACCTGTGATGCTAGGGATCAAATCCCAGCTTCCTGCAGGTGAGATATGTACTTCAGTTCTTAGAGTTATCTCCCAGATTCCTAGATCTCCCAGGATCTTTGGAGGAGGAAATAACATCCCGTAGTGCCCTAAAAGTTTTTTTAAATGCAAGTATTGTCTTAAAGCATGACATGAACATATGAAATGGTTAAGTCCAGGAAAAAATTTCTATAAGCTTGAATATATTTTCCCTATGTTTGCTTGCAGCCAATAGCACAGCGGGTAGGGCATTTGCCTTGCACGCAGCCGACCCTGCGTGCAAGGCAAATGCCCTACCGATGAGTAAACAAATCAATTCCTCCGCCCCTCTCAGAGAGCCAGGCAGGCTACCGAGAGTATCTCGTCCACATGGCAGAGCCTGGCAAGCTACCCATGGTGTACTCAATATGCCAAAAATAATGACAACAAGTCTCAAAATGGAGACATTACTGGTGCCCGCTCTAGCAAATTGATGAGCAACAGGATGACAGTGAGCATGGATTACACTAGTGTCAATATTTATGTTTTAGGCATGCAATACCACTGCTATATATCCACCACCAAAGTGTCAAACTCCCTCTACACAGTTTCTAGATCTCTTCTTGTCTGATCAGATTTTCTACATCATCCTTAATCAGTTTCAGGGGGTTGCAAGATATTAGGAATTTGTCCATACCCCTAGATCATTCAGTAGAGTGGCAATAAATTGTTCATAGTAATCTCTGGTATTTCTGTGGTACAGATTATAACTTCTCCCCTTTCATTTCTGATCTTATTTATTAGGGTTACATCAGCCGCAGATGAGGCAAGTGCCATACCAGTGTTCAATCTCTGGCATCCCATATGATGCCCCAAGTTCAGACAAGAGTGAGTAAGCCCTGAGTAACACCAGGTTTAGCTAAAAAACAAAACAAAACAACACACAAAGATATCCCCCATACTCATGAGTTTTTCATTCCAGTAAGAGATATAACTAGCATATGAGTAAACAAATTAAATTTTATTAAATATTATTTAAAATAGTTTTGGTTGGGTTTTTGTTCACTTTTGCTTGATTGGTTTTGGTTTCCTCAGCAGTGCTCAGGATGTACTCTTAGCTCTGCACTCAGACATTACTCCCGGTAGCACTGGAGGGCCATATGTTGGTGTCAGGAATTGAACCTGGATAAACCACGTGGAAGGCAAACACCATGCCCATTGCACCATCTCTCCAGCCAACGAAAATAGGTTTAAAAATGATTTTTTTAACTTTATTTCCTGAGGTGTCATTGTCTGTGGCATCAAGCATCTATTCAGATTAGGAAGATCTCATCTTACTAAGACATTTGCAAGATATATTCCTATTCTGAAATACTATGCCCGTTTCTATGGCTTTAAAAAAATCTGAATGGCAAATATGTATACAGTTTTAAAGGAAAAATGAAATGTAGCTTTCAGTATGACCTAAACATTGAGGGCAGAGTAGACATCATGTTCCTTATTCAATTGGTTTCTGCTCAAAAACAAAGCATACAAGCAATCTCTGATGATGTATGATTTTGAAATACTCTTCTCACTTGCTTTTTATTTAAGTTTTTAAATAAAATAAAGAATTTTTACTCTAAAAGAATAACTAGCATGAATTTCAGAGCCATGAATTCAAAGAATTCATTTATTTTTATTGTAGATGTCTGAGATTGAATCCCTATGAGATTTTCTCATAAAATACTATGTGAGTAGATATTAAATCTGCAATTATATGCAAGCAAAGAAAAAGAAATGCATTCTTTCATCTTTTAAATATTTTTCTGAGTGTATGAAATACTTGGGGTTGTGGTCTTTGGTGACATTCTCATGATTATTTTTATTCTTCCTCTGTATTTCCAATAAGAAAACCATTTGTTAAACCTCAACAAAAGAAGCATCACTGACAAACATAGATTCAGTGTGACTTAAAAAGAACAAAGAATCCTCCTTCATCCAATTTAGCTTCCCTGGGGCCAATGTTAGAATTTCCCAATTAATGATCTCTTTTGTGTTAAACACTGTAGACATTTCTGGGATATCAACATAGAAAAACTGAGGAACTGTGATCAGGAATAGGTTTTTAGTAACTGTTGGTTAATGAACAAAAAGACACTAGCCTGACATAAACACAAATCCAAGGTCACTTGTGAAGCATCTTTATCATAATTTCCCTAAAACTGGGATGCAAGATGATAGGAAAGTAGAAGGAATAAGGAGAGGATTTTAAAGACCATGGGAGAAGGAATTCCAAATAAAAATTTATTACCACTTGCTTCTTGCTATCTGTAACTCTGACATGACAAGAAACTGTTTTTCTTGGTTCTTTGCTTTGCTGATATTCTAGTTTGCCATAATTGGTTACTCTTTGCCTTCCTCAACAAAAATACTGTTGCTGTTTTTATTTTGTTTTTGTTAAAGAGCAATGTCCCTATGTAGAACTCCAGCATTTCTGAGTAAAAGTTAAGGAATAAAGATTTTACTATCATTTTACCCACATGAAATAGCCAGTTTCTCTTCTCCTGTAAGCAAGATGCTAAATGATCTACTTCAACTCCTTAATCAAATTACCAAAATTGCAAGCAAATAGTTTTTATATCCTTGAAAATTTACATATCTTTCACTCTCAACACCACTAAAATTAATCTTAGCAATCTAAATATTCATAATAAATTACCCCTTCCACTCTTTAAATTACTTCTCTCTTTTAAAAATTAAAGGATTTCAAATAAAAAATATAAGCAAATTATTTCCATTCCAAATCTATTGTGTTTCATTTAGGAATTAAATACTATGTTATCCGTGGTTCACAAGTTCTATGGAGATGGAAAAGATCAATTTAGTGACAAATCTGATGTGGCTGAGTGACATGACAACTTGACACTGAGATTGTAGAGAATTAGCTTATTCTGTGAGCACGTTTCCTTTCAGGTGAAACAGCAAATGACCTGTCTAGTGTGTTATAAGAATTGCCAAAGGCAACATACTTTAAAATTTTAAGGTAAACAATTCCATGTTTACTCAAAAAGAAAGTCTTTCCTCTCTTTTTCTCGAACATTGGAAGTTTGAGGGGTGGGGGATATTTGGTTTTGGTTTGGAGAAACACTTGATAGTGCTCCAGCGCTACACCCAGCTTAGTGCTCAGGTAACCATATGCTGCCAGGTACTGAACCCAGGGCTTCCACATACAAAGGATGCACTCTACTTCTTGGAGCTATGTACCAGGCCCATTATAACTTGGCAAATTAAATGGAGAACTGGTCAAAGACAAAGGAAAAAAATGCGATGATTGTACTTGGCTTGGTATTTGACTTTTAGAGATTGCTGCCTTCATTTACTATACTGACAATCAAAAATAATTATTTAATAAATTAGAGTGAAATAGTTAAAAATAAGTATGAGTTCTTTTCATGCACTAAAGTATCCCAAAACAAAGCAGAAACTATTATGAAGTATTATGAAGAACTATTGTGAAGGCAGAGGCTTCATGGAAATATCAGTCTCTTAAAGAAACTCCAGCAAGCTCTCATGTCCCTTTGAATATGTTGCGAACAAGGATAAGACAGTCACCTATGCACTAGGAAGCAGGCTCCCACCAGACAGTGAATATTCAAGAGTATTGATCTTGAACTTACCACCTCCCAAACTGTGTAAAACAAGTGTATTTTGTTTATAAACTATCCAGCATCCCCACTGGTATTCTGTTATTCAGAAGTCTGAACTCTGGAACTCAACTACTAAATCTACACACATACACACATAAAATGTCAGTGGGAGATTTATACACAATAATTTATTGTTGAAATAACAAATAATATAGAATATCAAAATTAGTTGCCAACAAATTTAACTGAAAATAACATATTAAGCTCTGTGGCCTAAAATCAAAACACACTTTTGCCAAAGATTCTATAAAATTTGCACATCTAAATGCAAATAAAATTTGTATAAATTTCAGCATATGTCATGTGTAGCATATTAGTACTGTGCTTTGGAGGGGGTTGTGTGGATTTTGGGTTCTCAGGGCTTGCTCCAGGCTCTGTGCTTAGGGATCACTCCTGGTGGTGCTCTAGAAACTATATGTGGTGCCAGGGATCTAACCTGAATCAATCACCTGCAAGGCAAACTTTTTACCTTGCACTGTACTTCGCTCTGGCTTCATACTTTGCTGACCCACAGAAAAAGCACTTTTACTGGAACGTAAGCCCTGCTTACATTTCTTTATTTATATGTGGCCCCTATCATTGTCAAACCAAGTAAAGGTCAATCAAATCTTAATCACAGCACACCAAAAGGACACCTTTCGGCTTTCACCTTTTTCTTCCATATTTAAAGATATACTATCATATTAAAACTAGGAATTTAGGGGCTGGAGCGATAGTAAAGCAGGTAGGGCATTTGCCTTGTATACGGCCAACACGGGTTCGATTCCCAGCATCCCATATGGTCCCCTGAGCACTGCCAGGAGTAATTCCTGAGTGCAGAGCCAGGAGTAACCCCTGAGTATTGCTGGGTGTGACCCAAAAAGCAAAATAAGTAAATAAATAAAAACTAGGAATCTAAAATTAATTTGCTATCTTAATGTCGCTTTGTAACATAATGAGAGGATTGAGAGATTATATTACGTGTGTGATTATATGGGTGGCTTCCCTTGGATATCTATCACAATAAGAACATTTACCCAAATCCTCTCTAGAATCAATGCAACTGGACAGTTTTATTGAGATGTATGTGGGGTAAAAGGGGAATGGGTTTTGCAGAAATTGATAAATTATAAAGAAACATAGACACAATATAGGCAAATCTGAAAAAATAAGAACTAAAATGGAGGAATCAAGCTTCCTAATTCCGAGACTCACTATTATAAAGTTAGTAACAGAGATTGTGTGAGATAGGTGTAAGGTAGGCATAAATATCAATTAAATGGAATTGAGAGTTTAGAAATAAACTTTTACAATTCTAGCTAATTGAATTTTGGTAATCATACTATTCAGTGCAACAGAGAAAAGACAAAGACACCTAGATGAACACATGTCAAAGGATAACTCTGAAGCCCTATTTTATACCATCTACAAAAATCAATTCTAAGGGAACACAGACCTAAACACAAGAATTAAAATTTTAACATTCTTAGAAGAAAACACAGATGTAAAACTTTTCTGCCCTGGATTAAGCAACAATATCTTAGATAAGCTAAAACATGGCAAACAAATCAATAAAATGGATTTCATCAGACTTTAAAATGTGTATGCTTCAAAAATATCCATCAAGAAAGTTAGAAAAGAATCTATAGCTTGAAAGAAAAATATTTATGCATTGGGTATGTGTTTAGAGTTCCCTATGTAGAATAAGAATGGTTACAACTCAAAAAGCTAAGTAATCAAATTTAAAAATAGGTCTTCTCACTGGTTGAACTCCACAGGAAGAAAACATCCAACCCCATCAGAAAATGGGGCGATGAAATGAACAGAAACTTTCTCAAAGAAGAAATCTGAATGGCCAAAAGGCACATGAAAAAATGCTCCTCATCACTAATCATCACAGAAATGCAGATCAAAACAACAACGAGATACCATCTCACACTACAGAGACTGGCCCACCTGCAAAAAAACAAAAGTAGCCAGTGTTGGAACGGAGGTGGGGAGAAAGGGACTCTCCTTCACTGCTGGTGGGAATGCCGACTGGTTCAGCCCTTTAGGAAAACAATATGGACAATTCTCAAAAACTTAGAAATTGAGCTCTCATTTTACCCAGCAATACCACTACTGGGAATATATCCGTAGAAGCAAAAAGGTATAGTAGAAATGATATCTGCATTTGTATGTTCATTGCAGCACTGTTTACAATAGCCAGAATCTGGAAAAAAAACTGAGTGTGCCTGAGAACAGATGACAGGTTAAAGAAACTTTGATACATCTACACAATGGAATACTATGCAGCTGTTAGAAAAGATGAAGTCATGAAATTTGCATATAGGTGGACCAACATAGAAAGTATCATGTTAAGTGAAATGAGTCAGAAAGAGAGAGACAAACATAGAACGATTGCACTCATTTGTGGAATATAAAGCAACAGACTGGTAGACTAAAACTCAAGAATAGTAGAGATAAGTAGCAGGAGGATTATTCCACAGCTTAGAAGCCAGTCTCGCATGCTGGGGGGAAAAGGCAGCTCAGACAGAGAAGGGACCACCAAGCTAAGGATGCTAGGAGAGCCTGCTCAGGACAGGAGATGCAGGCTGAAAGTAGACTATAGACCGAACATGATGGTCACTTAATACTTCTATTGCAAACCATAACACCCAAAAGGAGAGAGAGAGCAAAAGGGAATGCCCTGCCACAGAAGTGGGGTGGGGTGGAGGGGAAGGGGTGGGGGTGGTGGGAGGGATACTGGGATTACTGGTGGTGGAAAATGGGTACTGGTGGAGGGATGGGTACTTGACCATTGTATGACTGAAACACAAGTATGAAAGTTTTTAATTCTGTAACTGTACCTCATGGTAATCACTAATAATTTTTTTAAATAGGCCTTCTCCCCCCAAAAGTTGCTTAATATCACTAGTCAGAAGGAAATGTAAATCAATTCCAAGTGAAACTCTGTTACACAGATGTCCTAGTTACATCCAGTCATTTTACTGAAGTAAAAAAGGTAAGGGCTGACAAGATAGGAAGGAAGTGGGGTGCTCACACATGGCTTAAGTGAAAGTAAAATGGTGTAGCTAATTTGAAAGACAATTTGACAATTCCTCAAACAAGACTGAAATGGAGTTGTCAAATTGAGAAGTATGGCAGCAGGACAAAATCTTCCATCTTTTCTTTCAGACCCTATCATCAGTTCTAAGGCTTGGTGGAGCTGGCCTCCCGGAGGAAAACAGTCATTCCCACCCTAGACATGGTACACTGTCACAGACAAGTTCTTGGAAAAGGCGGTAGTACAGAGAGCAGCAACCCCCTTCCAAGCAGCGTGTTCACATGCATCACTGCATTGCCCAGCCAGACATCTCTGTTTGCTCATTCATTTGTTTATTCATGCAGAGGTTTCCTTTCCAGAGGCTCATACACTTTCCAGGTGTCTTGGCTTATGAGGGAAGTCATATTTTGACTGAAGTGATAGTTTTAGTTGTTGATGACCCTTTGCATAGATACATTAAATCATATAGAAACATAAAGAGGAAGAGTATACACCAATTTCTAGATAATAACTAGTACTAGGGAAGAAGGGAAAGGAAATGGCATGAGAACTTCCTTGGAGTATATATAATTTTTTTAATGATTAAATAAATATAATAAATGAACTAAAGTCTTATGTGCACAAAGGGTTGTTTGGTAACTGATGAAATGTTTTTATACTGAAATAATGTTTGGCAGTAGAAGTAGAATTATATTATTCTAATTTTTCAGATAGATATATTTTAAGTCTTCTAATCAACATGAACTTCTTTCATAACTTTTATGCTTATAAATTATAGCTAAATGTTGGTAATAAGCAATACATGTACTTTGTACTTTTCTGAAGTGTACTTTTCTGAAAACCTCTTGCAAATTTGCTTAAGCATATTATCTTTAAAAAATAAACCCTCCTAGGCACATGCTCTTCATCACTAATCATCAGGGAGATGCAGATCAAAACAACTATGAGACACCACCTCACACCACAGAGATTTGCACACATCCAAAAGAACAAAAGCAACCACTGTTGTCGTGGATGTGGGAGAAAGGGACCCTTCTACACTGCTGTTGGGAATGCCGACTGGTTCAGCCCTTTTGGAAAACAATATGGACACTTCTCCCATTCTAGGCCATTGGACCCAAGGTAGAAACTGCCGGCAGTGAGCCACATCTATCCAAGCATAATCTTCCGATTTGGGTTGTTAGGCATTTGAATGAATCAATGCTCATGGTCAAGTTTGTGTTGAGAAGGACACCGATGCCACAAAGGCCTCTGTTGTCACATGTTCCAAGGAACAGTTCTTCTCCAATGTTGGAAATGGCATGATGTAATTGATGCCTTCTAGTTTCGGTCAGACCAATGATGTCATACTTGATCTTCTGTGCTCGCACCATCAGGCCCTCGATGCATGCTTCTGATGCCAGCGTACGTGCATTGAAAGTACAGACAGTCATTTTAGTCTTTCTTCGTTTTGGCAGTCTAGTTTGTCCCTGAGATTTTATCAGCCTCTCCTTGCTCATCCTTCTTAACACTGCCATATCGAGGGCTCTTTTGGTGTGAGGCAAATGAGGCCCATTGTTGTTACTGTTTTTGGCTTATCGAATACGCCACAGGTAGCTTGCCAGGCTCTGCCATGTGGGCTGGGTACTCTTGGTAGCATGCAGGGCTCTCCGAGAAGGATGGAGGTTTTTAGGGTGGCCTCCAATCGCCCTTACAGGTGTTCCCATGGTTTATACCATATTTGAAGCCTATCAAATATGTTGCAAAAATTATGGAAAAAGCGTAGTAAGTGTTCTATGTCTGGAAAGCATCCTGGAGCATGGTGGTGGCTGGGTAGTGGAGGTAGTGGACATCTGCCGGTGAGCTATTTATCTGGCTCTGGAAGGGTGGGTCGTCTGGGTTTGATTCCTGCAGTGGGGCGCCGGAGATTGTAGGAGTTTCCGGGTCTCGTTGAGCCTGGAGTACAAGGTTGCAAAGTTCTGCTTTACTTGGTTTGTGGGTTTCATTCATGCGTGAGTTTCGGCCCGAGTGTCCAGAAGGCAGCCTAGAGTGTGGCGGTGGCTGGGTAGTGGAGGTCTTTACCCTGCATGTCTTTATCCTTTGAAAAATAAACCAGCAGGACAGAAAGATGGATGGCCCAGTGGGCCGAACACTGCTCTGATGCCATGGCCAGCTTTGATCCTGGGCTGTGTAGAGTCCTCCAGGTACCACTGGGAGCACTCCCCAAGTGCAGAGCATCCCTGAGCACCACCAGGTGTGGCCCTCCCCACACACACACAAAAAAAAAAAGGAAAGAAAATGGATTTAAATATTTAGAGAAAAGTGGAGGTGGGCTGAGAGTCGCTGAGGTTTCTGAATTTCTAAAAGCAGTTTTTCAATAAACCAGTATAAATTTCATTCCGGTGTAAAATTCACTTTTTTGTTTTTGGTAGTTAAGTGCTGAGAATTTTTTTTAATGAAAGCCAATATTCAAAAGCTGAAACTGACACATATCCAAGTTGTAAGTGCTAAGCAGGAACTGAAATACAAATAATTACAGCTATAGTGATTTCTATTAAGTAAGGTCCTTTGAAAACTATGGCCTTACATAAACCACAATTATGTGAATGTGTTTATTGAAGTTATTATTGTAAATTACTCTATGTAGGGTTATAGGTAATTATTAATAGGTGTGCACGTGTGGGTGTTCTGTGTCTATGTATAGATGGAACATTTAATTCAACAAGTTCCAAAGATTTTCTAGAATGCTTTTCATTGTAATCAATGTGCAGAATACAAATGTCTACAAGAGCTCAAAATAAAAGCATTTTGTTGGTTGTATGGGGCTGAATACCAAGTTAGTTTTTTTGCAGGGGACATATTGGGTAAGGGATTGGGGTTTTTTTAATTTGCTTTAGTTTGGGGCCATTCTTGAGGTGCTCTAGGCTTACTTCTAGCTCTGCACTCAGAGATCACTCCTGGTGATGTTGGACCATATGGGGTTCTGGGGATCAAACCTGGGTCAACAATGTGCAAGGCAAAATCCATATGTTTTACACTATCTCTACAGCCCCCAAAGTACCAAGTTCTTGACCACTTCACAGATTATGCCTTCCCTCATACCTCTAACCTCTTATTTACCTCACTGATTTTTTTTCTCCTCTTCACACAGACATCCTGAAGTCTCCTGGTTTGTATAGCGGTTACCCTCCTCCTCTGTTCCAGTTTCTCTGCTGCCTCTGGCCACAGTTCTACCTCCCATGTCACCTATCCTTAGCCCTCACTTCTTTGAAACCATCCCTGTTGATCTGCAAATATCCAAGGAATATTTTTTAGCCTTTCTCTGAAACTGTGGAATTGCCCTTTGAAAACAATTATTCTCAATACGTGCCCTGTCTGCAATCCTGGATGTTGCTGATGAAAAAAAAAAAAACCCATCATGTTCCTCTTCAGCAACTGTCTCAGGTTCTTGTCTGACCCTCTTCTCTCTTGGCTCTCCTTCCATCTACTCTCAGCCTTGTTCTTCTGAGTCGTCCCCCATTGCTTCTTCTCAGCATCATTCCCTCACATACTACGGTTCATCAAGGTCTTGTCACACTTGTCAGTTTCATGGACAGTTCCGCTCTCTGTCTTCTCACCAGTCATGGACTCTCCTCAGGCTCCCAGAACACATTTGGGTGCTTATTGAATGTGACAGCCTCCCTGCCTCAAAATCATATTAAATTTTAACATATTCCAAACAAAATTAGTCACTCCACTTTCCTTTTTTTTTTTTTTTATCTAATCACAGAGATGCTATTGTGGGCTGAACCATGTGCCACAAAAGATGGTAATGCCTTGATAGAGAAGGGAACGCCAAGCAAAATGTGGTTGGAGGCCACGTGGGGGAAGGGTGAAGCATGCTGAATGTAGACTAGAGACTGAACACAATGGCCAGTCAACACCTTTATTGCAAACCACAACACCTAATTAGAGAGAGAGAACAAAAGGGAATACCCTGCCACAGTGGCAGGGGAGGGTGGGGGGAGATTGGATTGGGTGGGTGGGATGGATGCTGGGTTTATTTGTGGTGGAGAATGGGCACTGGTGAAGGGATGGGTTCTCGAACTTTGTATGAGGGAAACATGAGCACGAAAATGTATAAATCTGTAACTGTACCCTCACTGTGACTCACTAATAAATCTAAAAAATAAATAAATAAATATAAAGATGGTAATGCCTTGAGGCTCAATACCTGTGAATTCGAAACTTGTTTGCACACAGGGTTTTTGCAGATGAAAGTGAAGACGATGTCTTTCTCAGGGTGGGCCTTATCAAATATGACTTGTGTCCTTACAAGAAAAGGAAACAGAGAGAGAGTGGGGGCTCTGTCTGATATCAGAGCTGATATCAGTGTATCAGCAAAAGAGGATAAAATGATCAAAGTAGAGATTCGAGGGGGTCTACAGTTCTCAATTCTGCCCATTCCCAGACATGGCCTGACCCACTGGTCACCTGGAACCTCTTTCATTGAAATCCCAATTTTCTAAGACTGACATTGTTCAGTTCCCCTGAGAAAAAGCTGGCCTCCATCATGGGAAGAACTATATTAAAAGCAGGAGTGAGAGACTTCTGCTTGAAATTTTGTAAGAACAGTTCATGCTCCCGACTACACCAAGAAGTCAGGGCTCTCAGAAGCTTCCTCATGGTAGATACAGTCAGACTGTCAGAAGATTCTGCCTTCAAGATTCTGTCAGCTGTTGTTAGGAAGACTGGTTACACACTTATCCCCCTACAACTCTTTTTGTGCGGTCATATAGGAAGAACTATATTAAAAGCAGGAGTGAGAGACTTCTGCTTGATATTTTGTAAGAACAGTTCATGCCCCCGACTACACCAAGAAGTCAGGGCTCTCAGAAGCTTCCTCATGGTAGATACAGTCAGACTGTCAGAAGATTCTGCCTTCAAGATTCTGTCAGCTGTTAGGAAGACTGGTTACACACTTATCCCCCTACAACTCTTTTTGTGCGGTCATATAGCACACACCTCAATTATGGGAGAATTAAGCTGTATAATCATTAAATAATGAGAGTAGAGATTAATTTTTCTGTCTTCCCCCAATGGAATTTTCAAATCAGAAAGAATCCTTAAGATCCGTGAGGAGACATACCAGGTAACTAGATGTTCCTGGTGAAGCTAAGCTCAGCTTGCTGACACACCATCTTTCTTGTATTTACTCTCCTGCCTTCCATTCCAGTTTCCCATTTTTCCTTATTCTTTGTGCCCAGGGATTGTCATATTCTATCCCCAGTAAGCAGAAAGCATGTACTTTCCACTTTCAATGGAACTGAGCCTAAAACAGCAAGTTGCTTAAATATCAGTTTTCTCATGGAAAAGTAGAAATAATGACGGTCCTTCTCAGAGGGCCACTGCAAGTATGACACAGTGCTTGAAATAGTTCATGCTCAGAAAGTGTTACTCATTATATTAATAATAAATAACTGGAGATACCACATATTTGCACCCCTCTTTCACTTTGGTGGGGTAAAATGGAATTAGATTTTACCCCACCAAATCTTTTCTTCAACCCCTGTTGTGCTCAAGAAAGCCCAATGATATTGTACTTTGTGCAGTGAATAGTAGTAAAGCTCGTTTACAGAAAAGGTGTTTATTCAAGAGCATTAAGAGGACCTGAGTCTCTGAGATGACTTGAGTCACGCTTGGGATATGCCCAGTGAACAATAGCATATCTAGCACAGGTGACACCATAATTACTGAAAACAATATGTCAGAACCCCAACAGTACCATTTACCCTACCCTTGCTCTCCTTCTAAACTGGACTTAACCAATCTATGCTCCAAGTCCCTCAGACATTATGTGAGTGATACGGTCTAAGTCACATGGTTGCTACAGCTGCAATGAAGGCCAAGAAAATGTTTCTGGATAATTGCTTAAGGAGAGACATTTATAAAGTGAGAAATTCCTTAAAATGTGCCTGTAAGATCACCTGGAGTGCCAGAAAATACGACAAATGTTCATTCTATATCTATTTAAGGAATTGTCCCAAACCAAATAAGATATGGTTCTAAATAAAAAGGGAAGGCAAAATGAAAGAAAGACTTTGAGATAAACTACCTAGTAAGAAAATCACTGCAAAGCATATTATTGGGGTAGTCGGTGAGGCTCAGGGCCTGGGGTTTCTAGTGACTTCTGAGCTGAGCTAACAGTTGCTTCTGGGGTCAGAAGAATATCATGGGATGCCTCAGGAAAAATAGACTAAGTTTTAACTCTTTCAAGCACTTGCTCAACTGCACAGGGAAGTTATACAGAAGTGAACTCTACGGACCTATGGTATTCACCAGCTAACAAGTATCTGCAATATTAAGGCAAAAGGACACTTTCTTCCTTAGAAGAAATTTTTAAATTTTTTTAAAAAGGAAATGAAATAAAATGTAAAGCCAGAAAACAAATAATTTATTTCAAGTATATCCAGTCAAGACCAATTAATCTTATGATCAAATAGAAAATGCTAAAATTATAAGATATTTATTCATACACTGAATTTATTTATTTATTTGAAGCAAGATAGTTTTTATTGAAGAAAACTTAGAAAGATGTAAGAGGAGAGAAAGAGAGTAAATATGTGTTCAAGAGAACATGGGTTTCTCCAGAGTGGAAAAAAATTAAGCAAAGATACATAGAGACAATCAATCAAGCAGGATCCATGTTCAAGGGAGAACATTAGCTTGAAGACCAAGCCTACATCCCCATACCAATAAACTTATATACATGTATAATTGACCATGGATCTTAAATTTTATATCCTACCTCCCCTCTTCCACTTTTCACTTTTGTTTTTTAGAACAGTTTTATGTAGACAACAAAAGTAAGATAATGGTACACCAATATCCCACATATCCTATGGCCCCCACATACCTACACATGACCCCCATTTAAACAATCAGTCTTATTCACTCAAATACTTCTTTTTTTTTTCCTTTTTGGATCACACATGGCGATGCACAGGGGTTACTCCTGGCTCTGCACTCAGGAATTATCCCTGGCGGTGCTCAGGGGACCATATGGGATGCTGGGAATCGAACCCAGGTCAGCCGCATGCAAGGCAAACGCCCACCCACTGTGCTATTGCTCCAGCCCCAACACTCAAATACTTCTATTCATTCATTCACTGAATAATTATTTACTGAGCATTAGCCATATGACAAGCCCCTTTTATTTCAGAGTCCTCTGTTCAGAGGAAAGTAGCAGGGCTAAGAAGAGCAAACTGAGTTTTGTTTGAATATGGACTGAAAACTCCACTACTAAGTTGCCAGGAATGAGCTGGTAGAAGCAAGGAAAGTAATGATGGAAAATTGAGAGGGAACAATTACATGAGCTTCAAGGTTCTGGAGAATCTGGAAACCCAGGAGAAGGGATGACCCGGACACATGAGAACAAGGCTCTAAAGGAGACACAAGTTCGGGCTGGTGGAAAAACACAGAAAGAGGGCTTGGAAAAGTCACCTGAGAGCTCCTGACTTCTTGGTGTAGTCAGGGGCATGAACAGTTCACACAAAAATTGAGTTGAAGTTCTCACTCCTGCTTTTCTTTTTTTTGGTGGGGGAGTGGTGTCACACCTGGCAATGCACAGGGGTTACTCTTGACTCTGCACTCAGGAATTACCCCCGGTGATGCCATGGGATGCTGGGAATCAAACCCGGGTCGGCCGCATGCAAGGCAACAACCCTACTCACTGTGCTATTGTTCCAGCCCCTCACTCCTGCTTTTAATATAGGTCTTCCCAAATAAACAAATGTCTCCTCCTCACAATCCCCTCCTACCCCCTACACACACTTATTTCCTAATTCTGATCTCATGTAGCCCCTTCAACAACTTGCTCCCTTCACAAGCTGGCTTTGCTCTCCCCACCCATGGTACAGCAGAGAATCACTATCACCACTGACTCCCATGGACCCCAGAAGTACTTACAGCAAGCTGATTACAAGGGACAAAAATGACAAAAAAAATTTTTAAAGGGGCTAATCAAATTAAAAGGCATCTGCATAGCCAAAGAAACTCAAGCTCAAAATAGAAAATATTTGCCGACAATACATCAGATAAAGGTCTAGTAACCAAGATTTATAAAGTGCTCACAAAGCTCAGTAACGAAAATATCAAACAACCCTACCCAAAAATAGGGAGAGTGGATAAACAAACACTTCTCCAAAAAAGACATATGGATAGATAATAGGCATTTGAAAAAGAGTTAACTGCCACTTATTAGGGAAATGCAAACCATAATGAGATATTATCCCACATAAGTGAGGATGGGATATATCAAAAAAAGGCTGGCAATAACCAGTTTTAGCAAAGATGGGATAAGAATCCTTGCTCACTATTGATGGGTATGTTATCTAGTTCAACCTCTACATGAAGCATTATGGAAATTTCTTTAAAAAGTAAGAATAGAACTCCCATGCAGCCCAGAATTTGCCACTTCTTGGCAAATACTCTCAAAATACAATTAACAGGTAGGGTAAAAGAAGTCTCATGTTGATGTGATCCAAACAACATAAAATTCCTGAAAATTACTAATAGATTTCAAATATCAATGATGAGAATTATTCATTTATAGCATTTCTACTTTGTTGATTACACTGTTACCACAATCAATAAAACTACTTTCAGTCCAACTCTTTCCAAATTGCCTGGAGCCTAGTGACTTAAGAGAGTGGCAGGATTTATGGTGGGGAAGGAGCAAGAAAGCAGGCTCAGAAGTCTCTAAGGGATGTTTAGAATTTTAACTATGCTTTACCAGTTCTAAAATAAATCAATTCTTATCATGAAATAAATTAGATCTTAGGTGTAGGGGAAAACTATATACATACAAACTTTATATATAAGTTTTAAATCAGGCACAAATTTTGAGAAAAAACAAATTGATTTCAACTCTTATCAAATGAGGCCATGTGACTTTTCTAAGCTTTTGTGAGATTTTACGTGAGCTGATATTTTTGTTGTTACTATCTACAAGTTTGAATGAAAGGGTTTCATGGGGCTGGAGTGATAGCACAGTGGGTAGGGCGTTTGCCTTGCTTGTGGCCAACCCAGGTTCGATTCCCAGCATCCCATATGGTACCCTGAGCACCGCCAGGGATGAGTCCTGAGTGTAGAGCCAGGAATGACCCCTGTGCATTGACAGGTGTGACCCAAAAAGAAAAAGAACAAAAAAAGAATGAAAGGGTTTGAGCTTTGTAGAATAAGAAAGGGATTTCAAATAAAATGTGAAAAAAAATTAACTGTATGAAAAATTATTAAATAGTAGAAAGTTACCAGCTGCTCTGCATGGCTACAACAGTCCACAAAGAGGAAATAGGAGATGACTCAAGTGACAGAGCCCAGGCCCAGCTAGTGGGAAGCTCTGAATTCAATCCCTAACACCACGTGTGACCCTCCCCCCACCTCACCCCAGCATTTCCTGGAGTATGGACTGGACACAACCCCACCCCAAATCCTGCAACACCACACTGCTGGACAGAATGTTGCTGAGACTAACCCCTATAATCAAACAAGCTCATAAAATCCAAAACTTCAAACAGAAGAACACATTGAATTTTTGTCTTCCGGCCATAGACATTTTCAAAGGCCCCAAACTAGGAAACATAATTTTAAAATCACCTTTCCTGGAGCCTCCCCTTTCCCCCATCACCTGTCAAATATGGTGAAAAATGAAAGAGGTAACCATGTGTCCGCATTTCATTTTCAAATGGACACTAATTAAAACAAATTAAATGTTCTTTTTTCAGGTTCCTCTAATGCAACTCCTTGATGGTCTCTACTAAGAGGACTGTAATGGGAAACAATTAACTATAAATAGAGTGAAGAGTCTGGAAAATTTAAAAAATAGCTTATGTTCTCTGAGTGTACACACTCCAGCCATCAAATGTTTACTATGCACTGACTACTTTGAGCCACACACACAAAATTAAATTCAGATGCAACAGTCTTGTATTTTTTCCCTGAATATCAACTGCCATTTTTTTTAACTCTAATGATGTTTTTAAATTTAAAAAAAAATTTCTGGCACATAGATTGACATCACATGTTTCATACTTGTATTCAAGCCAAATATCAGCAGCTTTTAAAATTCAAGTACATTACTTGAATAAAGTAGTTATGGTGATTTCAAAAAGAAGGATAATGCAACCTATCAATTACAATATATAATTAAACAAATGCCTCCCTCTAAATATAAAGCACATAATAATGTTGGTCTTGCTCCTTTACCAAAGATGGATTTGTTAAAAAACATCAACTTACAGAAAAAAATGTTTTTTGAAAATCTTTCTGTTTTACTTATCTAATTTTATTTATTGTAGTTTAAGGAATTACAACAGTGTTAAAATTTGCAATGCTGATATACAAACTTCCTACATTCCACCATCACCAAAGTCCCCATGACCCTCTACTACTGTCTTTTATTTTATTATTATTATTATTATAGTTTAGTCAAGAGGGCTACCATAATATTCAAGTTTCTTGTACTGATATATAAAGGATCCTGCAAACTCCACCATAGAAGTGCTCATGAGCCACCCACCCTCCCATTCCTATCTGGGAAACACAAATCTAAACCACAATGAGTATCATCACATACCCCAGAATGGCCTATGTGAGAAAGAACTGAAAACAACAAGTATTGATAAGGATACAGTGAAAAGGAAACCCACGTTCACTGCTGTTGGAAATGTCACCTGGTCCAGTTTTTATGGAAAATAATACGGAGATTTCTCAAAAACATAAGAATGGAGCTCCCATTGACCCAGTTACCCATGACTTCAATGTAACTACTTCCCAAATGCAAAAGCAATCATTTAAATATATATATATATATACATATACATATATATATATACATATTCACACCTAGGTTAACTGTAACTCTTAGTGCAATAGCACCACAGACTTTAACGTTTCTTCTAGTCTGGTCTTCCCCCTCTGGACTCTCCCCACATTTAGAAATTGGTTCTGTATTCCAATAAAGCCTTTCTCATTGTTCTGTACTATATGTTCTTAGTTTTGACTCTTTCTTCCACAGATGAGTGTGATTATCCTGTAGCACTATAGCACTGTCATCCTGTTGCTCATCAATTTGCTCGAGTGGGCACCAGTAACGTCTCCATTGTGAGACTTGTTGTTACTGTTTTTGGCATAATGAATACGTCACAGGTAGCTTGCCAGGATCTTCTGTGTGGGTGGGATACTCTTGGTAGCTTGCCGGGCTTTCCGAGAGGAATGGAGAAATCAAACCTGCAAGGTAAACACCCTACCTGTTGTGCTATCACTCCAGTCCTTACTTATCCAAAACATTTGAAAATCTTTAGAGCAGGTAGAAAAGTTTCTCTGAGACAAGAGTTCTCAGTCTGCCTCGACTGCATGGAAGCATAATCACACCCATCAGGAAGGTGAGCAGCAGTCTTGTATTACCTCCTAGCTTGCTGAATGATAGTCCTTTGAAAAAGAGTTTTCACAGATAAGATTGAGGAAAAAAGTTCTCATTTTCCTCTACCTAGCAGGAATATTTGAAACAAGATCAAGAGAGATAGTACAAATCATCAAAGAGATGTAGGTCAAAACGACTATGAGACACACAGTGACTGGCACATATCCAAAAGAACAAAAGCAAATGCTGTTGGCATGGATGTGGGGAGAAAGAACTCTCCTACACTGCTGGTGGGAATGCCAACTGGTTCAGCCCTTTTGTAAAACAGTACGGATGCATCTCAAAAAATTAGAAATTGAGCTCCCATTTTTGACTCAGCAATACCACTCCTGGGAATATATCTCAGAAAGGCAAAAAAGTATAGTCAAAATGACATCTGCACTCGAATGCTCATTGTAGGACTGTTTACAATAGCCACAATCTGGAAAAAATCCTGAGTGCTCGAGAACAGATGACTAGTTAAAGAAACTTTGGTACATCTATACAATGGAATACTATGCAGCTGTTAGAAAAGATGAAGTCATGACCTTTGCATGTAAGTGGATCAACATGGAAAGTATCATGCTAAGTGAAATGAGTCAAAAAGAGAGGGAAAGATATAAAAAGATTGCACTCATCTGTGGAATATGAAGTAGCAGAATGGGAGACTAGCACCCAAGAATAGTAGAAATAAGTACTGGGAGGTTGGTTCCTCAGCTTGGAAGCTGACCTCACATGCTTGAGATACAGATACAGAAGGGAACACCAGGTAAAGTGTGGTTTGACGACCCACTTAGGATGGGAAATACACGCTGAAAGTAGACTATAGATCAAACACAATAGCCACTTAATACCTCTATTGCAAATCACAACACCCAAAAGAGAGAGAACAAAAGGGAATGCCCTGCTACAGAGGTGGGGGGTAGGGGGGATGGGGGGGGTGGGACGAATACTGGGATCATCAGTGGTGGAGAATGGGCACTGGTAGAGGGATGAGTACTAGAGCATTGTATGACCGAAACACAGGTACGAAAAGTTGTAAGTCTGTAACTGTACCTCACGATGATTTACTAATTAAAAAAAATGTTTTAGTTTCTGTTTTACTCAAAAAAAAAAAGAGAGAGATAGTACATTAGGTAGGATGCTTGTCTTGCATGAGACCTAGAAGTTTTTGATTCCCCAGAACCACATACGGTCCCCTGAGCATGGCCAGGTGTGGCCCCCAAAAGAAAAAAAATAGAACAGTTGTCAGACTTCTCTAATAACTTCCAACATTCATCAGAGGAGAGTGTGTCCAGAGGGACTTGGAAAATACTAGATTTGTTAAGAGAACAGAACATGGGACACACAATTTCAACCTCGCTTTACACAAAACTTTTGAGGTCATTCTACAAAGTATGTCTTACCTCACCAGTCAGAGGATTTTTCCCCTTATAATTTGAAGCAGTTGTCGGTCTCTGGCACACATTCCCCCACCTTTACTCCTTTAAGCAAGCCTGAATTTCAACGACTGGTAGAATTTTGATTTAATCCCTTGGGCTCTGCCTGCAGCTTGATGGGACTTAAGTACAAGTGAGTCTTGGTGGAGCCCAAGAAAGCTCTCCAAGAGGAGGTCAGAGCCAGTGGGTCTCAACTACACACTCTCATTTAGGAGTAAAATGCCAAGTTATGCGCTTCAGTAGACTGTCCTTGGACTGAACTTCATCAGCCCCTCCAGAGTTGAGCTACCCTCCAGCCCTCCCCCTTCTCATTATTGGCTACATTCTTCATCCATCCTCACTTGCCTCCCAAGTCCTTCCCCTTTATTTTCCTACAATCCTGAAAAAAAGTCACTAGCACTTTAATACTTGTTTCAAATGTGCTCTGGGGGCAATCAAAACAAGAAACAAGTGAAAGGAATGCAGTAAGGTCACATGAACAAAGGAATTTATTGATTTATTGACTTCTGTAAGAGGAGGAAGAACAGCTAAAGGAGACTGGGTCCTAGGTCTTGGCAGGAAAAGGAACCAAAGGACACTGCCAGAAGTAACTCTCTTTCTCTGTGTCTCTGTCTGTCTGTCTCTGTCTCTCTCCGTCTCTGTCTCTCTGTGTCTGTCTTTCTATCTCTGTCTCTCTGTCTCTCTCTCTGTCCCTGTCTCTGTCTCTGTCTCTGTCATAACAATCCTCTTAGATAGGAATTATTCTATCACAATCTCTTCCAGAATTTCCAGTAAGAAAATTGAGACCCAGGTAGTCCGTTCTAGAGTGCCTGGCAGGCAAGCCCCCTGGCGTATCATAGCTTTTATCATGTCTCTACTTTGGACTCCATTTACTAAGCTTATGGATGGAGCAGATTTTATTATAAAAACTAGAAACAAATTCATAGGAGATAAGGTGTGGGAGCAGGGTAGACTAAGAGGCAAACGCTTTCTAGAGAACAGATAATGTCCTCCTGAGACCCTAAAGCATAACATATATATCATATAAGGAAATATACATGAAATCTTCAGGATTTAACTTCCAAATGTGTGGATCTGGTATATAACCCCTTCTGGTAAAAACAAAGGGTTTGAAATGAGTGAGTGTTGCCAGTGTGTATCAAAGTTACACACAGCTCACACTTTTAGATCTCTGACATTTTATTATAGGGCATAATACTGTCACAAGTTGACAGTTTATTGTTTTGGTTTTTTATGTGTAATTTTTAAAATCTGTTCCCAAAGGGCAACTTGAATTTTAAAGTACCGGACTTGCAATTATTATTCGACTAGTTTACAGAAAACAATTTCAGACACTTCAAAAGGCTTTCTTTTTTGGGCATTGTGCTATTTCCTCTCCTGTGGTAGTTATGAGCATTCTGAAATGCCAAGATTAAAAACTCAGCCTTTAAAATTGTCTTTTGAAAATATCGCTGGAGAGGTTTGCAGAGTTTGCTCCAGAGTCTGGATGCATGTCTTGATATGTGCAGGAATCCAAGTTAAATCGGCAGCACCACAGGGCCCTCCTGAGCGGTATCACATTGCTGAGGCCGAGCAGTAAACAATCTGGCAGCACTCGGGGGGGTGGGGTGCTCCATGAGCACTGTTTGGAGCCCCCTTCAGAAAATTAAAGAAGCTGTAATTAAAATATACCGATGGAGAATACTAAAATGAACAAAATAAGTTAGAAAACACATATATAGGAATATGTAACTGCAAGGTCAATTAGGGAAACTAATCATAGAACGGATTGTGAAGCACTGCAAATGAACTCTTAATGTTTCTTTAATTTTATGGCCCCTTATGTAGAAATTTGGCATTCACATTCCCCCATTGTTTAATTCCTCTGGCTTCTCCAGTTCTGCTTTCTCTTTACCTTCACCAATATTCTCTTTCTCTTCCTCCCTCCTGACCCATTACCATTTTATCAGGCAGCCAGATTCTCTTCCAAGTAAAGAATGGCACAGTGTCTGAGTGGAAGGAAAGCATAGTTCTTTTGTCTAATCCTTATGTAGTACAGTGAATATGACACTGTTTTTACACAGAAGTCACCATCCATCCTGTCTCCTCTGGCCACTTCAGTGGCACTGGAGACCCCTGCTTTAACCAGGGCTTTCAAGATTATTTCCTTATGCATTTCTGTGTGGAAATTCATGAAACACTGTGTATGGCTTTATAATTCATTTTTCTACTCGTGATTAGTATTTGCATGTCCATGAGTGTAGGTGTGTATGATTGCAAGTAAAATGGAATTATCTTCAGTGGAAAGAAAGGACAAAGTCATCTGCTCCTGACAAGCAAGGGGCTGGGAGATCTACATATGGCTGAAGTGATGAGCACGAACTTCTCTTTTCTTTCCTTCCCCCCTATTACATACTGAAGATATTCCAAAAAACAGCACTCCCATTAAGTGATTGTCAGGCTGACAGATACCCAGAGACTGTCTAATGCCAAAAATGACTACCTGTGCGTCTTCCTCTATCCCAACATGAATCCCAGCCTGGCAAAAGGCATTGCTCCTGCTCTACCCTCAATATGTTGGGTCTATTCAGAACTGTCTGAAGGTAGACTTTCATTTCCAAAATTCAAAAAGACACTCTTGGAGGTGTACCAAAGCTACAACAACAGAAAGGATGTACCCATCTTATGGAGGAAACAGAGGTACAGACTATGCCATAGTTGTACTATGGGCTTAATGAGTGTCCATCTGCAGGGTCCTGGATCGAACTCGGGAGTTTAAGTAACAGCTATTGTTTCAATGCCCCCTAGCTCCTAAATCACCCATGTTTGTTTGGGGTTGGGGAGGGGTGTTTGTTTGGTGTTGGATTTTGAGCCATGACTGGCTGTTCTCAAGAATCACTCCTGGCTTTATATAAGCTCAGGGATCACACCTGGTTGGTGCTTATTGGGGGGAGGGGACCCTAAGTGTTGCTAAAGATGAACTGGGGCCACCTCTGTATTATCTCTTCTGCCTCAAACAACATATGATGTAATTATTTTCCCTCTTTAAAGTGTTTTTTTTTCTTAAAGTGAGCAAGCACAGAGTTAAGCTTTCTCTGTACATCGTGCTGGAGTGTCACTGTCACCTGCAACTGGAAGAAGAATATTCCTGCAGTTTTTGTTGTTACCAAGAATAGGCAGGCAGACCTGAGATTGAGCAGAACCTGTTCCAGCCACAAGTCTCATGCGCTATGCTCCAAACACTGTGACCTCAGGCTGGAGATCACCTTTCTGCAGCCTCTCAGCACAGAAACCTGAGCAGCTACAATGCTGGTACACTATTAAAGGTCACTTTAAACTAAACATTGCTGCATATGTTCTGGCTGGATTGCTATCGTGACTCCGTCGCTATGGCCCTTGAGTCCTCAAGACCTTATGCCCCCGCAGAAGTCAGATTTCTGTTTCCTGCTCTAGCCATGGAAGGTCTGGGCATAATGGCCTACTCCCCTTAACAATGAAGAAAGTTATTTCCTTCTTGCTCAGCAGCACCATCCTGGCCCTCAGCCTATTTTTTTTCTTTTTTTATAATGTAGGAGTACTGCTATTTATTCAGCCATTGATTATGCTGATTGAATTAGGCATAAACCCCACATTACTTTCTTTTATTCTGAATGTTAATTCTATTGTGTTATTATTATTCCTCCCCCTTTTTTGATTCACCATAAGATACAGTTACAAAGTGTTTGAGCTTCAGTCATACAATCATCAAACACCTATTTCTGCTGTCCATGAGCTGAATATGAATTCTGAAAATAAATCTTAATCTTGCAAGGTTTTTCCTTGAATATTGTCTATAGCCTCAGGACACTAAGCAGAGTTAGTTTGTTTTGTTTTGCTTGTTTGTTTGCTTTTGCTTTTTGGATCACACCCAGCAATGCACAAGGATTATTCCTGGCTCTGCACTCAGGAATTACCCCTGGCGGTGCTCAGGGGACCATATGGGATGCTGGGAATCGAACCCGGGTCAGCCACGTGCAAGGCAAACGTCCTACCCACTGTGCTATTGCTCCAGCCCCTAAGCAGAGTTCCCTTACGTCTCAGAGTTTCTCTCTCATAGTAGCCAATTATTCTCAACTAGACATCTCCTGCTTAGCCCACCGTGTCATTTCTATCTCCTAACCAAAGCCAGACTGCTACACTTCATTCTGGAAAACACCTGGGCTAAGGATTAAAATGGACAATTTCTGCGTACCACAGCTCTTGAGTTCTGAAGCTGCTTAGGGCATTCTAAGAACATATGAGGAGACTTCACTGTTACATTGTAACATTGAAGATGGCCACAAATCCCACTTCTGACCTTCCTTCCTTCTGGAGGTAAATAGATTTCTTGGCCTATTTCTTACATGTGGGTCTGTACATTGGTCCAATGCATTTGGGCCAAAAGAATGTGGCAGGAGGTGTGTGAAGTGACGTACAAGGATTAGCAATGAATATGCCTGCAGCTTCCTTTGTTGTCCGCTTGCGATGCTGCTCCCATGTGGAGTCATGTGGACTAAAGATTGCCTGGAGGAGCTCCAATGAGCCCTGGCTGTGACCAATAGCACACTGGGTAGGGCGTTTGCCTTGCATGCAGCCAACCCAGGTTGACTCCTCCGCCCCTCTTGGGGAGCCTGGCAAGCAACCGAGAGTATGTCGCCCACAAGGCAGAGCCTGGCAAGCTACCCATGGCGTATTCAGTGTGCCAAAAACAGTAACAACAAGTTTCACGATGGAGACGTTACTGGTGCCCGCTCAAGCAAATCAATGAGCAATGGGATTATAGTGACAGTGACAGATTGCCACATGAGTGTCCCCAGGAGAACCAAAGAACTAACCAACAAACCTAAACAAACTGTTGCTTAATATCCGAATTTCAAGATGATCTGTTATTTAATATGAAAGAAATGTTTCTCAACCCTTTTTGACTTTGGTCATTTTCTGGCCTTGTTTTCCCCTTGTGCCCCACCTCCGAGTCTACCAGTTGCCCCTAGTCTCATGCTGTAGCTCCCCATAAAAATATGAATTTTTAGTTGTGACCCACTACAAATATTCTGGGAGCTCACAGGGGTGCAGGAGTGGAGGGGTGTTATGGCCTCCAGCTGAGAAATGCTACATTGGATAACTGAAATATATACATATACAAATATTCCCATTATCAAAAAAAATTTCTTGATTTCCTAACTATTTAAAAAACTAATTGCATTAAATATATAATGGACTTTTTAAAAAAAATTTTTTTCTTTTGCTTTTTGGGTCACACCAGGCAATGCACAGGAGTTATTCCTGGCTCTGCACTCAGGAATTACCCCTGGCGGTGCTCAGGGAACCGTATGGGATGCAGGGAATCGAACACGGGTCGGCCGCGTGCAAGGCAAACACCCTACCCTCTGTGCTATTGCTCCAGCCCCTATAATGGACTTTTTAAAACAAGTTTTTTTTTTCTTTTTGGGTCTCACCCGGCAATGCACAGGGACTACTCCTGGCGCTGCACTCAGATATTACTCGTGGCGGTGCTCGGGGAACCATATGGGATGCTAAGAATCGAACCTGGGTCAGCCATGTGCAAGGCAAATGCCCTACCTGCTGTGCTATTGCTCCAGCCCCTAAAGTTTTTTAACCCCAACCCTGAAAAAAAAATTTAAAAACATGCTATACACAGATATCTGACCAGTCTATTCATTCACATACCTGCCTCCAGTAAGAAATGTGGAATGTTCTGCATAGTGATTCGGATATCAAATGTTGGAAATGACAAACTAAACAAATGAATCAATAAGGAGAGGAAAAATCCATTGTTTACATACTCATATTTACATGTAATAATAAGGAACAGCAGAAGGAAGACCTGAAAGTAAGTGATTTGAAATCCCCGATAGTAAGAAGGAAGGGCTTCTACTGACAAAAGCAATCCTTAGAGAAACCTCTTTGCTGCTTTTTTCTTTTGCTGGGGAATTCAGAAAAAATCAAACTCTAGAGAATTCATAATGAATACGGTATCATGAATCTATAATCAGACAATTAATCTTGGTTTAGCCAAGGGTTGAACAATGCCTAAGGCACATAAAATGAAAACTACCCAGTACAAACTATATTCTATAAGGTGGGTTTTTACCCATCATATACTTTTTAAGGTATCAATAGATTAAAAGCCACTATATACCATCAAAATTATAATGAGCTATGAATGTGCTTTACTTGAGATTCTTTACTTTTCTTCTCTAAGAACTATAACTTGCATTTTGAATTCAGGAAGTATCTCCGAATATTATTAAGCTCCAGATTATTATTCAAAACCTCATTTTCTTAAGAGTTGAATTATGAGAAAACAAAGGTAGAAAATATTTAAAACAAGAACTTTCAGCTTCACTAAAATAAGATCTAGTATATTACTATGTACGCACAATGAAGGCTATCTGGAAGGTATGCCTGGAATAAATACCATATCCCTGAACCAGTATTACAACCATAGTACATCATTCCTAATTACTGGCACATAAGCTCAGTCTACCAAGAACTTACCAGTTGGTTAGCAAGTGGCCCAGCAGAGTGACTACCAACATTACCAAACCAGGCTACCTGGATTTTACCAATTCCTTTACATATAATATTGGCAAGATTACTTAACTCTACTGGAGATTAACTAACATAGTCACAACTAGTTTAAAGGAGTTTGTAGGATAAAGTACAATGTTTATAGAGCATATAGAATAGAACCGGAAACTTTGTAAGCACTTTATAAGTGTTTGATAAAAATAAGCAAAATACTAAAGTTTAGGGGTAGAACAGCACTAATACATGTCCATTTGGTATTTAGCAGCTTTTACTTAAATTCATGAGACCATGCGATCTATTTTATAGAGCCTTTAAGGTGTAGAGTTCAATATTTGCAATAAAACACGGACTTTACTCAAAATTCCCTATTGTACCTAAGCAGATAATGTAATTTTTAAAATTCTGTGGGGTTTAGGGTGTTGGAGAGCCTCAAAGTTCTGGGAGCAGGAAATAAGAGGAGGGGTATTGTTGAGGTAAATCTTATCCTGCTGAGCTCCACAGGAGCCAGAAGTAAAAGCAGTAACAGGTTAGAGCACTCTGCCTCCCTCCAGCCTTAGATTCCTGTAGGTCCTCCATCTCAGCATGCTAAGAGCATCTTCAATCTTTTTCATATTCCTCAACATCTTGGGACCAAATCACCCTACCTTCATGTAGCAAATTTAGAAACAGGAAAGCAAAAGATGCCATAACTAAAGAGAACAAAAGTAAATCTTCTCTAGGGTGAAAATTAAGAAACGAATCTGATTCTTAAGACATGACATATATTTTGAAATGATTGCTTAGCTTTTCCAACTTTAGATTAAGAGCAAATAACAATCACTATTACGCATATGGTGTTTACCATCTGTCCACCAGACACTACTCCAACTAAATATACCAAGAAGTTGCCCTTCACCTAACAAATCTAGAAAGTGGACACAACTGATAGTCCATTCCAAAGAAGGATTGAGGCATAAAGAGTTGAATAATTTATAACTCTCAACAGGAGAACAGGGAATTGCAATCTGACCCAAGAATGTCTATTTCTAATAATGACTCCACCAATCTGCCTGCCGATGAACCCTCTTTTCCCAATTACACAGTTATTTGTTTTTAATTCCTCTTCAACAAGTTTTCTTAGGGTAAATTTATTGCTCATACTTGTTTCAAAACTTTATAACAATTTCACATCTTAGTTTTAAAAAATAATGTCACTTGATCCTGCCCATTGCTTTAGTGACAAAATGCTTTAGATACAAAAATAAAATAATCAGAATGGAAGAAAAATAAAGCAGATGCTAGGATCAAACTACTTACTATCTCA
Source organism: Sorex araneus (assembly GCF_027595985.1). NCBI lineage: Eukaryota > Metazoa > Chordata > Mammalia > Eulipotyphla > Soricidae > Sorex > Sorex araneus. The sequence goes on from NC_073305.1 coordinate 26,610,310, forward strand.
AAGTAAAGACACTGAGTCCAGATCCATTAAGGAAAAATTAAGCTCTTCGCAGCTGCACGAGCGAGACTCCAGATGCCAGCTAAATTTTTCAGCATGGGCAGCTCCTCGCAGAATGTCTCCAGACTAAGAACTAAGCTTCGGCCCCATGCCCACCCAGGAGGGGAAAGGTATTTCTCTCTCTCGCCTCTTCCTTGCCGGGGGTGAAGGACGTAGTGACCGCCATATTATGACGACCACAGATGGGGTTTACAAGCTTGCAATGATCCAATATCTGGAAGAAATCTCCCTGGACTTATTTGCTAAAGTACAGAAATCCAAAACCTCATATCTCTTCACAAAAGGTCTGACTCTAGTGGGGTACTCCTAACAATAATAATGAGGTTTGTGTTGAAATATTGAATGTAACCAAAATAAATAGAAAGTAAAGTGAAATTTATCAGTTACAAGGTGGGCAGGGGGGGTGCGGGGGGGTGCGGGATGGGAGGTGTCCTTTTTTTTTTTTTTTGGTGGTGGGATATGGGCACTGGTGAAGAGATGGTTGTTTCAGCATTGTATAATTGAGACTTAAGCCTGAAAGCATTGTAATTTTCCACATGGTGATTCAATAAAATAAAATTCTTTTTTAAAAAAAAGAAAAAAATCATAAAAGCTCAATATGTTAGTGCCTTAGAGTTAATGAAAATCCCCACAGATTCTGAATCAGATGAAAATACATAGTGTAGTGTATATACATGCACCCAAACATTCATACACAGGCATGCATGAAATGAAGAAATACTACCATAGTATTAGGTAGTCCAAACATGGACTAAGTGAAATAATTTAGGTAGAAAAAGACAAACAGTGATCTATCTCGTATGCAGAATTTTTAAAAAAGAAAAGGAAGAGGAGGAAGTAGATAAGGAGGAAGAGAAGGAAGTAGAGAGGAGGAGAAGATAGGGGAGAAGGAGAAGGAGGATGAGGAAGTGGAAGTGGAGAAGGAGCAGGAAGAAGAGGAGAAAGAAGAGGATGAGGGCTGGAGCGATAGCACAGCGGGTAGGACGTTTGCCTTGCACACAGCTGACCCGAGTTCGATCGCCAGCACCCCATATGGTCCCCTGAGCACCGTCAGGACTAATTCCTGAATGCAGAGCCAGGAGTAACCCCTGTGCATCTCCGGGTGTGACCCAAAAAATGAAAAAGGAAGGAAGGAAGGAAGGAAGGAAGGAAGGAAGGAAGGAAGGAAGGAAGGAAGGAAGGAAGGAAGGAAGGAAGGAAGGAAGGGAAAGAGAGAAAGAAAGAAAGAAAGAAAGAAAAAGAAAGAAAGAAAGAAAGAAAGAAAGAAAGAAAGAAAGAAAGAAAGAAAGAAAGAAAGAAAGAAAGAAAGAAAGAAAGAAAGAAAGAAAGAAAGAAAGAAAGAAAACGGGAAGAAGGAGGAGGAACTGGGTAAAACAATGGCTGTAAGGAGCCAGGTGTGGGAATATGGGAATGATGTAGATTAAAGGGTTATAAAAAGTTCTAAGGATCTAATTTACAGCAGGGTGACTATAGTTAATAATAAGTTGTTACATACTTGAAAGTCGCTGAGGTGAATTATAAGTGTTCACATTCACAGCAAAAGAGTTAGCTATGTGAGGTGATGGATGTGCAATTATCCTGATGGTGGGATAATCATCCCACATGTATATCAAACCATCACACACTAAATATTTACAATAATATCTGTCAATTTTCCCAATTGTGCCTCAATAACTTTTTTAGAAGGCATTTTATGATTAACAAAAAAAAGAGTGACTTTAAGAATAGCTTTATGAATTCAAAATATTTGTTAAGATTCTCTCTGGTGTTCATCTAGGCCCTGAGGAAACAATAAGGAAGAAAACAGCAGCTGCCAACTGCCACAGAATACGTGCTTTAATGGAAGAAATACACACTATAAACTAACTCAAACGCTTCATAATATTATATGAAGGTACATGCTTTGAAATAATAAACCAAGATAAAGGGCAAACACCTGAAGGATGTGGTTCTTAAGAGTAGATGATGAGGAAAAACTCTACAGAAGGGACATCGATGTAGAGACTAGGAGAAAGGGAGGAAGTAAATTCTACGACTATCTGAGGGAGAAAATTTCAGATCGAACCACTTGAAGAAGACAATGGGAGAGAGGAGCTGGAGGGGGAGATCAGGAGAGTGAAAAATTATTATATAGTAGAAAGAAATATTTTCCTATCCATTATGTCGAGAGACTGCAGTTGTGTGACTATTGGATTATTCGTATAATAAATGTTGCTTAGGAATCAAAATACCAGACCCTCATACTCTGGAGAGAGTAGAAAGCAAAGCCATCAAGGCCAATCTTTAAAAAAATAAAATAAAATAATAAAAAATAAATAAAAATCATCTTTGAGAGACGGCCAATCTGTGAATAATTTCAGCCATGCTCACCTCCCACAGCTGCCTCCAGACCATAGATCCTGAAGTCTCTGGACTACGCAACAGTTCCAAAAGCAAAAAGCAGTGCAATAAATTCTTAGACAAGGACTTAGCAACCCTGCGATCAGATGTAATTATCTTCACATAGACTGACCTCTGTCTATTGGTCTTAATATCACAGCTTTGCTGTCAAATCAATTTTAATTCTAGAATTGTATTAACCACTGCATTTTTCTTCTACATCAAAATTAATACAAATTTTAAAAATTTTCAAATCAACTGTGGAGGGAGGGGCATGGAAGATGGCAGGATCCGGGAGGCGGGTCCGGATGAGGTGGGAGGTTACTTTCCAGCTCCGAGATGAAGGGTGGGGAAGAGTCATCTGGAGCCAGTGGTGAAAATGCCATATTCCAGGCCAAGGCAGCAGCAGGATGTGCAAAAACCCATCACCCTTAGGAGCACGTGTGGAATGCTCGGGGACTGCTGGAGTCCAGCCTGCACTGAAGCAAAGCCAAATGACTTGGCAGAAGCTGATCCTGCAGGAGAAGTGCCTGGGCCATGCTGGCCACTTGGTCTTTACCTTTTGAGCAATTAGAAGCTGCTGAAGGGTTTTAAGCCCTTGAAGAGTTTCGTGTCCTGAGTACATTGAGCTTTCTTAAGAGCTTAAGAGCTACAGTGGAGTGTTAGGCCTGCTTCACTCTGTCTCTGCTTGTCTGGGTTTTTCCCCCAGGTTTGTTTTGATCCATCCAATAAAAACTTCAGCAGCATTTCTTTTAATTATTTAATGCCATAATATGAGTGGGATCATACAAAGCAATAAAGTCTCAAGGAATTCCCATTCCTGGATTAGTCAAACTTGCTTATTATTCAGAAATCTCCCATGTGTGTCCTGTGAAGAACAAATCTAAAATGTCTCTCAGAACTGCAACCTCTAAAATCTGCTCTAAAAATACAGTTGAAGACACAGTTCTCCCAACTGGGGCACCGGAATTAGAGTAAAATGCAGGGATTTCAATAAATGGAACCAAGGTGCATGGTGAGGGATAATTTCCCTTGAGAAGGAGGACACAGGCCTGTCTGAGAAGGCATCAAATCAGAAGAAGAAAAAGCCCTCTGTCCTATAAGATCATTTCAGTCATGTGTCACAAACCACGTACCTGGCAGGTGAGTGATAGAATGAAGAACACTTTCCTACAAGGAGATACTTCCTCTAAGAGTTGCTGAAAGAACTTTCTTTGCTCAAGTTCACACTGGCAACATAACACCAATGGCTTGCAATTTAATATGGTTAAATTAACACAAACTACTGTGCTGGCATGAACATGTTAAATGAGTTAATATCTGAGGAAGCAAAGCCAAAAGGGAGATGCAAAATGCCATAAGGACATCAACTTCTAGGAACCCTGGAGAAAAGACAGGTATCTGAGGTCCACACTAATAGGCTTGGAGAATCTCAGAAGGATTACATGAAGATTATAGGATTTAGAGGGATATTCCCTGGGGATGGTAAAGGAACAGTCAAAAAAACAGTTTTAAGGTGTTAGACACTCAGCATGGGGACTGTAAAAGATCTATTTGATACTCTTACATTCCAAAGACAGAACTGAGGTTACTGGGAAGTTGACGTGGGTAGAGGGCATAGTGTTGAATTATTGTATGCCTAAAACTCAACTATCAGTAACTTTGTAAATCAGGCTCTTTAATAAAAAATCTTTTTTAAAATGTTAAATACAATGGAGGTTATTAAGGGAGGGTGAAATGGTAGAAGAAGGGGGGAGGGCAGTATAAGGGAGTAGGCTGAAGGGTTCAAAGAGATATTAACATTTTGAAGGGGGATGTGATGTAGTAACATTTGACCCCTAAAATACATCAGCATTTAGACCCATGTAAATGTGTATGTTTTATTCTTATCCAATTCAAAGAACACAGAGATACCCTCCAAAATGAAAATCTGGAGAACTTAGAGAACTAAGTGATCTATAGGTCAAGTGCTCTACTAGGAAACATCTTAACATGGAATTAGAACTTCACATAATCAGAACCTTTGAGAGAACATAGCCAACATTGTCGGAAGTCTTGCCCAAGTTCATGTCAGGCAAGACTTGGGCTTCTCCAACCTGAGCCATGCTTCATGACTCTCGAGTGTGCTGACCCAGCCAACTCCAGGCAGACCAGAAGGGGCTGAGAATTACTTCAGCATAGGATCAGCCCTTAGTCTAGGACAAGCATTCTCTTTGATAACCAACAGTAATGCCCCACCATTCAATACAGTACATGGGACAACTCTGAACCTCTCTAGTCTATACCAGAGTAATTGCCGAGAGCTAAAATGTCAGTATAGCCTGACCTGCAATTAAGGACCCAACCCTTTTTTGGAAAAATGTCCTTACATTAAGAAATTAACCTCTTCTCGGGAAAATGTTAGAACACATTGTGTAAAGTTTCTAAGCAACGCCCGAGATAACTGTCATGGGCCCTGTTAGGGCTTGGATCCTGTGTCACTGAAAATGTGCATGTATTATTACTTCCCCATTTTGCCTTCATGTAATCAATTATAAAAAACTAGCTTGAGAGAAATAAAGAGCTTTTGCCTTTGCTTGCTCGCTTGACCAAAGCCTTGTCTTGCTCCCATTCTTCTCTCTCTCTTTCTTTTACCACTCATGCACCCTCTCCCAGTTACCCACGTTGACTAGTCCCTCGGGACGAGACAAGTAATGATCAATGAGTCTGATGGTTAATGTTCTTGGTGATGACTGCTTTCCTTCTGTTTCATTGCCCCACTCCCTGTCGGTGTTTTCTGGAAGCACCACCCCAAGAAACTTCAACTTAAATTCTTCTCTTGGGATCTACTTCTGGAACATTCCAAAGAATGAGAGTAAAATGATATGACTTAGGTCTGGATTAATTTTACCCTATGATAAGGTAAAAGAATATATCAAGTACAGGGAATGAGGGGAGATGATGTTTGAATCCAGATTGATAATATATTAATACTATATTATATATTATCAATCCAGATTGATAATACAGTAATATAACCTACAATAAACTCAAGGCATGTTTCTAACAATTAAGAGAATGGGAAAGTGAAAGAAGGAAGCAAAAAAGGATTCAGTGTGTGTGTGTGTTTTCTGGTTTTGGTGTCACACTCAGCTCTACTCAGGGATCAATCCTGGCAGTGCCCTGGGTATCAAATAAAGTGCCAATGATAGAGCAGGGGTACTTGACATATACAAGGCAAATACGTTATCCTCTCTACTATCTGTCTGGTCTCCCAAAGAAGTCTTTTAAATGCAATTCAAAGGAAAATAGCTTGCTATAAATAGAAATGGCAACAAAAGATATATTGTTATTGTAGGGGCTGGAGATGTAGATATTCCCGGGGATGGAGTCCCAAGTTTGACCCCCAGCAGTGCATGGTCACCCTCAAACTGCTGCACATGACTGAGCCAAGAGAAAACCCCAAAGCACCACTGGATGTGATCCCTAAAACACACACACACACATATATACATACATATACATATATATATACTCACACACATATGCTATGTTATTAAAAAATCATGACAAATTTAATAATAGCTTAGCAAATGATATACTATATTAGTAGACTCAGTTTCTCTAACTCTTCTATTAATTTTAAAATCAAAGGGAAATGTCAATCCACCTTTGAGCTCATTAATCATGTTTAAATTTCTTCCTACATATTTTATAGATTATCTGTACTTAACACTCACACACAAGCACAAAGTTGATGCCATCATGCTAGCAATTCTAAACTTAATTCAGTGCTGAGAATAAATCTCCTCAGACAAAGTTAAGCCAATAAAACGTCACTTTGAATTTTATTTGTTCTGTTTAACAATCAATCTTCTTTAGGAATATATGACTACTTAACACTTTCATGTTTAAACTTTCATTATTACTGAAAATTTAGTGCTAAGTGAAACAAGAATATGTTTTTCCCGCAGTAAGTAATGGGTGGGCAAATCTTATTATTAAGAAGTTAAATTGGGGGTTTAAGCCATAGCACAGCGGGTAGAGCGTTTGCCTTGCATGCGGTCGACCTGCGTTCGATTCCCAGCATCCCACATGGTCCCCCGAGCACCGCCAGGAGTTATTCCTGAGTGCAGAGCCAGGAGTTAATCCCTGTGCATCACCGGGGGTGACCCAAAAAAGCAAAAAAGAAAAAAAAAGGAAGTTAAATAAATAGATAAACCTGCAGTTTTAATGATAACAGATTTGGCTTTGCCACAAAACTCTGTGTTTTCTCAAATAGCTAGTTTCAAGGAAAGATGTAAGGAATTTCTAGTAAAATAAATGAAAATTCACCCTCCAGAGCACTACTCTGAGAAAGGACTTTGTATGTGAAAGGACTTTGTAAAATGGGACTATTATTTCCAGACAATTTCCACCATCCCCTGAAAAGATTTTTTGCTCTACATTCTATTCCCAGGACCTAGAATGCACAACAATAGACTATATCTAAAAGGAAGAGAAAAAAAATCTTTATCACCTGACCTGCTGAATGAGATTTCAGATTTCCCTGAAATCTGCTGTGCCTATTGACTACCAAGTCTTTGGTTTCAAGAAATTCAGACAAATGATATGTGGTCATAACATGAGGAGTCTCATTTCATAATAACTCATGGATTACAAAGGAAATTCAAAGTCTACTAAGGAAGTTACAAGTGTCTCAATTTATTATGAAGGAAACATTTACTCAAGAAACCTCCAATATTGTAAACATAAATTCAAGTGCATATGTCATTTATAAATTTGCATTATAAAATTTTTCAGCTCCTATTACTTTCTAGATAGATATTTTGCCTTTTTGGATCACTCCTGGCGATGCACAGGGGTTACTCCTGGCTCATGCACTCAGGAATTAATCCTGGGGGACCATATGGGATGCTGGGAATCAAACCCGGGTCGGCCACGTGCAAGGCAAACACCCTACCTGCTGTGCTATCACTCCAGCCCACTTGCTAGATATTGAAATGGGCATAAGAACATACCAAAAAGCCCTAGCTGGAAAAGAGAAAAAGCATCATTTTACCAATACGCTAAAATAAAATGTTCCAAGCATCTTATTAGACAGAAAGACTATATAATCATTTGGATTCATTCAGCACCACTGTATACCTATTGCATGCCCATGATCGTATCAGTTTATAAGAGTAATCCCCATTAATGACATGGAAATACACCTTGGAGGAAATATCATTTAATGTCCTTGTTTAAAGAACCATAATGCTATCAAATTATGTATGTTACCCAGGCAATTAAAGAAAACATAAAATAAATATCTTGTCCTAAAATCATCTTCCTTTTGAGAGCCAAGAAAAGAAGTGAAAGCCCAAAACATTTCAGATGAACACTGGACAGACATAATATAATTGTCCTTACCAGGAATACAGGATTGTTCCAACCACAGATGTGAGTTTACTGTTCTCTTGTTTTTGTTTTGCCAGGCCAAAGTCCGCTACAATTCACAAAACAAAACATTGTTATTATGTTTTCCCAAAATCAACATCTTGTCTCGGCTTTTAAAATTCTTCATAGAATCTATTACAGGACACAAGAAACTCTTTCCTTTTCCCTCTGTCCAAATGCCCTGTGTGACATTTTCCCATACCACTCCCAACAAGAAGCAGCAGCATGCATACATCACCTCCTTAAGCTATATAATTTGGGAGACTGAGGTTTATCATTATTAAAATGTCATCTTTGTGACTAAAACAGAGGTTGCTGTTGAACTTGCTATGCTTTTTTTTAGGTTATTCTTCATTATTTTCAAATAAATTGAACGAATGTAATTTTTTTGCATGATATTATCACTTCATCCTACCAAATATGCATGGATGAATGGATAGATGGGTGGGTGGATAGATGAATGAATATAGATGATAGATAAGGTAAGCAGAAGTTCTCACCCACGCACATGTGGCCATGGCCAGAGACTGAGGGAGGTTTACACAGGATAGGGAAAGTGAAGCAGGGACAGAACTTGGCCATCGTACACAGGAAGCAAGTAGACTCTCAGCACAGGATGGGGAAGTCGTTCACTAGACAAGGTAGCATCTGGGCCTGGTTATCATCCATGGATAAGAGGGAGGCCTGAATATCTGGGGAGGGACCTGCCCCATCTACCTTTATCTGTATAATAAATTCTAACTTTCCATCTACTGAGTTTTGAATGCAAATCTTTAATGCAATTCTCAAGTACCACCAGTGCAGGAAAATCCTCTTTCACACTAACAATACTCACACAATGAATAAAAAACTTAACCATGTATTTCTCAGGTAATATACCCATTGTTAAGTCATATATCAATATTTATAAATAATGGAATACTACCTAGACATTACAAATAATGAAATTATGTCATTTGTGGAAACACCATGAATGTTGAGAACATATTCTTAATGAAAAAAGCTAGATAATGAGAAATATATTATTTCATTCATGTTTGCAATATAAAGGAGAATGGAGAAACAAAGTAAGACAAAGCAAATTAATATAGAAGTAAAATGTTGATGTTTATCAAAGGGGAAGAGAGCTGTAATGTGATATGAGAAAAGATAGCAACAGTATCATGATAGTTGGAAACTAGACTTTCAAAAACAAGATATAAAGTACAGGGGCAACAAATTATACTATCACTGTCACTGTTGCTCATTGATTTGCTCAAGTGGGCACCAGTCACATCTTCATCATGAGACTTCTTGTTACTGTTTTTGGCATATCGAATACATCACGGGTAGCTTGCCAGGCTCTGCCGTGTGGGTGGGATACTCTTAGTAGCTTGCCAGGATCTCCGAGAGGGACGGAGGAATCGAACCCGGGTTGGTGGCATGCAAGGCAAATGCCCTACATGCTGTGCTATCGCTCCAGCCCAACAAATTATAATTAAATTATAATTACAAATTATAAACAAGATATAAAGTACAGGGGCAAGAAATTTAGACTTACAATTTACATAATATTTTAAAGTTACCATATACATGTGTATATATATGCACGTGTGTATCTAAGAATTATTAACATGAAACACCATAACATTTTATTAAAGCATCATTAAAGAAAACTAAAATTAATGAAAGAAAACACCAAACTAATGAATTAGGATTCTCAATAATATAGAGAGAGCCTTCTTCCTAAAGCAGTTACAATCCAATGCTTTCCCATATGTTGTGTGGAAGTTCACAAAGGAATATAATAGTAATATACAAATGATGTCACAGGAAACAAATTTTTTACAGATAAGTTTTCTAAAAGATAATAAGAATTATTATAAGCCTAAAGTAATTAAGACATTGAAGTGTTAACTCAAAGATACAATTTTTCTCCTTTCATATGGACTTCTAGTTAGTATTTATTGACTATCTTTTTCTATTCTTTTGTTTATAATTATTGTTTCCTTCTGTTTTCAATGTCTCCTGTAAACAGCATATAGCTAGGGGATTTCTTTTTCTTCTTTAATTTGTATTAGGATACCATGATTTATGAAGCTGTTTATAATAGAGTTGTTTTAGGCATACAATATTCCAATACCAATCCAATCACCAATGTCCCCTTCCCTTCCACCAGTGTCCCCAGGTTCCCTGCTTACTCCCTAGCCTGCCCCTTTGGCAGGTAAAAAAATATTATTTCGTATTACTTGCTCCAACAAAATGTAAATAAATAGCTAATGGAATTAACAGAAAATAAATCAACAAAAGTACATTTGTGGTGACTGATACATTATTTTTACCTATGTAAATAAAGAAATGCAAATAATTTATACAAAATAGCAAACTGCCTATTCTTATTTATATAACTAATTTTTCATAACTAACTCTAGCATCTAAAATATCTTGTTTTAAATTTCATTTTTTACTTGGATCTTATTGCAGTAATCATCATATCTTCCCTGTCATAAATAAAGGGTTTTCTTTTTGCCCCTTGATAGACATAAAACAAAATTTATTTCATACTACTTGTCCAAAAATACTTAAATTAATGGCAAATAGAATATCAGAAAATAAATTTTAATTCATGCTTATTAATTTCTATGTTTTTAACCTTTCTTAGTTGAGGACAACCATATGCACCATTAGTGAGTGCCTTACTCAATGCCATATGATGGGAAGTTTCTCCTGTTCTTTAAAGGAATCTCTTTTTTTTTAATAAATTTATTTATTTTTAATTAATGAATCACCATGAGGGTACAGTTACGGATTTATACACAGCTGTGCTTATGCTTCCCCCATACAAAGTTCGGGAACCCATCCCTTCACCAGTGCCCATACTCCACCACCAGTAAACCCAGCATCCCTCCCATCCTCCCCAATCCCATCTCCCCCCACCCCACGCTGTCACTGTGGCAGGGCATTCCCTTCTGTTCTCTCCCTCTAATTAGCTATTGTGGTTTGCAATAAAGGTGTTGAGTGGCCACTGTGCTCAGTCTCTAGCCCTCATTCAGCCCGCAACTCCCTTCTCCCACATGGCCTTCGACTACATTATAGTTGGTGATCCCTTCTCTGAGTTGCCCTTTCCCCAGAATGTGAGGCCAGCCTCCTAGCCATGGAGTCAACCTCCTGGTAGTTGTTTCTACAATTCTTGGGTGTTAGTCTCCCACTCTGTTATTCTATATGCCATAGATGAGTGCAATCTTTCTATGTCTGTCTCTCTCTTTCTGACTCATTTCACTTAGCATGAAACTTTTCATGCCGATCCACTTAAATAAAAAATTTGTGACCTAAAGGAATCTCTTTTAAGCTTCTTGCAAAATTGGTTTCAAGGCTATGAGTTTCCTATTCATGAAGCTATGTACAATTCCTTCAAATCTCAGTGATAATCTAGCAGAATAGAGTATTCTTGGTGAGGTGTTTTTTTGTTGAGTTTTTGTAGAGTGTCATTTGATAGACCTGCTGTACATCTTATGGATTTTCCTTTGTATGTAAGTTCCTTTTAGGATCTTGCTGCTCAATACTCTGTGTCTTTTGATCTTGTCATTTTGAGTATAATGTATCTTACAATTTCCCTAATTGGGTCTATTTTCACTGGGATCCTTCGGGCCTCCTGGATCTCGGTTCCTGTAATCCTCAGCTTTGGAAAGTTCTTATCAATGACTTCTTTAATGACAGTTTCTCCATCATATGCACCTTCCTGTTCCTCAGGACTCTAATGAGTTTTATATAGTTCTTTTTTAACTGATCTCATAGTTCTCTGGTGTGCTTTTTTTAAAAAAATAGTTTCATTTCAAACTCCTTTTCGCCTTCTGCTGTTTCCTAGTAGTTTTCTCCTTATCTTGAAGTTCATGATCTTTTGTTCAGCTTCTGTTATTCTCTGTTCAGAGCTTCTATTGACTTTTTCTAACACCTACCATGTTCTTCATTTCTGATTGCAGTAGATTTTTCATTTCTACTCTCATACTTTCTTGTGCTCTCTGACTACCTGAGCTATAGTTTGTTTGAACTCATTGACCATCCTCATGTAACTAAAGACACTGAACCTTTTGCGGCCCCGCGCGAGATCGACCCCGGAGGCAACTGAACCACTTTGGACACGAGCGGCGCCCCCAAAATGCCTCCAAACTGTGTGCTGGGAACTTCTGGCCCAGGCGCTGCCGGCAGGGTATGCTCTTTTCTCTCTCAACTCTTTCTGTTTGAACGCAGCGAGGCTATAGCCGGTTTTTAGACTCTACAGGAAGTCCGGGATAGCCGATGGGCGGGACTCCCGGATCCGCCCTGTGCCGGCCGACATTTAAGCAGAGAGCCATGTGGGGACGCTCCTTTGCGGCCCCGCGCGAGATCGACCCCGGAGGCAACTGAACCACTTTGGACACGAGCGGCGCCCCCAAAATGCCTCCAAACTGTGTGCTGGGAACTTCTGGCCCAGGCGTTGCCAGCGAGTGATGCAATTACCAAAAGAATCTTCCTTGGACTTCATATAGAAATCCAAAACCGCGCGGCTGCTATCGCAGCCGCGCGACCTAATATCTTTTGATTGTTTGATTGTCAGCAACGTGTAAATGTTCCTTTTTGGCAGGGCTTAACATGGGGGGAAACTCCAAACAATAGTACTAAGTTTTTTGTTAAAGGGTAAAAGATTGTAGCGATAGAATTTTAGGCAGAATTTTCCCTGGACTTTAACGGGTCGGACTTTGGTGGGAATCCTAACAAGAATAGTAAGTCTTTTGCTGAAATATTGAAGGCCACCAAAGTGGTAGCCATCTCTATAGACTGAACTAAGCCATATCCCCACGCCGGCTGAGAAGAAATATCCTTCTTTCTCGGGAAAAAACGCGGCGTGGCGTTAACCATAGTATGATGTCCATTAAGCTGACACGGACCTGGTGGCGTGGGAATGGGATGCAAGGGAATAAATTATTATGTACTTGGAACAGCGGGACGCTGGTGGAACCTTGAGCCGGGGCGATACCAGCGTATTACTTTTGGTTCCAGAAACTGCTTACAGACATTGTACCAGACTATCAACTAAGCTAGAGCCCCACGCCGGCGGATGACGAGAAATAACCATCTCTTTTGGTTTGTTTCCCTTTGTCAGGCAGCGTGGTGATTACTAAACAGGCATGATCTCGGTGGCGCGGGACGAGGGGGGAAAAAATAGAATAGTTATGTAACAAACAGCGGGACTTAATATCTCTACATTCTCAGCAATGGAGAGCCATCAAATGCTTCCTTGACAGTGGGACTGTCTTCTCTTTTTTGGGGGAAAACCCTAGCAACAATAGTGAATTATGTGTTGAAACATGGACTGTAACCAAGATAAAGCGTAAACGAAGTGAAACTTATCACTTACAAGGGCGGGGACTGGGGGGGTGGGAGGGGGCGGGAGGTATAATGGGGTGGTTGGTGATGGAATATGGGCACGGGTGAAAGGAAGGGTGTTTGAGTACTGTATAACTGACATAATCATGAGAACTTTGTAACCCTCCACATGGTGATTCAATAAAATTTAAATTTAAAAAAAAAAAAAAAAAAAAAAGACACTGAAGATTTACTGATTTTGTTTATGTCTTCGGTGATTTTGTTTTCACTCATTGAGCTCGGTGGGTTTCTATGTGTTTTCCCTACTGGATTTTCTAGTGTTCCTGCTGTGCTAGAGGTGAGTCTTTGTACCTAAAAGACGCTAGGAGATTGTTAGGGGTTGCTCTCTGCCTTCTCTGCCTGTCCTCACAGAATGACAGGAAGAATAACAGTGAGAGCATGGAATTTGTTGGGTCGATCTGTTGCAAGGCCTTGTAAGCAGCCATGTGCTTCAGGAACTACAGTATGGGCCCACACTGTGGTGTGGGTCAGGTGTGGAGGCTGATGGAACCCTAGTGAGAGGGAGTCTGACTCAGGTTTAGAATAGGCCCAGTAACATCAGCCAGAGGCAAACACCACCTGGGATGGTGGAACAGCAAGTAGGTCAGAAAGGAGCTGTGGCCCTTAATAAAGTACAAGTCAGGTGGTGAGACCCAGCAGGGAGAGACCGGCTCTGTAGCCTAAGATCTGCCTCCTACTTGGACTAAGCTCAGTGATAGCAGCTAAAGGCAAGCCTCACCTAGAATAGTAGAGCAACAGATAGATCTCGTTCATTCTTTTTTTCCTTCCTTCTTTCTTTCTTTCTTTCTTTCTTTCTTTCTTTCTTTCTTTCTTTCTTTCTTTCTTTCTTTCTTTCAGTCTTTCTTTCTTTCTGTCTTTCTTCCTTTGTCCATTCCTTCCTTTCCTCCTTTCCTTGTTTCCTTCTTTCTTTCTTCCTTTCTTTTTTTTCTTTCTTCCTTTCTTCCTCTTTCTTTTTTTTCTTTCTTTCTTTCTCTTTCCTTCTTTCTTCCTTTCTTTCTTTCTCTCTTGCTCTTTTCTTGCATTCTTCCTTCTTTCCTTCCTTCCTTTCTCTTTCTCTATCTCCTTTCTTTCTTTCTTTCTTTCTTTCTTTCTTTCTTTCTTTCTTTCTTTCTTTCAGTCTTTCTTTCTTTCTTTCTTTCTTTCAGTCTTTCTTCCTTTGTCCATTCCTGCCTTTCATCCGTTCCTTCTTTCTTTCTTCCTTTCTTTCCCTTTCTTCCTTTCTTTCTCTGTCTTTCTCTCTCTTTCTTTCTCTTTCTCTCTCTTTCTTTCTTCTATTCTTTCTTTCTTTCTTTCTTCTTTCATTTCTTTTCTTTCCCTCTTTCCTTCTCTCCCTCCTTTACTTCCTTTTTTTCCTTTTATTCATTTTCATATTTTTTGCAGGGGGTGGTTCCAAGAATAGAATTCAGTACCTCAAACATGCGAAATATGCTCTACTATTGAGCTATGTTCATCTCTCCTCTGCCCCCATTTTTAAAACCAAGAGAATAATATCAATTGTCACTATATCTATTCAAGTTCCTCTTCATGACATATTAGAGGCTTAGTAAACATGATATTTGCATATAAAGCTTTTTATAAATATAGATTTCAATTTGAAAAATTTCTTATTTGGGATTACTGGGTCAGGTAAGTATTACTGTATCACTGTCATCCTATTGCTTATCGATTTGCTCCAGCGGGTGCCAGTAATGTCTCCAATGTGAGACTTGTTGTTACTGTTTTTGGCATATCGAACATGCCACAGGTACCTTGCCAGGCTCTGTCATGCGGGCGAGATACTGTTGGTAGCTTGCCTGGCTCTCTGAGAGGGGCGAAGGAATTGAACCTAGATGGGCCGTGTACAATGCAAACACCCTATCCACTGTGCTATTGCTCCAGCCCCAGGTAAGTATATGCTTGATTTATTTTATTTTTCAATATTTTCTCATAGGAAAAAAAGAGTTGAAGTTGCTTCTGCATCCCAGTGACATTTGGTGTTTTCAGCTGCTTTTTCCCCCACTTAGTCATTCTAATAAGTATGAAGTAATAGCTTTTATATTCTGTATTTCTCTAATGATTAATTCTGATGAGTACTAATCTGCCATCTGTGTTTCTTCTTTAGTGAAGGGCCTAAATTCTTCAATGTGGTATATTTTTCCATTATTGCCTATTTCCTTATTATTGCATCTGAGATACAAATCCTTTGTCTGACATAGTATTTGTAAAGATTTGTAAGCTTCCAATCTACAGCTTATCCTTTCATTCTCATAATATCTTTTATACACCAGAAGTTCTAAATGTTGATGAAATTATATTTTTAATGTTTTCCTTTTTTATGTTATAGTTTTGAAAATCTTGTTAAGAAATATTTGCCCAAGTCATGCAAAACTCTTCCAAGTCATTTGCTGAAGAAGCCACATAGAGAAAAATGGCCTTGAAGTTAAAATGAGGCTGATGATTTCCATACAAACGCCAGAACTAACTTCCCATCACCTATGTGAATGAGTCTTCTTGGAGAGAATCCTTCCAACTCCCGTCAGAAGCTCTCACTCTAACCAGTAGCTTGATAAACCCTGAGCCATAACCACCTAACTAAACTACTCCTAAATTCCTGATATTTAGAAAAAGCATATATATATATATATATATGTGCATATGTATGTGTATATGTATATATATATGTTTCATGGCAATCCATTATGTAGCCATAAATAATTTGTATAACTATGCCCACCAGAGTCCCAGCCACCATAACTCCCATCTCAATTCTAGCTTCTTAATCTACAGTTACCCCATAGGGTAACTTTCAGAAGTTTTATTTTAAAATAAATTTTTCTATGGTTTATTATTAGTAATTTGATTTGTGCATCTGTTTTACAAGCTTATATACGTAGGAACATATATAAATTTCTTGAGTGAAGAGGAGTGAAATTGCAAATTTAAAAAAAGTGCTGGAGGTCTGACTTTAGGGGAGAGACTCTCCAAACAATAATAGCGAGTTTTGTTGAAATATTGTATGCAATCAAAGTGAAAGTAGAGTGAAATTTATTAGTTACACAGGCGAGGGGGGGCTTAGGGTGGGGGGGCCAGGGGGGTGGGGGGGTTAGGGGTGTGAGGGGGTGGGGTGGAGCTATGCTGGGATTCTTGGTGGTGGAATATGAGCACTGGTGAAGGGATGGGTATTCGAGCATTGTATAACTGAGATTTAAACCTGAAAACTTTGTAACTTTCCACATGGTGACTAAAAAAAAAAAAAAAAAAAGTGCTGGACCAGGGGCCAGAGAGATAGTACAATGGGTAAGGCATTTGCCTTGTACACAGCCTACCTGGGTTTGATCCCAGGCATCCTATCTGGTCCCTCAAGCACTGCCTCAGTAATTCCTGGGTGCAGAGGCAGGAATAACTCCAGGTATGATCAAAACAAGAAAGAAAAAGAAGAAAGAAAGAGTGAGAGAGGGTGAGAAAGAGAGAGAGGGTGAGAAAGAGGAGAGAGGAAGGAAGGAAGGAAGGAAGGAAGGAAGGAAGGAAGGAAGGAAGGAAGGAAGGAAGGAAGGAAGGAAGGAAGGAAGGAAGGAAGGAAGGAAGGAAGGGAGGGAGGGAGGGAGGGAGGGAGGGAGGGAGGGAGGGAGGGAGGAGCGATAACGTAGAAGGTAGAGTGTTTGCACGCGGCCGACCCAGGTTCAATTCCCAGCATTCCATATGGTCCCCCAAGCACCTCCAGGAGTGCATTGCTGGGTGTGACCCAAAAAGCAAAAAAAAGAAAAAGGAAAACCCTAGAATACACATCACTACTTTCAAGGCTAAAATTCTACAAAGCCTTCCAAAGGATACTAAAAATAAAGGCCAAAATCCTTTGGGCATGTATATCACACATTATCTGTTTTTCCAGAAAAAGTCATCCTTGATTGAATGTAATCAAAGTAAAGAGAAAGTAAAGTGAAATTTATCAGTTACACAGGCAGGGTGCGGGGCTGGGTATGTGGGAAGGCAGGGTGGAGCTATACTGTGATTCTTGGTGGTGGAATATATGCACTAATGAAGGGATGGGTGTTCGAGCATTGTATAACCGAGACTTAAACCTGAAACCTTTGTAACTTTCCACATGGTGATTCAATAAAAGAAAAAAGAAAAGAAAAAAAATTTTTAAAAAAAGAAAAAAAGAGTCATTCTTGAACATTATTTCAAAATTTGCCTTGTTCTTCAACATTTTTCTATTATATTTATTTCATTTTGAAGTTATTTCACTCTTTTGTTCATTCACTGTTAATTCATAGTTTTATCCATTTATTGTTATTTTCACTGTCACTGTATCACTGTCATCCTGTTGCTCATTGATTTGCTCGAGCAGGCACCAGTAACGTCTCCATTTTGAGACTTGTTGTCACTGTTTTTGGCATATAGAATACCCCATGGGTAGCTTGCCAGGCTCTGCCATGCAGGCGGGATACTCTCGGTAGCTTGTAGCGCTCTCTGAGAGGGGCAGAGAAATCGAACCTGGGTCGGCTGAGTGCAAGGAAAACACTCTACCGCTGTGCTATCGCTCCAGCCCATTGTTATTTTACTACAGAATTTCAAGAGTGTAGATTTACAACTCTATCACTGAGTCTATCACCAGAGTTCTAGTGTCCCACTTGCCAAAGGACTACTCTACTCATTCCTTTTATTACTGGAAACTAGCTCCTTCATTTTATTTACTTAATATTCATGTTGGATTCAATGTCTGTCATTCTGAAGTGGTATGCAAGGACTTGGAGATCATTATTACTCTATATTGATGGAGCTATGTCTTTGATATATGCACATATTTGTATATATAACCATCTGTATCTATCTATCCATCCTTTGATCTATTTTCTCAGCAATACTGACTGATATACTTCCATCTCTATATATCTACCCAAACTTTGATCTATTTCTCAACAATACTGATTTCTCAACAATACTGATTTCTCAACAATACTGACAATATACTTCTAGCAATACTACCAACAAATTGAACTATTAGAACGCTAAGCTATATACAGGGCTGGAGTGATAGCACAGCAGGTAGGGCGTTTGCCTTACATGTGGCCAACCTGGGTTAGATTCCCAGCATCCCATATGGTCCCCTGAGCACTATCAGGAGTTAATTCCTGAGTGCATGAGCCAGGAGTGACCCCTGTGCATCACCGGGTGTGACACAAAAAGTAAAAAAAAAAAAAAAAAAAAAAAAAAAAAGCTAAACTATAGAAAGTATTTTGAAGAACTACTCAAAAGGTATATATTTCCCTTTCTTATGTATTGGGCAGAAAACAGTCCAAGCAGCATAAAACCTCAAGAATTTTAGATATACACTACTCCTTTAGCTCACATAGACCTTGACTAAATTATAATTGTAAATGATAATTTAATTTCCAAATCTAATGTAAATGTTTAAGTTATCTTATTTTTACAAAAATATGATTGGTTTTAAAAGGGGAAAACTAAGGAGTACTCACTTAACACAAGTAATGAATTCTATCACAGATTCATCATGAATTATTCGATTCATATTTGGTTCATTTAAATAATAGAAGAAACCCAGACAGATGTCTGCCAAAACACAGATGGTTAAGAAATCTTCTTAAAGAGAGCAAGAGCTAATATTGTTTGACCATTTGGAAGATTTTAGTCATAGTGGTAATGTTTCTATTACTTTTCCCTCATTTGTAATCATATGTGAAGTAGAGGAAAATATTTTATTTCTTAAACCATGGCCATAAAAGCATTCATATGCTGTTACAGAAATTCCAAAATGACAGCAAAAAAACATTGTCATGTAATACATTACATGAATATTAAGATTTAAAAAAAAACAACCTCCTTGAGAGTAAAAGTGATACAGTAAAAAACTCATCTGTAGCATTGTGCTACAGACTACAGCCTGCTCTTAACCTTCAGATGGGGAACATGTGTGGTCTCAGGATGAGTTCTTAGACCATATTCTAGCCTCTCCAGTGGGTACTTTCCACCCATAATGTGTGTCAGCAATTCGCAAAGTCACACCCAAATCAGAAGGCTCCACCCTCTTCTGGGATTTCACCCCCTGTCCAGTGAAGCACAATCCTATTCTAAACACCCAATGAGGTTCATTACTTAGACTAGTCTGCAAGATCATAAATACTAGATGGCATGTCACCTTACCCATTTTTTAGGTTTTAAAACCTCTACCTTTTCTCATTTGCTTCTAATTCACCCCTTTACTACTTCTCATATCTAAACCTTTATTTTATGAAAATTTAAAATAATTTTATTTGGGGGTTGACAGGATAGTGGGTAGGCTGCTTGCCTTGCATGCTGCCAACCTGGGTTTTGTCCTAGGCATCCCATATGGTCCCCGGAGCCCTATGAATAGTGATCCCTGAGCACAGAGCCAGGAGTATGCCTTGAGTACCTCCAGGTATGGCCCAAAAAACAAAAAGAAAAAAACGTTTTATTTTGATAAAACAAAGTTTTTAATGTTTCAGGAGTCCAGGTCTGGTCTTCCCTGTTTCTGCAACAACCTGGGTACACCTTATTAGAAAAATTTTCCTCCAAATCTATTCTAAGATGTTTGTAACAAAAGGATAATGGGATAATAGAACAATCTGCCAAAATAATAATAGGATAGTCTAGCAATGGAATCATCTACCAAGCCCTGTCTTCATTGCAGTAGGCCCTCATATAAGTACAAAAAGTTCTCCTGATTGTTATTCTTTATAATAAAGTTTCAGCTGTCCTATCTGGTCTTAAGGCTTTCTTGTACCAAGCAACTATTTTGTTCCAAGTATTGAGTATAGTACTGAAGATAAGAGGGTAACCACATCAGAAAACATCCATTATGAACCCAGGGAAGGGTAAATGATAGAGCACACTTTAAACAAAAGATAACATATAAGTATAAATATACAGTTATAATAAGATTATTATAGAATAGATAAATGTTAGAAGAAAGCAATATAAGGGAAAGCTAATCAGATAAAACTTCTGCAACCAAATTCTGATCAAGTGATTATTTGGAGTTATTCAGTAGATATCTCAATAAGAGCAAGAAATTGATAGGAGTCTGTGGGCCCTGGAAGGTGCAAATTTAAAGATTTTGTCATGAATAAAACATGGCCTATTGAAGATGGAGAAAAGACCAGGACAGTAAAGAACAGAAAATGTAGAGAACAGCTGAAAAATTAGGGGATTTTATGGCCTATATTCAGAGAGCTGGCCTCTCACTGTTGGAGAACTTAAAATATCACTCCAAGAAAGCTATCGTCTTCGCACAGAACTCTATTTGAGTACCTTGTCACCTCATACATGACCCCTTCCTCAACTAAAATGCTCTAAAAAAATACTATCCAGAGAGTTGCCTAGAAGACAGTGTTCAATAGAGTGTTAATCCATGGTATTTTCAACCACTAGTTGAATAGTTTAATATAACAATGTGCCAGAGATATTAGATGAGATCATCTAATATCTCATCTAATATCTGACTTTTGTGACTTTTAACCCCTGATACGCAAGAGGTGCAATTATGGGGAGTTGCTCCTTTCCTTCCAATTCTAAAATTTTAGTATCCTAAGTACACCTTTATTATATTAAAATGAGGAATAACTGGAAAATCCTGAAAATTGTCCATTGAAACACCTATAAAGCTGGGAAATGACAGAGAAATGACAGAGACTCTTCTTTAGCACAGCTACACAATATAGGTCAGAAGGAAGGAGAGCACTGTTCAATCCCATGCCATTTTTGTTCTTTCTTTTTGTTTTATTATAAGGAGAGGACAAATTCTAACTTCTAGAACCATAAAATGATCAGTAATGTTTTCTGAGTTTCAAGGCTTCATGGAGAATGAGAAGTGGTTTTCCTACAAGATTCTTGGAGTTTTCCCTCTACAAACTCTGTCCCATTGGTACTTCCCCATTTGAAGGGCTTTTCTGTACAGGCTTCCCCCAAAACCTCTCTAAATAAAGATTAGCAATTTACATTATTTAGCACTTAACAAATGGAATGCTAATCAAGTCTAAAATTGAGTTCCCTAAACAGCGAAAAAAGACAGGGATGTAAGGTTTGTGAGTCAAGGGGCCTCCCAGGCGTGCCCCTTTGCCATTCTTCCAACACTTCCTTCCCTAAATGAGGCACAGTGAAAGTACTCCTAATTATCAACACACAGTTGTCTCATTGACCTTTACTGGTGAAGTTATTATGACTGAGCTCGAGAATGAAATATTCAATACCTGATACAAGAGCGCTTCTTGAATTCTTAGTAACTCCATAGATACTGTGCACAAACAGCATTTCACTCTTTCATTCTACCAGCAGACAAGGTTCTTGAGGACACTAATGACCTTACTAAATGTGGGCCCTTCTAAAATCAACTTTTGAATGCTGAGTTTGTTTCTGTTACTATTAACCCTATTCTCTATTAAAATAATGGAAATTTAAACACACAGTTCTACTATAGTATAGGAATGCTAAGGAGAAAAATTTTGTATGACAACTAGTAAGGCTCTTCTCTCTCTTTCTCTCTCCACCACCCACCCACACCCACCCACACATACACACACACACACACACACACACACACACAAATGGAGTTCAAAAGACTCCACTATGTTAGCCCACTTATATGGGTGGACACACTGACTAAAGAAACAGACTCATGGAACAGAGCACTGATGAATTAATTTCAGTAAAAATAGACACCACCAGCTACTTATGATGCCTAAGAGAACACACTAGGAAGACTCACCAAGTAAAAACAAGACATCCAGAGCACAATAGACTCTCCCTTTCAAAAAAAATTTTCTCAGAAGCTTAATCATATCCCAATACACCTGTATGAAAACACATTTTAAAATAAAGCTTCAGGGGCCAGAGCAATAGTCCAGTGGGTAGAACACTTGCCTGCACACAGCCAACCCAGGTTCAATCCCCAGCATTCTATAATGTCCCTCAGCAGTGCCAGGGTATCTGCACCCAGGAGCAGAGCAAGGAGTAAATCCTTAGCATTGAATTTGAACCAAAAAATTAAAAATAAAATAAAATAAAATAAAACTTCATTTATAGTCCTTAGTCTTTGATGTTTTTTGTGACCACATGAACATATAAAACCTTTAAGTCTAGTCTCAGGATGCTCTCCCCCTATTTTTTGTTTGTTTGTTTTTTTTTTTTGCTTTTTGGGTCACACCCAGCGATGCTCAGGGGTTACTCCTGGCTCTGCACTCAGGAATTACCCCTGGCGGTGCTTGGACGACCATATGGGATGTCGGGGATCGAACCCAGGTCGGCCGCGTGCAAGGCAAACGCCCTACCCACTGTGCTATCGCTCCAGCCCCCTCTCCCCCTATTTTTTAAATGGATAAAGACTTGTTGCTTCCACATAATTTTACCCAGTCTATCATCTACCCAGAAGAAAGGAACAATAGCTTAGAGTACGCTTAGAAACCTATCCAATTATAACTTTCTCAAAACTGCCATTCCTTCTTGAAGCCAGCTGTAATTTAACTCTCAGATCCCTACAATACACCACTGACACCATGAGAATTTTTTAATTTGAAATTGTATTTGTCTGAATTCATTTCAAGAATTCCTCATTTTACATGATCCAATGGCCATAATAAGCAAACTGGACGACTTGGCAGAAAGCGTTCATTCTTTCTTAGTAGCATGAAGGCAATATGTTTACTGAGAGAAAAATCCAGAAATCCCATGATTACTTTTCCCATAACAGATGCTCTGAAGCTGTGCAATGTAAGTGACTCAATATTCTGTACTCTTTTAAGATCATCCAAAGATCTGTGTCATCTCAAACTTAAATAGACAGTATATTTGGTAAGTAAGGGGGGAAACCACAGAACTGGTCAAGAGATCTACAAAAATCATAATAGTATCATAATATACAATTTTGGTAGGGAGCTATAATAGGTATATAATATTTAAGCACCTGACGAATTTGAGTTCCCTATAAGAATTATAATACTAATTCACTAAAAGTAGATCTCTAATTGATATATGACAGATTCCCTCAAAACATTTGAGACAATCAACAACTAAAATCCTATTGTCACAACAGAAACAAGGTCCAGGCAGACTGGTCCCTAGTAAGAAGCTTATCACAAGTAGGTGGGGAGAGTGCAGTAGGACAAAGATGGGACCACTATGACAATGATTGTGAACAACAACTGGGTACTAAAAGAAAGTAAAATGACCTTTTCCACTGCTGCATGAGCATGATCCCAGAGGCCAGCTAAACTACTCTGGGCACCAGTAGCTTGCAGAAATGTCTCTAGACTGTGAACTGAGCCACTGTCCCATGATGCACCAGGAGGGAAAGGGTTTTCCTCTCTGTGCTTTTCTATTTTATGAGCACCGCAAAAAGGAAGTAAAAGCTTGCAGTGATAGAATTTCTGGCAGAAATTTCCCTGGACTTAGTTACTAAAATACAGAAATCCAAAGCCACGGGGCCACTGTTGCAGCCGCGCGACCTCATATCTCTTAATTGTCAGCAATGAAAAACATTATCAAATGGTTCCTTTTCAACAGGTATGACTTTGGGGGGGGAAACTCCAAACAATAATAGTGAGTTTTTTGTTGAAATATTGAAGGTAATCAAAGTAAAGTGAAATCTATCAGCTACACAGGCAGGAAGTTGGGGGGTGGAGGGGAGGTATACTGGGGCTCCTGGTGATGGAAAATGTGCACTGGTGATGGGATGGGTGTTGAGCATTGTATAATGGAGACTTAAGACTGAAAGCTCTGTAACTTTCCACATGTTGATTCAATAAAAAATATATTTTTTAAATAAAAATTTAAGTTTAAAAAAAAGAACGCAAAATGATATTTCTGTTACACTTCCATTAACAGTATTGCAAACCACAGTGTCTAAAAGAAAACAGGGGATGGGGAAACAAAGAGAGAGAGAAATAAAGACAGAGAAAAGAGAGAGAAAAAAATGTCTGCTATAGAGGCAGGCTACATAGGAGAGAAACTGGAGACATTTGTGGTGGGAAATATACACTGGTGAAGGAATGGTTGTTAGAACATTATATGAGGAACTCAATCATGAACAATTTTGTAACTATATCATGGTGATTCAATAAAATAAAACAAACCACTGTCACTGTCATCATGTTGTTCATCGATTTGCTGAGCGGGCACCAGAAATGTCTCCATTGTGAGACTTGTTGTTACTATTTTTGGCATATTGAATGTGCAACGAGTAGCTTGTCAGGTTCTGCCTTGCAGGCAGGATACTCTTGGTAGCTTGCCATCCTCTCTGAGAGGGACAGAGGAATCGAACCCGGGTCAGCCGCACGCAAGGCAAACACCCTATCCGCTGTAAAACAAATAAATTTTAAAATCCTGTAGTCAATTAGAAAACAACTATAATACCTAGGATTCTAGAAAAATAAGTCAAGTCCAATTTAAAAACTCAAACTTTGGTGGTGTTGGAGAAAAAATATTTTTTTCCTTTCCTTCTCTCAGACTATAAAATTGGGAACAGCTTACAAAGTTTTCCCAATTTTTAACCTTGTTAATTAAAAGATCTTGATCTGATATCCAAGGGATAAGATTTCTCAAACCCAGGTATCTCCCTCGATCATTGTAACTGACATCTGAAAATTTTCATGTGTTTTAGTTCATTTGTTCATTCATCCAATCTTCTACAAATTTATTCGATAAATATTTAAACTGAGAACTGCTGGATGTGGCCCCCAAAATTAAACTGAAATTAAAATAAATTCTTACAAAGTGCTTTTGGAAAAATAAAGTTTAGGTTTCCTTTATCTCAAGGAGTAAATAACTAAAGCACGGTGAGAAATAAGGGAAGGCCTCCCACGGTATCAAGGGAGCCTAAATCTGAATGCATCAAATGTGGACCTCAAATATGCCACCTGAAGGAACAACTTTGAATTGAGTATCAAAAGTACAGAGGAATAGTCCAGGCAGAGAGCCACAAATTGCAAGTCGGAGGTATACAACCACAGTCCATTCAGAGAAGAACAATGTTTCCCACAAGGCCCAGGCTAAGGGCATGGGTAAGATCATGAAGAAAAATCCTTGGGTGCCCTAAGGGTTTCTAAGGCAGCATACCTGAAATCTTACACATTAAGTCTCCTTAATCAATTTTGTACCAATAGTGTTACAACTGTCAAAAACTTAAGACTCTTGTTGAACGGTTCTCATATTTCATTAAGCAGTCACCAAGTCCTTTGTTCAAATTCTGAGTTCTTCTCACTACTGGCTGAAACTAAACCCTTCACCTAATCTTCCCTTGCTATTAGTAATGTCTACCTCTTATCTTTTCAGAAAAATTACAAAAATCTTTGCTGGCAAATAATGAATTAGCTCACCAAAAGTCTTTGGCTATTCCAAGCCTGGAAAGATAGTGCAGCAGTTAAGATGCTTGCCTTACTTGCATGCAGCCAACCTAGGTTCAATCCCCACCATCCCATATGGTCATATGGTTCCCTGAGTACTACAGGGAGTTATTCTTGAGTTCAGAGCCAGAAGTAATCACTGATCATCTCTGAATGTGTCCCCTCCCTAAAAACGTCATTTGTCATTCGCCCTCCTCATTTTCTCATCTCAATCTATGGAGGCTGGAAGTTCACCTCGCCAGTCTTCTTAACAGACATGGCTGGGCACATGACTTGGCTTTGGTTATGGTTATCACAATATATATTTACATTGTCTTGGCACAATACACATCTATCTCAGGTCTCTAATATGCATTTGCAGATTTTATGTGGCTTAATTCCTCAACCAAAGACCCAGCAGGCAGAATTAGCCCTTTTCTCCTCTGGGGGATAGTTGTGGGAGTCTATAAAACCATTCGCCTGTGTTCCCTGGGGAGGAGGGCACATTCTCCACCTAACTAATGATGACTGGCTTTCAACTTATAAAATTTGACTGAAAGTAACTTGACACTTTGGGGCAGAAGTCTTTAAGAGTCAAGTCATGCTCTTTCTTGTCTGCTTCTGATGTGCAAGCAGATTCGGAGACGTTTCAGCCAGCCCTGGCTTTCAACATACCTGCTGAAGGACCAAGATTGAAAATCTTGCTCTTTGAAGCTGAGTGAGCATACTATCTTCTGTAAAAGGTCTGATAGTCAATGTGTAAAGCGTCGTGGGTTATATATGGCCTTTGACATGTACACTTCTTATATCTTTAACAGTCATCTTGAAAAATGTAAAAGGGATTCTAGGCTCACGGGTTATTCAAAAACAGGCCTCCCCTGAATGTCCAACAGAATGTAGTCTGCTACTACTTTAAAGCTGCTGAGACTTTTGGTTTACTTGTTACTGCCACACAATATGACCTCTGCTGACCAATTTTGGTATTTTACAGAGATAGTATTTTTCACCATATAACACAATTAAAAGCTCCATGACAATAGCGGCCATGACTGTCGTGCTGACTGATCTCTGCCAGATGTAGCTGCTGAGGAATTCAATGCAAAAGGAAGAACTGAAAGTCTTCTCTGTAAAATTGGGAGCTCAAGAGACGGTGGCCATGGCATCCATCTTCTATTCAGCCACACATGCCTGGCATGTGATGGCACTTGATGAGCATTGGTGCCTTTGATAAATTTGCAATTAAATGAAGTACATCTTTGCTGGTCCCATCTGGGGCTACAGTCAAACATCATTTGAGAGACAACTAAAAGTATGAGAAGCCTGCTTGGCCGTGAATGAACACGTGACCTCAGGTCAAACACTCAGGTCCACCTCTGAAATCTATTACTTGGACTGAATGAGTTTTTAAATTTGACAACAGGAGGAAAATGAGGGCAGCTAGCATGTGCATAAAACTCGAATATTTGGAAAAGCAGGAAAAAAGATTGTGAAATGGCAGGTTTGTGAACAAGTTCATCTCCTGCATATCCCCTCCTTCATAGTCATTTTGTATCAGCACGGCAACAATGTGAATATCCCAGAGGTAGGTGTGTGCAGTTAGGACTCACTTTGTGCTTTGCCCGCTGTGCCCATGGATCAGGATCTGCTCCTGTGTATTCTTGTCCTCAAAGGTTGCAACAATTTATATAAAAAAAAAGCAAGGACTAAACCTGGAAATATTTATGTCCATGTATTGCTTTCTACAGAAAATATAATCCTTCAGGTGAAAATATAATAAGACATTAAAATTAGATAGTACCCTCTACTTTGTTGCCCTGCAAAGGCAAATTCCAGACAGTATGCTATTGCAAACCAACCTGTTTTGAGACATCAAGTTCACCTCCATTGAGAAAAATGAGAAATAGGGTAACTATTAATATTTCTGAAGCTCTTCATGAGGTGACATTTTCAACACACGTTGAGTCAAGTGTCTTAAACATCACTTGAAATTCAATTCTGTTCTTCTTTTCTATGAGTAATTGTAGAGGAAAGCCTTCCAGCACAAGAAAAATTAAACAGGACAAGACTGCCCCTTTGTGGTCACATGCTTCATATGCATACACAGATATACATACATACACACATACAAGTGCAGCATATTTCATTTTGTTTTGTTTTTGCAGTGATAGCACAGTGGGTAGGGCGTTTGCTTTGCACCAGCAGATCTGGGTTCGATTCCTCTGCCCCTCTAGGAGAGCCCAGCAAGCTACCGAGAGTATCCCCCCGCAAGGCAGACCCTGGCAAGCTACCCATGGTGTATTCGATATGCCAAAAACAGTAACACAAGTCTCACAATAGTGACATTACTGGTGCCCACTCGAGCAAATCGATGAGCAACAGAATGGCAGTGATTTTATAGACGCTAAGAATTGCACCTTCATTTCAACTTCCCAAAATATGGGAATCACCAACATCTGGTTTCAAATTAATGCGCTAACATTTTAATTTAATAGTAATCCTTCTTAAATATCTCTAATATCTATGGAGCTGGACTGTAGTACAAAGGGTAGGGCACTTGAAAACCAAGCACTACCAGGAGTGATTCCTGAGTGCAGAGCCAGGAGTAACCCCTGAGCATTGCCATAAGTGGTCCCCTCCCCCCAATAAATGTTTCTAGTACCTATGTTCATCTCAATAATAAAACATACTACAAATTGCATCATTTGTTTTTATTTTAGGGCCACACCTGGCAGTGGTCAGGGCTTACTCTTACTCTGCACTCAGGGATCACTCCTGGTGTGGCTTAGGGAACTAGATGGGGTACTGGGGATCAAACCTGGGTTGGCTGCATACAAAGCAAATGCCCTACCCACAAAACTGTCGCTCCAGTCCTCATGGTGTTTCTTATCTAACTGCTGCATTGTTAATGCATTTAAATAGTTTTAAATAGATTTTTCTCCGCGCCCGCACCCCCAGAATGACTGACGAAGAGGATGGAGCTGCTTGGGACACGGGCAGCCCACCAGCAACCTGCAGTATGTGACTGGAGAGTCTCTGCCAGGTCCCCCGAGCGGGGGCCTGGCGTTTCTCTTTTTTTTTTCTCTTTAATCTATCTCTCTTCCCCTCAACCTCTGGGCACAGCACAGCATCTACCCCACTTCTGAGCACAAAATGGAGAGATGCACCCAAGTGCGCGGCGCGGCTGGCGGGGGATCGAGGGCGGGGAAGTACCGGTCTCCGCCCACACCGGACACTTAAAGAGAGTGCAGCCACGTGGGCTTTCCCATTTCTCCGCGCCCGCACCCCCAGAATGACTGACGAAGAGGATGGAGCTGCTTGGGACACCGGCAGCCCACCAGCAACCTGCAGTATGTGACTTGAGAGTCTCCGCCAGGTTCCCCGTGCGGAAATCTCTCTCTCTCTCCTTCAACTTTTTCCCTGGACTTTAGACAGAAACCCAGAACCGCGCGGCCGCTACTGCGGCCGCGCGACCTAATGTCATCTTAGTATCAGCAGTATGTAATGGTTCCTTCTTAATGGGTCGGACTTTTGTGGGTGATCCTAACAAGAATAGTAAGTATTTTGTTGAAATATTGAAGGCAATCAAAATGGTAGCCATCTCTCTAGACTGAACTAAGCTATATCCCCACGCCGGCTGAGAAGAAATATCCTTCTTTCTCGGGAAGAAACGTGGCGTGGTGTCAAACATAGTGTGATGTCCATTAAGCAAACAGACCTGGTGGCGTGGGAATGGGAAATAAGGGGAAAAATTAGGTACATGGACCAGCGGGACGCTGGTGGTATCTCGAGCCAGAGCCGATATCAGCGCAAGAGCTTTGGTTCCAGAAACTGCTTCCAGACACTCTACTAGACTATCAACTAAGCCAGAGCCCCACGCCGGCTGATGGCGGGAAATAACCATCCTCTTCGGTTTTTTTCCCTTTGTCAGACAGCGTGGCGATTACTAAACAGGCGTGAACTCGGTGGCGCGGGGCAAGGGGGAAAAAGAAAAGTTATGTAACAAACAGCAGGACTTAATATCTCTATATGCTTAGTAATGGAGAATTATCAAATGCCTCATTGGCAATAGGACTGTCTTTTTCTTTTTTGGGGGAAACCCCAGCAACGGTAGTGAGTTGTGTGTTGAAACATGGGATGTAATCGAGATAAGCGCAAATGAAGTGAAACTTATCACGTACAAGGGTGGGGACTAGGGAGGTGGGAGGGGGCGGCAGATATACTGGGGGGGTTGGGGATGGAAGATGGGCGCTGGTGAAGGGAGGGGTGTTTGAATATTGTATAACTGACATAATCCTGAGAACTTTGTAACCCTCCACTTGGTGATTCAATAAAAAAAATAAAAAATTAAAAAAAAATAAAAATAAATAAAAATAAATAGTTTTAAATAAGGACTGATGATAAATCTCTGCAGATCTCCTTGGTAGGCATAATATTATTTTGTAAACATTGAAAATAAAAGTAGTACATCAATGACTTGTCCACACAGTTGTTTCAGTGGAGAGAAACTAGATGCGGATGACATTCTGTTCCGAGATTCATCACTGCTCTTGATTTCAAATAAGGAAAATATTACCGCATTAACAGTTTTTAGAAGCTTTCACAACCAGAAATGTAGTACTTTTAATTTGGCAACTTTTAATGAAGTAACTCCTAAGTATAAGTTTAATAAATAATGATAAGAATTAGATTGCACAGAATGGCAATGAAGAGTCGAACAGAAAAAAAACAAAAGTGGGATTTATATGACAAGGGAGTCGGATATCTTGGATCACTTGACACTTGAGGGAAGCCTCAAACAGAAAAACAAAATAAGAAAAACAACAAAAACAAGGAAGTTAAAATGGATCCCGAAGATGTAGCAATAATGCAGATGGCATGGGGTGGGGAGTGGGGGGTAGAGAGGTAGGGGGGAGTAAAGGTCTATGCTGCCTTGTGAAAGAATAAAAGGGGTTTTCCATTAAAATGAAAGAAGAAACAGGATGAAAGTTTGTGAACTAAAAAAATAACCAAGGCTGAGGAAATGACCCAATGGGCTAAGTATAAACTTTGCAAGCAGGAAGCCTAAGTTCAATTCCCAGCATCATATGGGTTTCTGAGTATTGCCAGGCATCACACCCCTGAGTACTAAACCAGGAGCAGTTCCTGAGTACTCCCAGGTAAAGTCCACAAACTAACAACAAAAAATAAATAATCAAGGAAGCAATGTAGAGTAAAATTGAAGACATAACTCAGAAATGCAACAGAGAAACACAGAATGGGAAACAAGAAAAAAAAAGTTTTGTTTTGTTTTGGGCCACACCTAGTGATGCTCAGGGGTTACTCCTGGCTCTACACTCAGGGACCACTCCTGGTGGTGCATAAGGGGGTGACCTTATGGGATGCCGGGGAACAAGCCAAAGTCAGCCACATGCATGGCAAATGTCCTACCCACTGTACTGTTGCTCAGGCCAATAAAAGAAATATTTTCAAAATTAGGAGACTATTTAGTACATGTAATATTTAAGATAAAAAATTCTAGGTAAGAAAAAGAGAAAGCAGAGGGGATAAAAATATGTAAGAAATAATGCAGGAATATTTCCTAGGACTAAAGTATTGTGTACCAAGATTATATCTTTTCCAGATACACTCTTTTTAGAGAAAAATAAGAGATCCACCCCCTAGTTGGAGGGAACATCCTAAGAGTTTCCAGAGATAAGATAGTTCAGGCATTAAGCAAAGGAACTAGAATATTATTGAATTTCCTAATGCAAAAGGATATTTAACTGAATACCTTCAAAATCTGGAAGGATAACATTCACCTGAGACAGTAGTTCCAACTATCAATCATCTGAGACACCGTTCCAACTATCAATCAAGTATGAGAATTCCATAAAAGCACATCATTACAGCACCCAAAAGTTTTAGCTTCCAAAGTATTCTTTCTTCAGTGCTGGCCAGGGTCAGTGAGATAGTACAGTGGGTGGGGCACTTGTCTTGCATGTGGCTGACCTAGGTTCAATCCCCATCACCCCATATAATCTCCTGAGCATTGTCAGGAGTGACCCCTGAGCACAGAGCCAGAAGTAAGCCCTGAGCACCTTCAGGTATAGCCCCCAAAATTTAAAAAATAAAATAAAACAAGAAAGTATGTGCAGATACATTTCAGTTGAATTGGTCAGGTTTAAAAAGAAGCAGAGGGGCTGGCGTGATAGCACAGTGGGTAGGGCGTTTGCCTTGCACACAGCAAGGTTCGATTCCCAGCATCTCATATGGTCCCCTAAGCATTGCCAGGAGTAATTCCTGAGTACAAAGCCAGGAGTAACCCCTGTGCGTAGCCGGGTGTGATCCAAAGAGCAAAATAAATAAATAAATAAATAAAAATTTTAAAAAAGGAGAAAAGCATAAAATGATGTAGAACTATAAACTCTAATCTGAATTGGAGCAATCAAAGTTTTAGGGCAATGTGTGCATTTGTCCTAAAGTCAACTTCAGTCTACACTATAGGAAGCAGCTACAGGAATAGTGTGTCAGTGGGAAAACAAATTAGTCAAAGTTGTCATGTTTGACGACATAAAAATAGTCCAAAAAATATTTTCAATAATGGTTTTGAAAGATTTGAAAAGAAGAATAGGTACATAGAAAATAAGAAATCAAAAAAACAAAAGTATTAACTTCAAGACAAACAAAAATATCTGTAAGAAAGGAAAAGTAATTAGCATTAAATGAAAATCAATAATATAAATGATGTAAATATTGATGCTGGTTTAACCCAAAACTTTGCTACATTAAACATTACATTGACAAGATAGTAATTGGAAAGAAGAGGAACTAGAAAAATTAAATCTTCAAATACCACAACAAAATACCAAATACCAGAAGAAAAATCTAAAAATAATTTAAAGTAATCAGATGGGAAAAAAGATGGGAAAACGCAAATTTAAATATCTACATGATTGTAAATAGTCAAGATTTTAAAGAAAATGCTAGTTCACTTATTTAAAAAATCAGTTTTAGTAAATAGAACTAATTAACTTTAAATGACTAAATAAATTAAAACAGGTTTTCATTTTATATTTCACAAATTCCTGAAAATAGTTCTAAATAACTTTGTGTAAAAGATTATCTATGGAGTTCTGTTTTAGATTGTTTTTCTAATTTTCAAAACTAATACAGGAATTTATTCTTACAAAAAATATTCTAGACAGCAAGTCTAATCACTTTTTACTGAAGGCATATGGCTACAGTAAATATATTTTTATTATTTATTTTTAATACCATATCAAGATATACTTAGAATTACCTTCATGAAGAAGTAGATTCCTATAAAACCAAGGGATTCACTCTAAGATGCTGATTTGCTTTTCTGAATAACACACAGCACTTGTCTCCAACGCCAGGTACCCACAGTAATCCACTGCGGGGAGGTAGGTGAGTTTAAAGTACTGAAACTTCTATTTGAGGGCTGGAAAGATAGTCCAGCAGGGAAGGAACTTGCCTTGCATGCAGCCCAGCAAGTTCGATCTCTGGCAATTCTATATGATCGCCTGAGTACTGCCAGAAGTAAGTGCTGAGCACTATTGGGTGTGGCACAAAAAACAAACATAAATAAAACTTCCATTTATTAAATACTTCCATTTAAAACTTGTATTTATTAAAACTATTTATGAAATTTAGACTGGAGCAATAGCACAGCGGCAGGGCATTTGCCTTGCACACGGCCGACCCGGGTTCGATTCCTCCACCCCTCCTGGAGAGCCCGGCAAGCTACAGAGAGTGTCTCACCCCCACGGCAGAGCCTGGCAAGCTACCTGTGGCATATCCGATATGCCAAAAACAGTAACAACAAGTCTCACGATGGAGACTTATGCCCGCCCGAGCAAATCGATGAGCAACGGGATGACAGTGACAGTGACAGTGATGAAATTTACGTAGAATTATTTAAATTTTAATACACCTTTTATATTTTGATATACTATATCACCAGACTTGTGCTAATAGAACCTTTAGGCAATGATATGTGTACAGGGCTTACGTACACACACACACACACACACACACACACACACACATAAAGGCAGTATATTCTCAAAATTTACTGATCATGATCAAAAACATCTGTATATCTAGAAAAATAGTACAGCAGATAGGGTGCTTGCCTTGTATTGTAGCAGAGTGGGGTTCAATCCCTGGAACCCCCTATGGTCACCCAAGCCCACCAGGAGTGATCCGGAGTGCAGAGTCAGGAGTAAGCCTTGAACAAAGTCACGTGTGGGCCCCAAACAAAACAACAACAAAACAATCCCAGAGCAGTGAGATGACACAGGAGCTAGGGCCCTTTTTGCAGCTCCTGTTCAAACAGTTCAAATCCCATGTATGATCCTGTGAGTACCATCATCACTGGGTGTCGCCCTAAAACCCCAAACAAGCAACCAAAAATATCTGAAGCTTACTGATTTAGGGTGCATCTCTCTAAACTATAGTTGGCTGGCGAGTCATTAGTAGTGCATAATAGTGAAAAACAAGTGTTCAAAAGTAAAGGTCAGTAAAAATCTAACATAATGTACCAGAATTAAAAAAAAAAATCTGTTACAGTTGGGGTCAGAGAGATAGTACAGTGGTGAAGGCACTTTTCTTGCATGCTGTTGTCATGGGTTGGAGTCTCAGCATCGCATATGACTCCTCCAATCCCCACCAGAAGTGAGCCCTGAACACGGAGATGGGAGTAAGACTTGAGCACTGCCAAGTGTGAACACCTGCCCTCCCCACCACTAAAATAAATGCAGGTTACGATTGAAAGTTAGGCAAATGTAGGGAGGGGAACAAAAACCTCAGGTGTGAAATCATTAGCTAACATTCAGCGTACTTGTTGCAGAACAAAATGTTTGATTAAAACTGTATACTGAATGCTAGAAACATCTTAATTTTTTATACCTTTTGAAATGCTCATTTGTCACCTGTTCAGCACAGACTATTGCTAAATGGGTCTAAACAATGTGTGTCTGGGGCTGTCACACAGGTTCTGTTGATGAGACAGTATTCTACAGAAATGAAACTCCTAGAGAGTATTGATTTGGGGAATCAGATCCTTGTGTCTCCCCCAGGGTGCTTCATTTTCACATGCAGGCAAAATGTAACCCAACCATTAAGGACCACACTGTTCACTCTTCAGTATCGAATAATATCTTAAGTATCGAATAATATTTTAGAAATTCCGAAGTTTAGAATTTTCTACTTACTCACTGTCACTTTGTCCTTATCCCCCAACATGATGTTGTTTGGTGTCAGATCTCGATGAACAATCCTCTTCTCCTTGTGCAAGTACCGGAGAGCTAAGCACAGCTTGAAACAGCAAATAAACAAATCAATGTAAGGCTCAGTGAAATAAGGACAGAAGTAAAAGACAATTACCTGAGGAATTCACACCTATGTGGGGTATAAGAATAAAGAAGACAAACTGGCAAAACAGAGCTGACTCTGAGGTTCAGTGAAAACTAGGGTGGTGTTGAAAGGCAAGGAGTGGAGGGGAAGGGAGAGAGGAGGAGGGGTCTTTGGGGAGTAGTGTTGGTACTGGCCTTCAATTCACACACAGGAATGTTAAGCTGTAGCCCTGAGCTTCTACAGTACTGGAAACTAGTGGTAATAAGTAAAAGGTGGGTGGAGGGGCCAGAGAGATAGTACAGCCGATACGGTGCTAGATTTGAACACAGCCACCCTGGGTTTAATCCCAGGCACCCCAAAGGGTTCCCTAAATCCACCAGGATTGAATCCTGAGTGTACAGCGGGTATGGCCCAAAAAGTAACTAAATAAAGTGAAGAAAACAATTTTCGTTTCCTCAATATGTGTACAACATAAACACTGACAGCTACTACTCTATGTGTGTTCACGAAGCCAGCTTAAACTCTGCTCTCTCAAAGGAAAACGTACCTGTATAAATATTTTCCATAGTCTTTCTTCAGTAAAATGGTGTTGCTTCTCCTTCAGAGAACTGAAATGCTCCCCAAGAGGTGCCCCCTCTATAAGCTCCATGACTATATACAGTCTGTCATCTATTCAAAATAGGGAAAGGGTAACAGAACTTAGAATTTCGCATAGACTTTAGAATGAAAAAAGCCCACTCACAAATTAGAATCCAAACTTCCAAGTAGGCATGCAGGGGAGTGCATTAAAAATTTAGGGGGTAGGCCTCATATGCTAGGGGAAAAGGCAGCTCAGATAGAGAAGGAACCAAGTAAAGGGTGGTTGGAGGGCACACTCGGGATGGGAGATGCGAACTGAAAGTAGATTATAAACCGAACATGAGAACATGATGGCCATTACCTATATTGCAAACCATAACACCCAAAAGGAGAGAGAGAACAAAATGTGGGGTGCCACATAGGTGGGCTGGGGGTGGGGATGGGGTGGTGGTGGGAGGAATACTGGGATCGTTGGTGGTGGAGAATGGGCACTGGTGGAGGGATGGGTACTCGATTACTGTATGACTGAAACATAAGCACAGAAGTTTGTAAGTCTATAACTGTATCTCACAGTGATACATTAAAAATAAAATAATTAATTATTTTTTTTAATTAGGGGGTATAGATCCCCTCAGCTGTGGAGTGGCAAGGCTGACAGACTTTTTTGTGCCTTCGTAGTAAGGACACCAGGACACAGAACATCCAGTAACACCAGGAGAATCAGCAAATGATCTAAGTCACAGAGGAGTTCCCAAAGAGCAGGCAAACCCAGTTTTCCTCTTAAAAGTTTAAAATTGGAGGCTGGAGTGATAGCACAGCAGGTAAGGCACTTGCCTTATACATGGCTTATCCAGGCTTAATCCTTAGTACCCCATATGGTTCCCCAAACCACAGCAGTAACCTGTGAGTGCAGAGCCAGGAGTAAGCCCTGAGAACTCCTGGGTATGCCCCTCACCAAAAAAGAAAAACAAAGAGAAAACAAAAGAAAAGGAAAGAAAGCAAAAGAAAAGGAAAGAAAACAAAAGGAAAGAAGAGAAAAGAAAAGAAAAGAAAAGAAAAGAAAAGAAAAGAAAAGAAAAGAAAAGAAAAGAAAAGAAAAGAAAAGAAGAGAAGAGAAAAGAAAAGGAGAAGAAAAGAAAAGAAAAGAAAAGAAAAGAAAAGAAAAGAAAAGAAAAGAAAAGAAAAGAAAAGAAAAGAAAGGAAAGGAGAGGAAAGGAAAAGAAAAGAAGAAAAAAGGAAAGAAAAGAAAAAAGAAAAGGAAAGAAAAGAAAATGCTTTAATTTACTCTTCAATAATTTAAGTATGATCTTTCTTACTTACAAAAGAAAGTAAGATCTTCAAAAATGACATTCTGAAAGTTCACTGTCCTATAATCTCATAGATTTTTCCCTATGGAGTTTGATAACTGGATCATGCCATAGTCTTGCAAAGGCATAGTTGAAAGTATTACCTACATGACATAAATGTCTGTTTTGTGCCTTTGAGAACAGAAAGCCCAACCTCTCCTGATTTTATCCTATGGGTACTGGGAACCTCATAACTTAATGTTTGTCACTGTGTTACTGTGCTTCAGATGCTAAGAAACAAATAAGTAAATTCTACATGGTTTTCCTAAGCCAAAATAATAAGTAACACACATATTTTGTGATAATATATATTCACGTGAATAGCTATGTATATACATTTTTAAATATGTAAATATTGTGTAAACATGATGTGAAATATCAAACATGTTTTGCAATTTATACTTTTTTCCAGTCATGGCCTTATATATCAGTGCACATATCCACACCATTCATATTGTTGGCTAGATAGTATTCCACAATACACATACACCATAGATGTATTTAATCATTCCCTTCCAACTAGACGTTAACATAGTTTCCAATATTTCATAATTCCAAGAAATATGTATTATGTCTTAACTTATTTCTATCTTTATTTTTAATTTTTTCAGCTTTTATTTCCTTGTACCAACATTGCCTGTTCCACTTTTCTCATGTTTAATGGATTTTTAAGTTAGTGCTTTTCTTTAAATACATCAGGCTATTTTTCAAAAAGGGTTTTATTTATATTTTTAAAATTAGGACAAGTTTATCACTTCAAGAGACAAGAACTAAATACAAGAAATGATTCTAAGAGGTAAATAAGTTGGGAGGGCTAACATGTCCAGATTCTAGGTTTGCGCCCTGGCACGGAAAAAAAAAAACAATCAAATATGAAGAACAAATGGGCAGGATTTGCTAGAGAGTCACAGCACTGAACCCTGAGTCAACTGGATGACAGGAAATCGATAAAATTGTAACATTCCAAAGGGCACAACAGTACTGATAAAGGGGCTGTGCAGGCACGCCCACTGCTGGCTTGTGTGTTCCTAAACCTTCCTTCAAGTTGAGATGTGGGTTTGAAAAATTTTATATGTGATGCATATCGTTAAGGTTTATCAAGTATTACGTTTTCTTAGCCAACATTCCTATATAGGTGTGTTTTGTTTGAGGACGGAGCCACACCTGGCTGTGCTTAGAGCTCTGTAATCATTCCTGGCAGTGCCCAGGAGACCACATGTGGTGGTAGGGATCAATCTGGAGCCATGGGTGTGCAAGGCAAGGGCCTGAACTCCTGTACTGTCTCTCCAGCTCCTGCTATTTTTTTTTTAAACTAGTAACTGAGTTGGACGGCTCCGCTATTTCATTCAGTGCTATCGGCCTGACTGCAGAATCAGCTGGGGCTCCATCGCCACCTTGTGGTAATTTCTGAATCTTGCATAAAAGAGATCTCTGAGACAAAATCCACTCTCAATTTTTTTGGGGGGGTCGGGGGAAGGTGGGGAAGGGGTGGCGGGAGTGGGAAAAAAATCATCAGAGTGAAAAAGAAAACAAAAACGTTCATTTTTATCCACTATCTTTTGGTTTGCTTATCTCCTCATCCATTTTGTTGCTTGATTTGTTTTGTGCTGGGGGATACCGTGTTTTGTGTTTGGGCCCTGTGTGGCGAGCAGGAGGTGTTGTATTCAGTGGTGTTCAGGGGACTCTACAGTGCTGGGTGCAAAACCCAGACTTCCTGCATGCAAAACATACGTTCAACCTATGAGGAATCTCTCTAGCCCACTCCTGTTTTGTTTGTATGAAAACACCTGTGACTGTTTTCATTTGTTCATTCTTTCATTTAGAAGCTTAGATATTTTATAAATAGCTTAGGTCGATGACTGTACCACAGTTTCACGCATAAAACAAAAAATCCACTAGATATTTACTGTGATATCAACAAGAAAAATTAAAATATTACTAAGCCTATCTTGTGACTTTGTAACATAAGAAATATCTAACAAGTCCCCTCTTGAACAGGTATCTTGCTTGCTTGCTTGCTTGCTTGCTTGTCTGTTTCTTTTTGGCATTATTTCCAAGAGGAGAAGCTTGGGTACTCTATTGAATACATTTACTCTTTGCCTCCTTTCACATCTTTCTAAGTTTCATTCTATAAAATGAATGAGGCCGGAGTGACAGTACAGCGGGTAGGGCATTCACCATGCACATGGCCAACCCAGCTTCTATCCCCAACACTCCATGTGGTTCCCTGGGCCCACCAACAGTGATTCCTGAGTGCAGACCCAGGAATAAGACCTGAGCACTGCTGGGTGTGTCCCCCAAACTAAAACGATAAAAGTTAAAACTGCTTTGTTTCATTCAAAAGAAAAAAAAACAAGGATATTTTTCCTCAATTAGAAATATCATGAAAATTCATACTTACTTTCTAGGAAAGTTTTGTAATATCGTACCACGTTGGGATGATAAAGCTATAAGAAAAAAATATTAATACACATTATTCTACATCAAAATCCAAACTTGTTTTATAGATAGCGTTGTTGGCCTATTTGAAAACAACAAAGAAATGATTGCATTTATTTATAAAACTAAGCACAAAAGATATTATCTGAAATTTTTTTATTTGCTACTTTTAGTTTGTTTTAAATTTTTTTTAATTAATTAATTTTTTAATTAGTGAATCACTGTGAGGGTACATTTACAGATTTATACATTTTCGTGCTCATACTTTAAAGGGCTGGAGCGATAGCACAGCGGCAGGGCGTTTGCCTTTCATGCGGCTGACGCGTGTTCGATTCCTCCGTCCCTCTCGGAGAGCCTGGCAAGCTACCGAGAGTATTGTGCCCGCACGGCAGAGCCTGGCAAGCTACCCGTGGCGTATTGGATATGCCAAAAACAGTAACAATAAGTCTCACAATGGAGATGTTACTGGTGCCCGCTCAAACAAAATTGATGAGCTACTTTAAAAATGAATCTGAAAGTAGCCATCTCCTTTATGTATCAAATTTAATCAAATTTTTCAAACTAATTACATTTTATCACCTAATTGAGTAAAACAGAAAAATGTATACCTGAAAAGAAACCTAATAAGTTGGTTAGCCCTCCCAGTCTCCACAGTGCAAACAGACGGCCTAAAGACTAAAACTCAAGTAGAGCAGTTCATGCTGAGTACACGCAGCCCATATTTTTTAACCTCTCCCTGCCACTCCACCATTTATAAAGTTTGTGCTATTATTATCTATGAATATTTGCCCCACTTCAAGCACAGCAGTTGGCATGAACTACCTCTGTGATCACCTTTAATCAGGCATCTCTGATCTTCTTGACTAAGGTTCATCTGGTCCACCTAGTTTCAGCAGAAATCCTGTAGCTAGTTTATATGCTGTGATAACTATTCTGGCAATACATACAAATACCAAACACAATGTTTGTTACATTGTACACCTCAATTAAAATATTGATTTTATCTCAACTTTTTAATGTAAAGAGTTATTTGACAGGAATTTATCCAAAGGCTGCACATGTGAAAATTCTACTTGGGTGGTTGGTTTTTCTTTTTTAAGGCAGCTTTTTCTACTGTCACTGTCGCTGTCATCCTGTTGCTCATCAATTTGCTTGAGCAGGCACCAGTAACGTCTCCATTGTGAGACTTGTTGTTACTGTTTTTGGCATATTGAATACGCCACGGGTAGCTTGCCAGGCTCTGCCATGCGGGCAGGATACTCTCGGTAGCTTGCCGGGTTCTCCGAGAGGGGCAAATGAGCTTGCCCAGCTCTCCAAGAGGGGCGGAAGAATCGAACCCAGGTTGGCCGAGTGCAAGGCAAACGCCATACCCACTGTGCTACTGCTACATGTACAATAAAATTCTGATAGGGGGTCGAGTTTCTAAGTAAATCAAAATTGTGCTTTATTTCATGTTGGTCACCATTCCACTTGAAAATCCCTTGCTGCTCCCCTGGGTCTTACTTCTTGTCTTTCTGCAGGGTGTGCCTGCTGTGTGCTCTGAAACAGAGCTGGTGTGGCATGTGGCTCCTGGTGTACGTCTCTCCCCTGCCCTGCAGCCACAAGAGGGCCCCATCACCAAGAGTGTGAGGAGAAATCCGTGGTCGGGAGCAGAAACAAGGAGCACCGCCCACCAAACGCCTCCTCTTCCCAGACCAGATGTGAAGGTGCCTAAGGCAGTTCCAACCCTGCCGAAGATGAAGACAACATCCTGGCGGGCAGCAGAGCAATCAGAGGAGCAGAGGACACTGACCACCTGGTCTGCTCACTCTGGGCCTCTCAGGCTAAAGAGAAATAGCCCGAGGCACAGGGGGGCCTCTTTTAAAGCCTTTGTGTTCCAGAGCAACTTCATTACTGACACTTAGTCTCCATCTTAACAAATCTACACTCCCATTCTCCAGCTTCTGTCATTTCTTCTCCCCAGGCCTCAATGCTGTGAACTAACCTTCCCCTGGGTTCGATGTCTGAGAGTGCAGTCTGAGTCCTGCAGTACTGAATGATCTCCAAGCCCTAGCCCCTTCTCTGTGACCACCGAGACACTTGCTTTTCTTCGGGAAAGCTCTAAAAGAAATGGTTCACCTCACCGACTAGAAAGTGGCCCAGCAGTCTTTACAGGCGGAACCAGGCTAAGCCACCAGAACCATATTCTGGCTCCTAGCTCGCTGGGCTATATCAAGATGAGGGTTCCTCGAAAATCTCAGATCAGGTTAAGGTTAGAACCAGGCTTGATAATGAAGCAAGATTCTTCTATCCATGAGCAAATGACTAACTTTAAAATCCAGTCTATCAGTATGTGAAAGTTCATCATAAAACAAGCTATTAAAGTTAGTATGTGCTATAATTCATGAGCTATCTTTTTTTCTGAATAAAGATTATCGTGGTCATGGTGGTCTTTATGTCCCAACACAGAAACTTTGCAAGCCAAACAAGTGGAGAGAAAGAGCTGAGAAGCTGAGAGCTCTCCATAGGAGTTATAAATGAACAGTATCCAGAATTAATGCACAAATAAGGAA
This sequence comes from Sorex araneus, assembly GCF_027595985.1. NCBI lineage: Eukaryota > Metazoa > Chordata > Mammalia > Eulipotyphla > Soricidae > Sorex > Sorex araneus. The sequence goes on from NC_073305.1 coordinate 26,652,172, forward strand.
AGCTAGAAAAGAAGTCAGTGTGTTCTTGGATCACAAAAAGAAATCCTATTTCTCTTCTGACATGTTTATTCTTTCTCCCCAAACAAACCTTCATAATGATCCTTAATTGAGTCATTACATTATGTCAGACGATTTAGCTTATGCCAATAACCCATCTTGAAAATCCACATTTTAGATTTAATAAGTCATATTTGAGGAATGTTAACAGCTTGGTTTGACTTGAGAAAAAGTCAGGGAACATTTTTAGTCGTATACTTATGTGTGTTACTAAGTAACCAAATATTCTAAAATATAACAAGAAGGAAATGGATATGGCTTACAAGGAAAAAATGATGTAGTGCCTATTATGTACTCTGTGCAGTATACATCATCATGTGCTCATCCCTGGTCCTGATATAAACTGCAGAAAATTGTTCCTATGGTTCAATGTTATGCATTAAGAAAAAAAAAACTTGCTAAAATATCACACTTCAATGTGAATTCTTTTAATAGAGCCAGTTATTAAATAGCACAGACTGATAGCAGTGAAAAAAACTATTTCAAAGACATGTAGTGAAAGCACCTTAATGAACAAAATTACCTGCTCTTTAATTATGGTTAATTCAGAAACAATATTCTTCACACTGCTGTCCCGATCTTTTTTATCCTTCCCAAACGCTGGATTATGTAAATTGACCTCTTTCATTGCTAAAAGATTTTGACCACTACGTTTTCTAACCTAAAATGGATCATAAACAAAGAAACAAAAGAGGGGAAAAAATGGGGTGGGGTGGAGAAAAAGGAAAAATTAGCTTAGTATGACCATATAATAAAACCAAATCTGAAAATAAATCAAAGTCTAAAATACTATCTGTATTTATGGTAATTTCATTTCAGGAGCTTGATATGTCCTTTGACTGTACAGTCTTCAGTAGATTTGCATTGGGAAAATATAGAAATCCTGGTATCAACTTGGAGAAGATGTTATCCACCAGGGTAGGCCATTTTGACTACTTTTTGTGAGTGGTTAATGTCAGCTTTGTATACAAAATCAGTGAATAATTTCTAGAGCTGAGAGATAGAAAGACAATACAGTACAGCTATCTCTTAGAAAAGAATATCCTACTTTTTCTATTTGTTGACTGTTTTTCAGTGTCAAGAGCTCTAAATCAAAGAAGGAGGGGTGTAAACAGGACATCTGCTTTCTTGGGGAAGATAAGATTGCTGTTTACTAATAGACAGTCACCTTGTAAACACAGCCAAATGCTCCACTTCCCAGATGGTCCAAAATTGCATAGTTGCCTATGTATTTTGAAGGTGCTTTATTCTGATTAATGCTTTCAATATTTTCTGCAATTTGCTTTAGTTCATCCTCCTATCAAAAAACAAACAAGAAAGAAACAGTTTGCTTTGGTAAACTTCATCCCAACCACATACTACCTACCCACTACCAAAATAACTTAAACTCATGACTTACCACTAGCGAATTCAGTTTTGATACCAATTCTTGGTAAGCACTGATGTCTCGAACATAGTGTCCTATGTCAATGAAGATCTCAAAGAGGTCGGTAGGGAAAATCCTATGGGGAGAAATACATTCACGAATGTGGAACTTGAAAGTGGTAAGTTATTATTTCCCTTTTGGATTTAGCTCTTCACAGACTAAGTATACTATACAAACTCCCTTGAGTTAACATTGTGGGGGAGAATGATACCAACTTATATAATACGCTTATATGATTTAAAAAAAAAAAACTAACTAGACCTAGTAGAGTTCTCTAGAGATAGAATAAGGAAAAACAAATGGAAGGAAAAGTTATCAGAGACCTTGCAATGTTTGGCTTATGAAGTCAACAAACTATGGTATGTGTACATGTAAACATTTCCCTGGAGCAATTCCAGGAGTGATCCTTGAGTTAGAGGCAAGTACTAAGCACATCTAGGTGTGTCCCCCACCAACAAACAAACAAATGTCTATTACAGGGTATGTGGCTCAAGAGATAAAGCACATGAGTTGCTTGAGTGAAGCCCTGGGTTCAATAGCCAAGCACTGTCAGGCCTCACATCTAGAACAATAAAAATTGATTAAAAATAAAAATTAAAATAAATAAGGGCACCTAGCATCATAAAGGGTACCTATCAGCAAACAAATAGATGTAACAGACATTATACAAATACCTCATGTTTATTTATTTGTAGGATATTTGGGCTTACAGATATTAAATATTTAGGAAGAAAAATTAATGGATCTTTATTGATTGTAAGTCAATTTCGCAAATGTGAGTCAGTCCTCAGATTAACCACGGGAGACAAATATTAACCTATTTTTAAATGTCTTCTTAAAATAAATAAAAAATAATGGCAAATGAAGACTATGGAGACATTCATACATTGTTTCTAAGGTACTGCTTTCAAGGGTTTACTCTCAAGAATCTACAAAATTGGATGGTTTAGGACCCTCCAAGGAAAGACTACAATGAGAAACTAGGCTCCTTTTTCTTCCCCTACATTCCAACATCATGTGGAAATAGTGACCCAAAAATGTTCCATGGTTTTGAATAACAACAACAAAAACTGTTTCAAATTAATCCTTTATTCCTATTTTCCCTTCTCAATAAAGCCCTAGTAAGAACTGAGGTCTGTGCCACTGGATAACCAGCACAACCAAATGGCGTACAGGGCACAGAGGTGGATACTAGTGACTATTTCCCACGGTCTAAATTCTCTGTCCTGCTCACAGGCACAGCCTCCGACCCAAGAACATCCAGATTCCTCTTCTTCAAATGGGTCCCAGCCCTTCAGAACATACCCAGACAAAAACCCTTTGTTTGTATTGATTCAGAAGAAACGTCTAGATTAACTCGGGAATTTCTGAATGGGCAAAAATAAGCACATATTTTTATGTTATTGATAATTGCTGTCTCAAAGGAAAACTACTAACTACAAATCTCAAGAGTCACAGTGAAAAGACCAAAGAAATAGTGGAGTGGGCAGAGGGCTTGCCTTGCACTCAGCTGACCTGAGTTTGATTCCCGACACCCCGTATTGTCCCCCAAGCACTTCCAGAAGTGAGTTCTGAATGCAGAGCAAGGAGTAAGCTCTGAGTACTGAACCAGGAGTAAGCTCTGAGTGCTGAGCCAGGAGTAAGCTCTGAGCACCGCTGGGTGTGCCTTCCTCCCCCCACGAAAAGAGGAGTCACAGTTAATTAAGGGGTGCTGTATTGATAGAGTGACTCATGGTCTTTCATCATCATTTAATTCTCAGTGTTAAAATATCACTAGGGTAGCTCTGGTGGAGCTTTAGAAGTCTGAAGCCATGTGTCTTGCATACTGAATCACTCTTCTCCTACCTATTGCATCCAAATCAGGGATGTGGAAACAGTTCCAGGTAATATACCTCAGTCACTAACATTTCTCCAAGCCCTTACCTTTTAAAGAGCGGTCTGTTTCTTTCCATACTGAAGAGGAATCTCAAAGCTCTGAAAGCATAACACTGGAAAATAAGACGATACAGGATTCTAAAACGGCACTTCATCCAATCAAACATTTTAGGGGACTGGAAGAATGACTTCGTGGCTAGAAGCACCTGCCCTGCGGGTGTGTAGCCATAAATCCAATCCCTGGTACCACCCCTGAGCCTGGCATGGTCCCAAGGGCACTGCTGTCTGCCACCCTCAGCATAGCAGTGGACCGCACCCTCTTTGATGCACAGCCAGGGGTGTGCAAGCACAGAAACTAAAGTGTGAAATCCCCAGCCCTCACCACAGAGGGAAATGGGTGAGCACTAGGCCAGGAGTGCTACTTCCGGCAAGCACATGAGTGACCATGAACCAGACTTTGTGCAAGCCCCTGGCAAGCCCTGCAAACTAACAGTGCAAGCCCTGGTGAGCACTGAGGGAAAGTGTGTGAGCAATGCAAGCAGATGGGCAGCCCCCAGAGAGCACTGAAACCAAGTGTGTGAGCACCCCAGCCAGGTGTGTGCCACCCCCAGGCATCACACCAACAAAGAGGGGGGGATGGAGGGGGCTTCAATACAATGTCCTGGTGGTGAAGTAAACCTCCAAATGGCTTTATTAGGTGTCACTGACCCACATGGCAGCCAGAAAATTTTAAAAAGAAAAGAAAAATCAACACCTGGATCACTCTTGCCTTTTAGAGTGTTTAGGGCTGGGGATTTACTCAACTATACTTTACTCCCTACTTGTCACTAATTCCTCTCTGAAACAATACGAAAGGAACACGGGGACGAGAAGTAGAGTCGGCTGCTGAGAAAGGCCCAAGGCGGAGCGAGCGCCTGGAGTCGCCGTGCAGACCGCTTAGTGCACAGCGCAGACCTCGACATTTATAGAGTTTCTGTGAGAAAATAAACACGAGGAATGATGACATATAAAAATAGCCACCAGCACACTGGACTCAAACTTGACAAATTGGTCTCTGGAGTAAAGAGTCTTAAGCAGTCCCCAAATAGAACAATCGACAGTAACTCTCGAGAACACTCTGAAAGGCCTGTGAGACTTTAACGAAGAAAAATAAACATCTGACATCTTGCAGTGCCAAGAGAAAAAAAAAAAGACCCTGGCCTGGCCTTCTTTGGCACCTGGACCATAGGCCACCAAGGCAGGGACCAAAGCTGCTGGATTTCTGAACTGAGAGTCCAAAAATTAGTAACCTGAGTAAGAAGGCTCAGAAACAAAATGGTCCCGAGAATGCAGGCAGATATGAAAACGGCAGGAAGGAGGCTGGGTGGAGGAGGAGGAACAGTGAGGAAGCAGAGAGCAAGCACACGTCAAGAAAGCCCTTTCCAGCCCCAAGAGGTAGTACCAGTACTAAGATGCTTGCCTTGCACAAGGTCAGCCCAGGCTTGATTTCTGGCTCAACAAATAATCCCCCAAGCACCATCAAGAGTAACCCGTGAGGACAGAACCAGGAATAAGCCCTGGGCAATTCTGGGCTGGGAGTGATTGGAAAACAGAAGGGAAGGAAGGAAGGGAAAGAGGGAGGGAGGAAGGGAGGAAAGAAAGGGAAGGGGAGAAAAGGGAAGGGGAGGGGAGGGGAAAGGAGGGGAGGGAGGGGAAGGGGAGGGGAGGGGAGGGGAGGGAGGGGAGGGGAGGGGAGGGAGGGGAGGGGAGGGAAGGGGAGGGGAGGGGAGGGGAGGGAGGGGAGGGGAGGGGAGGGAAGGGGAGGGAGGGGAGGGGAGGGGAGGGGAGGGGAGGGGAGGGAAGGGGAGGGGAGGGGAGGGGAGGGGAGGGGAGGGAAGGGAAGGGAAGGGGAGGGGAGGGGAGGGAAGGGAAGGGGAGGGAAGGGAAGAAAGAAGGGAAGGAAGGAAGGAAGGAAGGAAGGAAGGAAGGAAGGAAGGAAGGAAGGAAGGAAGGAAGGAAGGAAGGAAGGAAGGAAGGAAGGAAGGAAGGAAGGAAGGAAGGAAGGAAGGAAGGAAGGGAGGAAGGGAGGAAGGGAGGAAGGGAGGAAGGGAGGGAATCTCTCTCCTGGCTCCACAACATGTATCTGCCAGACAGCTGGTTTCTCAGTGTCAGGCAACCATCACACCCTCGAGAATCCAGTTTCACACCTGGAAGTTCCCACCTGTAGGACCCCAGAACCTCTGCCTGCCAGGCCCCATGTCTCCCTGCCAAATTTGTCCCTTGTTGGGGGTGAGCTGGGGGGAGGGGGGGATGAGTGAGCTCTGTCAGATTGGAAACTGGCGCTGCACTGTTTCTTTCTAAGTGACTTGCTGAGGAGGAGCCGTGAATGCTGCATGCTGCAGAGGCCTACTTAAACTCTGATTTCATCATTGCAGCGTCTCTGGGGACAATGGCCTCCTGGCGCCCATGCCTCAAAAAAGCACAGAGAAGCCGGCATAATGGGCCCCTCACCCTTCCTGAGAGACCTCATCCTCCGAGGCTCTCCCTCCGCCAAACAGAGGCCCCAAGCCTACTGAGGGTCTAGGCGGGATCTAAGCTGCCAGGCTTCCACACTTTGCACATGCCGTTCCCTCAACTGGTATGCCCTTCCACCCACAGCAGGTAGAGCCACTGATGCCCCCAGTCCTTTCTCCTTATCCACTTGCCAAGCCCCTTCTTCACCACCAAGATCCATTTTACAGGCTCTCCTTTGTAAAGGAGAAACGTAAGTGTCCTCCATGCCTTAAGATGCCATTTTCCTCTTTATTTTCATATGCAAGCAACATATTTTTTAAATAAAACTTACTGATAAGTAAGGTAACTTACTGTCCCCTAACTCTCTCTGAAGAAAAAAACCCCTGTTAGGCTTTTTTACGTCCTGTTAGAGCATCTGTTGATTTCCATCCAAGCCTCCCTCACCAGCACAGAGATCAGTCACTGTCACTGTCATCCCGTTGCTTCTCTCGATTTGCTCGAGCGGGCACCAGTAATGTCTCCATTGTGAGACTTCTTGTTACTGTTTTTAGCATATCGGATACGCCACCGGTAGCTTGCCAGGCTCTGCCGTGTGGGCAAAATATTCTTGGTAGCTTGCCAGGCCCTCTGAGAGGGGTGGAGGAATCGAACCCAGGTCAGCCACGTGCAAGGCGAATGCCCTACCCACTCTGCTATCGCTCCAGCTGGAGTGATAGCACAGTGGGTAGGGTATTTGCCTTACATGCATCCAACACAGGTTCGATTCCCAGCATCCCATATGGTCCCCTGAGCACGGACAGGAGTAATTCCTGAGTGCATGAGCCAGGAGTAACCCCTGTGCATCGCCAGGCATGAACCAAAAAACAGAGATCAGTGCTAACCCAAAATCCTAAAAAAAAATCATAAAATGATGTTATGAGTTTCCCCCAGAGTCCAAGAGCTTAGTATTAAAACACACGTTTATTACCTGTAAAAGATTAGTTTTTGCTGCATTCTTTTGTTTGCTTGGCAAAATTAATTTTGCTATTGTATATACACCATTTTCCTGGAAGAAAAAAAGGGTCCATATTAGCAGAGACTAGGAATAATGCCATAGAAATTCACAACTTCAGAGAAGCAGCTAAGCAATCTCAAAACGTAATATGAAAAAAAAAACTGTTCATGTAACTTTGAAATTAAGAAAATATTATAGGATAATACTAAGAAATATTAATGTAAACTTTTAAGCATCAAAGACTATAACCACTATCTTAAATTTTCAACTAGCTTTAAAGAGTCTATTTTATGTAATAAAATGTCTACTTTGAGTGGAAAAGGAAATGATAAAAAGAGACAAAGTTAAATGATCCTACTTTCTTTCGTCATTGTTTTTAAAATGTCAAATTATTAAATATAATTTTCCCATTACTATTGTGAAAACTAAACAATGCAATTATTTTAAAATAGAAAAATGAAAGTCATTCATGAAAATAATTAAGAACTTTTTAGAGTGAACCAAAAGTACTAATTTAGTACTACTTTTCTCTATTAAATGTATTATTCATTGAAATCCACTCCGTGTGAGCATTTTGGACTGTTTTTGGCATATTGAATATGCCATGGGTAGCTTGCCAGGCTTTTCCATGCGAGTGAGATACTCTCGGTAGCTTGCCGGCTCTCCGAGACAGACAGAGGAATCAAACCCGGGTCGGCCTCATGCAAGGCAAACGCCCTACCCGCTATGCTATTGCTTCAGTCCAGTCAAAAAGATATTAAATTTAATATGAAAATATTTTATGAATGAAACAAATGAACTAACAAATCATGATAAAAATATTACTTTGAGACTGGAGAGAGAGAACAAAGTAGGGTGCTTGCCTTGACAGCTGGGTTTAACTTCTAGCACCACATATGGTCTCCTAAATATCACCAGGAATGATTCCTGAGCACAGATTTGGGACTAAGCCGTGAGCATAGCAGGCTGTGCACCACCACCACCCCAAATACCCTTATTCTATATCATTCTAACAAATATAAAGGTTCTTACTCTACCATTGAGGGCTGAGGGCATGAAGGTGGGTGGGATGGAGCAATTAGTCTGATAATGGGACAGAACTAACCTTGGGCGGTGGGTGCAGTAAGGCTTATGCACAGATAAAGGCATAAAGCTATACTCCTATAAAGTATGCAGCGCTGGAAACCAATAGAAAAAAAATGCTTTTCTTATTTTTTTAATGGTAAAACAGTTTTAAATCAGGTGGTGCTATCCCACTGTTCTGGAAAACAGAACTCGGCTGGAGGTGGGTGAGGCAGTCATAGTTCGTTATCACTGTTATGGAACCCCACCTTGAGCCGCATTCTCACCTGAACTACCTGGTGGGCATTGGTGTCATTGAGCGCCAGTTCTGTGAGGGCAGCACAGCAGGCTGGAAGGAAAAAAAAAAAAAGTCACTGATCCTGCACTTTTATACTGTCACATCAGCCTTCTCATTCCACAGAGAAGAGGGCTAGCCATTTTCCAAAACACTGATTTTCCTTCTAGTTCATCTATGAGAAGGCAAAGTGAGTTTCAATGGTGTCTAACACATAAAATTTCTGTGCATGTAAACTGTGCCCCCCACCACCCCCCAACAAACACACATAAATACACTGCCTCCTACTCCTGCAGTAGTAGCTTTTACTGAGCACTTACTATAAGACAGAAGCAGGGAATACACCTACCTAGCTCATTGTGATATCCAGTGCCTAACATCTTTCTGGCACTTAGAGGCTGCTCAGTAATGGAATGGCTACCCAGCTAAAAAAGCTACTCCAGTCTTACCTTCCTGACAAAAATACTGAATGCCCTGAACAAACACAATGACCTCTTAGTACCTATATTGCAAACCATAAGGCACAATAGGAGAGAGAAAGACAAAAAAGTGCCTGCCATAGTGGTAGGGGAGATCGTGGGAGGGAAATGGGGGACATTGGTGGTGGGATGGGTTTTGGATCATTGTATGACTGAAACTCAATCATGAACAGCTTTGTAATGGTCTATCATAAATATTTGATTACAAATATTTATTTTAAATAATAAAATGGCGGAATAAATGAGTGAGTACTTTCAATATATTACCCTTATAGTCAGAGTATTACTATCACCACGAATATGTGCTTTTTTTTTTTCACCATGAGAGAGATGAAGTCTAGTCAACCCAAGACCCAGGTCCTGATCCCTTGCCCTTTCCTGTCTCCTTACTACCCCCGGGGGAGACAGTGGTGGCATATTTTGTTCACCTCAGCTGCTGCTTGTCCAACAGACCCTACAAGTCCTTGGATCCTATGGCACAGCCCAGCTCTAAGGACTGTGCCATTTTATAGAGCCCTTGTCCCTGGCCCAGCGTCGAGCTCGGTATACTCTGCACGGATCCTCAGCTAATTCTCACAGCAGTCCTCTAACGGGGATACCATGAGGATTATCACCATCTCCCACTAGCAAAACTGAGGCTTGCAGAGGTCAAGGCTACATGGCCAAAAGAGTGGGTGTGACCAAAACTCAGACCCCACCCGTAGCCCCTCAGGTTTCAAATTTTCATTTGAATTCTCTCTATCGAGGTGTCGGAGAAACCATGCAAAGCAGATGCACAATAATTACACAGCTGGATGAACTATTACCTAAGCATACATCCCGTAAGCACCACCGCTGATGAATGCTTCAGGATATTCCCAGACCCCAGGGCTGTGTAAACGCCCTCCCAGACAGAAGCCTCACTGTAACCACCTCCCACCCACCCCAAGCAGGACACTCTCTGGCTCCTGTCACTCTCATTTCAGGAGGATTCCATTTTCTGGTGAGCTTTCCAAAAAGGAATTCCCAGCAGGAGCCCTGGACTGAGGGAGAGGTCTTTCAGAATAAGCCGGATACAGACACTGGAGGAGGCAATCCTATTTCCCCGTGAATAAATATGTCTCTGTTCTCTGGAGAAACCAGTAGAGAAAAAAGGAAGTCTCTTCTCCACCCTTTCCCTTCTTACTGCCCTTAACATTGCTCTTCCCCTCTCACAAGCTGCCTGCCCTGGAGACGGCCATCCCAGGGCGTCTCTACTTTCTTCCTGAGCTGCTGCAGGGCGCTGGGCAGCAGCTGGGGCCCAGCCTGTCCCAAAGGCACACACTGCCCAAACGGTCAAGATGACGCCTGTGCATCCTGCTGCTGATGCCACACAGAGCAGTGCTCCTCACTGAGCTCTCTGCAGCTCTCGGGAAGCTGTGAGAAAAGCATTGCCTTGCTCCTGGTGGGACAGGGAAGGTAGACGCTTCGTTTAATCTCCTTTGGGGAAGGTGTGTGACTTTTCGACTCCAACGGGAACTGAGATTCTGGTCTCAGATCGAGAGGCCTTCTCTACCGCAGCCTTCTCGGTCACAAAGCTAACCTACTGCCCTATTTGTGCCTGATGTCTGATTTGCTGCTCCATGTGGCGGCAGGAGTCTGAGATCTCCCAAAACTGACAGTTCCACATTGATGCCAAGAATTCTTTTTTTTTTACTCTTCCCCACCCTGAATGTTTCCGCCCGCCCCCCAATCCCAGGAATTGAGAAATTCTGATTTACAATGATGTTCACAATAGTGTCGCTTCAGGCATACAATGTTCCAGCACCAGTCCTGCCACCAGTGTTCTCAGGTCCCCTCCCAACCCACAGCTTGCCCTCTGGCACCATATGACAAGCTTATTTCATGTTACTTGCTCCCGTAAATGTAAGGGAATAGAAAACAAATCAGTAAAAGTCCATTCGTGATGACTGATTGCTATTTGTTTCTAACCTTTCTTAATCCAGTAGGAGACGACCATATGCACCATTCAGTGCATGCCACGCTCAATGCCACATGAGTTGGCAAGGGTCTCCTGTCCTTTAAAGGAGCTCTTTTGATGCTTCTTGCAAAAATGGTTACAAGGCTAAGCTATTGCCTATCAATAAGGCTCTGTGTAGTTCCTTCCTCTGTATAGCTGAATAGAGTACTCTTGTTGAAGTGCTCATTTTGTTGAGTTTATGTACTAAATCTTTCCATATTCTTCTGGCTCATAGTGTCTCTTTTGACTATGCAGCTTATGAGCTTTCCTTTGTACATAAAGTCCTCTTTTTATTAATCTTTTAATCTCGCTGTTTTCAATATTCAGTCTCTACCTTTGGATTTTGTCATTTTGTGTATAATGTGTCTTGGAGTTTTCCTAATTGGGTCTATGCCTACTGGGTTCCAAGAAATTTCATATGTCCACCTGGATCTTTAAAATTTAGAAATCATACCTACTTAATAGTATTATACTAGCCTTACAACTGAGAACAAATAAGACAAAAAAGCAGAGCACAGCACCAAATACTACCATAATAAGATGATAATAGAAATACCTGCTTGAAGAGAGAAAGTATTTTCTTGTATTTCTCGAGGGCTTAAATCTTCTGACAAATGAAACTGCTGGATTCGGCCCGCTGCATTTGCACTGGACAGACTTCCGATGGAAGAACGGTCAGAAACAAAATTTCTATCACTGGAAAAGAGAAGCCAGTGCACAAACTGATATATTGATTTTGCTTCATGGCCAGTGATTTCTCTGAGTCCTATTTGAGAAATCCACCTCCTCAGCTCATCAAGTTTTGCCCAGTGTTATCCTGCTATTTCCCTTTCCAGCTTATCTAGAATTGGTGTGTGTGTTGTGTTATGTTGCGTTGTATGTATGTGGTGTGAGGTAGGAGCCACTAATTTATTTTTCAACACTGACTGAATTAACTCAGCACTTTTCATTGGAAAAAGACTGACCTTCCCCCTAGGAATCCACCTAACCACTTTTGTTTTTAAGACCCTTTCTGACTAAAACTCAGCCTTTGTCATGCTGGGTTTTATTTTTTATTTCTATAAATTGAAATCTCCCTTTATTTTAGAAAAAGTTATCTTCTATTATATCACTGAACTTTGTTTTCATTTCCTTTGCTTTCATTCTCTGCATCTGGCTTATCAGTTATTCACATGCTAAAAATTTTTGCCTTTCATTTTCTAATTTGTCTCATTCTCTTTCCTAGTATAGTTTTTCAAGCTTGTCCTTTTTCTATTAATCCTTATACTCAAAGTAAATTATCATGTTTATGTTATTGCTGGTTTGTTTTGTTTTGTTTTGTTTTGTTTTAGGGGCTATCTCTCTGATCCCAGAACTATCATTCTATGACTATTATTCAGTCCCTGTTTTCTTTCTTAACTCTGCAGTGTCTACTGTGCCCAGTTTATTGTCCTGTCATCTCATTAGATAAATTTCAGGTTCCTTTTAACAACTTAGATATTTTTTCATTGATTTTTTTATTTGTTTGCATAGCACAAGATCTCCCACAAGAGTCATTTCTTTTGTTTTTTCCCTTTCATTTGACAAGGTTTCTATATATTTTTGTTTTGTTTTGTTTTGGGATCATACCTTACTTACTCCTGGTTCTGAACTCAGGGATCACTACTAGTTGGAGCTCAGGGGATTAGATGGGATGCCAAGGATTAAATTCGGGTCAGCCACATACAAGGCAAGTACCTTACCAATTGAATTATTGCTCCAGCCCCTAACAAGTTTACCATATATTAAAAAGTACTGTTTAAATTTTATTGGGAGGGAGAGGACTCCAAAGGGTGCCATTCTCGTTCTCAGTGATAAAGCCAACCATGCCAACAATTCCTTTTGAGGTCCTGAAGATGTAATGCTGCTCAGGCTTTGCAGTTTTGGGGACCCCAGCAGTGCTCCAGGGCCATATGTGGCAATTCAGGAGGCCACAAGGGCTGGGGATAAAAGATGGCTACTAATCACTAAACTATCTCCTGATCCCTTAACAGTAATTTATTTTTTTACTGCAGCAACTCTGGATTGTTCTGTGCCACCTCCACCCTAAGGCATAGATGGAGAGTCCTTTTCTTCTCGCCAGTGTCATCTTGACCAGTGTGTGCTCATAGCCACACCAGTGAGCCTCTGAAAGGAAATGAAGCCAGGCCTCAGGATAGTTACGGTCAGTACTCTCATCCATCAAATAAAATAATGCCAAAAGTCGAATGTCAGAGTCTAGGAATAGCCCTGGAGCTGGGGTTTGCTGGTGAATGGGCAAGAGCAGATTTTTCTGTAAACTGCTCTGACCACAAACAGTACCTATTCGTAGTCCATCCAGCAGTAGTCCATCCAGCAGACAACTCAACCGAACACCCACAACCCCTGCCCTGTGCCAGTTCCAGGCAGCCTGGGGCAGACAAAAGCTCTGAAAGGATATTGTTGACCCAGCTGAGAGAATAAATTCTTCCAGGGCACAGAGACATATTTAACATGGACCAAATGTTGACATGAAAGATCTTCCCAGGGAGGAAGTTTGTAACGCCGCACCATAGCAAAGGTCTGGAAAGTGACTCTCTGGACGAGAAAGAATTCTGTTCCCTCAAGGACAACCAGGGCTCAAGGAGGATATATGTGCCTTGTTTTAAATTCAGATCTCAGGGGTAAGAAAGGAAGGTTGTGTTTGAGCTTAACTATGAAACAACTTAGTTTCTAATCAATAAAATAGTTATGTAAGAGGACAACCCATTGCTGGTGTAATAGGCTAAAAATTATTAACAATAATAACTACCATATCAAAATCTCCTGCCCTCACGCCAGGCTGTCTGCACCAGGGCCCCCTTGGAGGGGGGTGGGTTGAGTTTCCCTTCCCACCCCAAGCAGAGACCCAGCAGCCAAAAACCTCCAGAACACAGCCACAGCCATGCTCAAGGCCATTCTCCACACGCATGGATGAGTCTCATGCATGAAAGAACCGGCAGAGGAACTGGTATGCAGGACCCGTGACTGTGATCTCCAAGCCTGCTCGGATTGGAACTGGACCTCCTCCACCCAGATCCCCAGTTTTCTAGTAGTTTGGCAGTCACACCCACAAACTGCCCCCAGAACCATGTAATCTCATCAACGGTCAAGATCCAGAGACTATAAAACAAAGCTCCCAGAAGAGAGCAATGCAGAATCTCGCACAGCAGAGCCTGGCGTATTTGATATACCAAAAGCAGTAACAATAATGGGCCTCATTCCCCTGACCCTGAACACGACAGGGACAACAAATGGAGACATTATTGGCGCCTGCTCGAACAAATCAATGAGCAACAGGACAACAGTGATACAGTGATACAGTGATGTCATCACCCTCACAGTAGTAGCGAAAAATCCGTATGATACCTCAAAGCACTTGTAACTTTCATGTGATGCATATAAAAGCAAGTAGTAAATTGTCAACAGTCTATCAATTATCTTCCTGTGTCTTGGTAATGACATAAGTGACTTTAAAAGCTACTATTTCTGATTCTATAATCTGTTCCTAATCTGTGGAACGTTCTCCCAGAAAATTAAGCTGATAACACCAAATCCTACAGTAGCCTTGATGCATAACAAGTATAATACCTTTATAATAATGTTTTTATAAGATCTTATCATATTAAAATTTGTGAGTTACTCTGCTTTAACATAGTGAGGTTTCTAATGTTCTCTAGAATATAAATATGATCCTTTTCGGGGATCTTCTCATTACTTTTCTGTCTCAACCCTTCTAAGACTGAATTATGCTTTGTAAAAATATGAGGTCACAGAATTTACTCACTGATGGTACCAAAATATGTTAACTGTTTAGTACTTCAATATATCTCAGAAAGAAAATATAGCAGTTATTCAAACATGCTTCAAAAGGACTTCAATTTGAAATTATTTTGGCAATTCACTTCTACACCCCATTCTCCTGGCTTTTAAAGTCACTGAAATTCCATTTTTTAAAGTATTTACTCATTTGATTATGGGTTTTGGTCAGGGTAGACTTAATGCCCTGCTATGCTGAGGGGACCATGAAACACTGGAGGTACCAATCAAAGCACGAGCTCCAGCAATTTAAGCCATTTCCCCCAGCTAGAAGTCCACTTTTAAAAGTGAAAGAATAACATGTTAACCCAACTCTGAGAACTATAGTGAAGATTAGAGGAACTAAATATCAGCTAGACCCCAGTCAGTAGCTTGCAATGATGCTACTTTAATGCTCCCTTTAACTTGGGATTTTATATCTGTTCCTTGACTGTAAGCTTTGACTTCTCCTTACGACCTTTATGTACTTACATACACTTTAGTAAAATATTATTAACTGTTGCACATGTTGGCATAACATGAACGCAGTGATCCAAGGAATAGTGGCAAGATAAATGTCTTCTTTCGGTGACTGATTTCTTTTCAACAAACATTTGCCGACAGAGGACTTTTCTCCATTCCTAGCACTGGTGATAACACAAGGCAAATATATCAAGGCTCCCAAGAGAGCTAAAAGACAAATGCAAATGCCCCTGACATTTAGAACATTTGTGTGACAAGTATGAATGACGGAGCAAACTGTGACTGACCAAAGAAATCTCAGGGAAGTAAAAAGTGAGTTCGGCTTATACCCGAGTCTATCTGTGATTGTGGAGAGTAGGCCAAATCCAACTCGACTCGACTCACCCTCGTAAAATATGAAGAAGCTGCTTGATGCCTCCCCAGATGCGAATTTCCACGCTGGTCTCAGGGTCCTCACAAACCTGAACCAGAATCCAGACGACACTCCAGAGCAGCTTCAGGTGGTCTGAGTGGAGGAGACTGAGCAGCACGGGTATGCCCTCGTAGAGCTTCACCTGCTCCTTCACTTGGGGCTCAGCACAAAGCAGGCGCAGTAACTCTGCAGTCAGCCTAAGAGGAGGGGAGAGGGGAGAGTCACAGCATAGGGGGCTACGGTTTTCAAGGGCCATCTCAGCACACGCTGGAACGCAGCCTTTTCTGAGTTACAGATCAACAAATATTTTCTGTAAAGGGCTGTAAGGCAGCTGAGTTTTCAGCTTTACTGGTCATACGGTCTCTGTCACAAGTACCCAACCATGTCAACACAAAATACAAAGCAGACCTGTAAAGAATAACCATGGCATGGCTGCCTTCCCACTTGTCTTTATTTACAAAAATAGGCAGTGGGTCAAATTTAGCCTGTGAGTCAATTTGCTGACCACTGTGCAAGTCATCTTCCCATTGGGTCCCCAGTGTTGGCTGAATACCGACTAACCAGCAAGTTGGTGTCAAGTACATACAATGGGGCCAACACTGGGCTCCAGGGCGAAAGACATACAAAAGCCTTATTCAATGTGTGCTTGCAAAACAAATGACCAAAACATTATGATGCAAGAGAATTAAGTATAAAAGTGCACAGGGAGTATTTGGGGAACAAGTTATTTTTAAAAATCATACTAAGGTACTGTTGACCTCGAGAACATCATCATCATCATCATCATCATCATCATCATCATCATCATCATCATCATCATCATAATAATATGTGGGTCTTGTTTATTTGGGGGGCTTTTTGTTTGTTTTTTGGCCCACATTTGGCAGTGTTTAGGGCTCACTCCTGACTCTGCATTCAGGGTGGGCTGAGTCCTCCAGTCTCAACTTTGTGTTATTCCTTCCCATGGTGTCAGACATACCCTCTTTCTATTCTGGCATCAGGAGGTCTACCCAGGGATCACTCCCAACCTCCATACCTTCTAGCCACATAGCTATCCCACAAGTGTCTAATAACCCTCTGTCTAAACTCAAAGTCTTCTCCCAATCTGTTCTTCCTCTTCAAGGCTTCTTTACTTGTAACACCACAGTTTTTTCCCCATTTTTCCAAGACAGATGAATTCAAGACACCCCTCCTCTTTCCCCAACCTGCCACTACCAATCCCAAGTCTTCAGTACCCTCATATCCTCATTTAAGAGGATGACGTCGGATATTAATTCTTTCACAAATTCTCAAGGTATAATATACCTCCCCATCATCTATTAGATATTCTCAATCCCACACTGCTGCATGGTTATGTTCTTTGAGTCATTTTCCTCTCTTTCCCAATCTTTAATGTTCTGACATGCAAAACATATGATCTTCAGCAAACAGTATCCTTTGCCTTCTCGAACTTTCTATCCAAACACTCTCTTCTTCACTCTAAGTGAACATTGTTATCTGACTGTATTCCCCAACCCCAAGCCCCCTTACACCTCTTGTCAAAGAGCAATATTCCCCCAAAATAAGTCCACTCAGGCTTTAAATCTGTGACTCCCCATTTTGTTTGTGCTAAGGCCCACAACTATTTTGTTTTGCTTTTTTTTTTTAACACAGAGTTCTTTACAACCTCGCTAAAGGCACCTTTGCTGCTTTAACTATAAAATATGGAAAGCAATCAGGCTATTCTACAGATCAAATTAATTAACATGCAATAGTATTCACAGAATATATGTAAAAAGACATATTCATATATACATATAAGCTATCAAAATTAGCTATATTTTTATTTTATTTAAAGTTTTATGTCTATTCTGATTTTCTAGCACTTTTCTTCCTTATCCCTTTGCTCCAGATCTGGCCATTCCTCTGATACATTTTGCTTTCACTTTTTGCAAATAAATGCAACAGACAGATGCATTTATTTATGAATTTTATTATTAAAGAAGTGATCCTAGATTTATAGAAGTCAATTTTATGTCCAAACCTAGAAGTAAAGCAAGACCAAAGTAAGTTGATAACACTGCTCTAGTCTAGCTTCTTTAGAGAAAGTTAAAAACAACAATAATAATAAAGCTAACATAACTTCAAGTAACATTGTAAAATGTTACAAAGTAAAATGACAACAATTTTTAGATAATAATCATTTACACCAAATATGATACACTCTTTTTTCCACAGTCAGCAATCCTACCTTTTGGAAAGTAAATCGTATTCATGTAAAATCATCAGCAGATTTTCCACAATGTTGAGTTCACTTATCTTCTCCCTGCATTCTGGACTACAAATGAAAAAACATTAGTAACCACTAAAAATATACTTTATCTTAACTACTTATTTAATACCCTAACTCTCATATTGTCTCAATAGGAGGAAAAACAATGCATTACTACCCCCTGGAGCAGAACTACTCCAAGTTGCAACATTTGCTTACAATCATATGTTTTAAATTTATACTTGTTTAGTAATTCTACATTGAAAATAGTTCCCTTTGCCCAACAGGCCATCCGCACAAATACAATGATCAGCATAACTCATAATATTCAAAATTTGAAATGGGTCCACATTTCCTTTGGCAGATGAATCAATAACAAGAAAGTTATATGCATATACAGTATTGAATATAATAATTATAGAAGGAAACTGCCTTTTGGAACAACATAGATAAATTTGGCAAGCATTATGCTATGTCAAATAAGCCAGACAAAGAAAGATAAATACTGTGCTATTTACATATGGAATCTAATAAGTGTGTAATCTTCTATGAGAAATTTAATCTCATTTAACTGATTAATTTTTAAAACCTGATCTCTACTGCTCTTGGTTGTTAGTCTCCTATTCTGCTACTTTATATTCCATAAATGAGTGCAATCTTTCTATATTTGTCTCTCTCTTTCTGACTCATTTCACTAAACATGATACTTTCCATGTTTATCTACTTATATGCAAATTTCATGATTTCATCTTTTCTAACAGCTGCATAGTATTCCATTGTGTAGATGTATCAAAGTTTCTTTAACCAGTTTTCTGTTTGGGGGCATTCCGTTTTTTTGTTTTTTGTTTCTTTTTTTTTCAGATTTTTGGCTACTGTAAACAGTGCTGAAAGGAACATACAAATGCAGATGTCATTTCTACTGTGACATTTTGCCTCTCAGGGATATATTCCAAGAAGTGGTATTGCTGGGTCAAATGGGAGCTCAATTTCTAATTTTTTGAGAATCATCCATGTTTTCCAAAAGGGCTGAACCAGTCAGCATTCCCACCAGCAATGAAGGAGAGTCCCTTTCTCCCCACATCTGCGCCAACACTGGTTGCTTTCATTCTTTTGGATGTGGGCCAGTCTCTGTGGTGTGAAATGATATCTCATTGTTGTTTTAATCTGCATGTCCCTGATGATTAGCGATGTAGAGCATTTTCTCACGTGTCTTTTAGGCATTTGGATTTCTTCTTTGACAAAATTTCTGTTCATTTCTACCCCCAATTTTCTGATGGGGTTGGATGTTTTATTCTTGTAGAGTTCAATCAGTGCGTTGTATATCCTTGATACCAACCCATTATTAGATGAGTATTAGGTGAATATCCTTTCCAATAATGTAGACTGGCTTTGTATTTTGGTCACTGTTTCTTTTGAGGTGAAGAAGCTTCTTAGTTTAAGACAGTCCCATTTGTTTATCTCTGTTTTCACTTGCTTGGCCAGTGGTGTGTCATCTTTGAAAATACCTTTAGCTTCAATGTCATGGAGGGTTTTGCCAACCTTGTCTTCCATGTACCTTATAGATTCTGGTCTGATGGTGAGATCTTTAATCCACTTCCACCTCACATTTGTACATGGTGTTAGGTAGAGATCTAAGCCCATTTTTTTGCATGTAGCTGTCCAGTTTTGCCAGCACCATTTGTTGAAGAGGCTTTCCTTGCTCCAATTCACATTTCTTGCTCCCTTATCAAAGATTAGATGATCATATATTTGAGGGTGTCTGTCAGGATATTCAACCCTGTTCCATTGGTCTGAGGCTCTGCCTTTGTTCCAGTACCATGCTATTTTAATTACTACCACTTTGTAGTGGAGATTGAGGTTGGGGAGGGTGATTCCTCCCATCTTCTTTTTTCCAAGAATTGCTTGAGCTATTCGTGGGGGCTTATTGTTCCATATGAATTACAGGAGTGTTTGCTCCATTTCTTTGAAGAATGCCATGGGTGTCCTTATAGGGATCACATTGAATTTATACAATGCTTTGGGGAGTAATGCCATTTTGACAATGTTAATTCACCCAATCCATGAGCAAGGGATCTTTCCATTTCCTCATATCTTCCTTTCTTTCATGGAGTAATGTTTTGTAGTTTTCTTTTTACAAGTCCTTTATGTCCTTAGTTAAGCTGATTCCGAGGTACTTGATTTTCTGAGGCACGATTGTGAACGGGATTGCTTTTTTCATGTCACTTTCTTCTCTCTCATTATTTGCATATTGAAAAGCCATGGACTTTTAGGTATTGATTTTATAGCCTGCAACTTTACTACACAAGTCTATTGTTTCAAGGAGTATCTTGGTAGAGGTTTTAGGGTTCTCTATGTATAGTATTATATCATCTGCGAATAGTGAGAGCTTGATTTCTTTCTTTCCTACCTGAATGCCCTTAATATCTTTTTCTTGCCAAACCACTATTGCAAGTACTTCCAGTACTATATTGAGCAGAAGTAAAGAGTGCAGGCATCCTTGTCTCATCACTGATCTTAGAGGGAAGGTTCTTAGTTTTTCCCTTTAAGAATGATGCTTGCCATAGTCTTGTAGTAGATGACATTGACTATATTGAGGAAAGTCCCTTCTATACCCATTTTGGCAAGAGTTTTCATCATTAATGGGTGCTGGATCTTGTCAAATGCTTTTTCTGAATCTACTGATATGATCATATGGTTCTTATCTTTTCTTTTGTTTATATGATGGATTATGTTGATTGATTTCCGGATATTAAATCATCCTTGCATCTCCGGGATGAATCCCGCTTGGTCATAGTATATGATCTTTTTGATGAGTTGATGAATTCTCTTTGCTAATATTTTGTTGAGAATCTTCGCATCCGTGTTCATCAGGGATATTGGTCTGTAGTTTTCTTTTTTTGTGATGTCTTTGTTTGTTTTTGGTATTAGGGAGATATGAGCCTCGTAGAAACTGTTTGGGAGAGTTTCTGTTCAATTTCCTGGAAAAGCTTGAAAAGAACTGTCAATAGGTCCTCTTCAAATGTTTGGAAGAATTCGCTATGAATCCACCTGGACCTGGGCTTTGGTTTTGGGGAAGACTTTTAATTACAGTTTCAATTTTCTTGATATTAATAGGACTATTCAGATACAGGTTAAAGAGTATAAACTTTCAGTTATAAGAAGAATGAATATTGAGAATCTAATAAACAGTGTGCTGACAATACTTAATGATACATGAAAGCTTGTAAGAGAAAATTTTAAGCATTCTGCCCCTACACAAAAATAAACTGTTAGAACTATGAAATAATGGATGCATTATCTTGATCTTGGTAATTATTCCACAACGAATATGTATAGCAATCGTCAATATTGCACATATTTGTCAATCATTCTTTAATGAGTCAAGGAAAAATGAAAAAACAAAGATCCATTAATTGACACAAAAACTTGACTTTGTTTTTTTGTTTGTTTTTTTATTTGTTTTTACTTAAAATAGTCAGTACTTTTTGGAGGAACATATCATCTAGAATTTTTAAAGATAAAAATTATTGAAAAATGCTTACATGTTAAAATAGGAGAAAATTTTTAAAAGGGTCAGGGAAATTGCTAAAAAACAGTATAGTATAGAAATTTTGAAAGTAAAACAGAGGGTTAGATTATTTTTAAGCTAGGTACATATCCTTGGTGAAGAAAATAAATGAAATTTTAAACCATAACTTAGTTTTTCAACTTAAATTCTTAAATGACATTTTCCATCCATGGTTCTCCTAAATATATTAACATTACCTCATGCTTATTTTTCACGATTTTTAAATGACACCAAGTAACTTAGAAAACTGATATTCTATTTAACATATCTCTCACTTAAATAGTTAGAGCTGCAGAACTAGAAAGGATATTAAAATACACTTACCTTTCAGCTAAACTAGCCAGAGCCAGAAGAGTGCCCAGGAGAACATTAGTATCTCGGGCACCAAGTAAATTTACTAATGTCTGAAAAAATAAGTAAAAGAAAGTTTATTATGTCAGTGTTACCAGCATCTTAAATGGTGTAACTATTTTATCCTCAAGGTAGAAGACGCTATTCTCAAAAGCAATTTTGCAAAGCATTCTCATACCCAGTTCTTTGGTTAGGTCTTTATATCTTTTCTTTACTCTAGAACTCTTTAGAATAACATTTACAGCCATTCCTTGCCCAAAATAGAAAGCAAAATGGACCAACCTACCTAGCTAGTCTGGTTCTCAAACTGGACTCTACTCTCATGTGCCTGAACGGTCAACTCTGGCTCAGGGACCTCCCGGGAGATGAACGACCTCAACGGTAATTCTGGTAATGACTACTGAGAAAATGTATTAAAACTGGCACTGTGCTAGGTACTTTTCTGTATCATGAAACTATTCTTCACGCACTGTTAAAAATTCAGCTTAGGGGCTGGAGTAATAGCACAGCGGGTAGGGCACTTTGCCTTGCATGCAGTCGACCCAAGTTTGATTTCTGGCATCCATATGCTCCCCTGAGCACCGCCAGGAGTAATTCCTGAGTGCATGAACCAGGAGTAACCCCTGTGCGTCGCCCAGTGTGACCCAAAAAGCAAAAATAAATTAAAAAAACTCAGTTTATTGCAAATGAATCAAGACAGAGAGGTACTATCAAATACTGCATTTGTCTTTTAGACTTCTTATGCTTGAAGGGGCATAAATCAATGCCTCCATGCGTCACTGTGAGGAGCACGACTTCACTGAAAAATTCTTCCATGTATATTCCAGTTGCCTTCTCTGAATTCCCCTTAATACACAATTATTTATCTTCTCTCTAATTTTTTAGGAATTAAGAACCCCCTCAAAAGTATGTATCCCAAAATATCCAAGGCTGCTGTTTTATGGTCTCTTTGTGGGTTGTTTCCTCTGTGATTTATTTTTCTGTGAACTTATTATATATTACTCTCATGACCTTTTCTTCTCTCGCTAATTTTTGTTTTATTTTTATTTTGTTTTGTTCTGTTTGTTGTTGTTGTTGTTGTTGTTGTTTTTGGTTATGCCCGGTAATAGTCAGGGTTAGTCCTAACAGTGCCTGGGGAACTGTGTCGTCCTAGGGGTCGAGCCCAGGCTTCCTGCAGGCAAGATATGTGCTGCAGCCCTTTGAACAATCTCTCCGGCCCTCTCTCTGGCCCTCACACTCTCTTGTTTTCCTTCAGTCTTCCAACATGTTTCCCAAGTGGCAGTCACTGACTTCTCCTTTTTACATTCTTTGTTAAATATAATTAACACCTTTGCTCTATTAATAGTTGTTCTTCAAATTCTAACTAATACCAGAGAAAATACAATAATTGGAAAAAAAAAACCTGTGGCCCAGTACATGACCTCAGATATAAAATGACAGGATACATTAACACCTTTCATGCAACATGATTCTATGCTGGAGTGTGGCTTTCTTGGAGATGAAAATGCAGCATATTATTGAGACCTTCACTAGGCAACAACCATCTAACTTCACTATAAATAAATTTTTAATCTGTTTTTATTAAACTTGCATTCATCTACCTCAAAATGTATGCCTGACTTCTCTACTTATACTATACATTCCCACATTTTGTACATATCCATTCATTTTTATTTTCCACTTGTAAACAAGTACCTAGCATCAGTTTATATATTGTCAGCACTTCTGCAGCAACACTCAAATTAAACAGTAAGCCTAGTTGGTACTAACTAGCACAAGAAAAAAGGCGGGAGGGGTCTCAGAGAACCTCTCTTGGCTGTTTCTATATTTATTCTGTAGTTTTATTAAAAATATATAGAAAGACAAAGATATAGTATATAAAAAGACTAGTAGGAATATAAAAAGCATAATGGCAGACATTTGTGATTTGGGGTTAGGGTAAGAGGGTAGTGGACCAGAACCACATGTGGCTCTGAAGCCCAGTCTGTGAGCCACTGCCCGAGGCAGCTCCTTCCACGACTCACCTTGTGGGCCCCGCTTGTGGTGACCCATTCTCGCTGGTCTTTGACAGCCGCAAGTTTTTGGAAAATATCTATAAAGAAGAAAATAACTCAAAGAGACTCAGAGCTTAAAGGGGAAAATAACTTCCATCACTTTGTATCACTTTGTGTCTGAATTGTTAATAGGCAAAAGGAAATATCTCTCTCTCTCTCTCTCTCTCTCTCTCTCTCTCTCTCTCTCTCTCTCTCTCTCACACACACACACACACACACACACACACACACACACATATACACAAATAAAAAAAATGGAAGGAATAGGGTCAGGGTTACTTTGGTTTGTCACTCCAAGAATAACCTCTCAAGTTCTAGTCTTTACTCTATAGCATTGTTATAATAAGGAAATACAGGAATACCAAAAAAGGTATCCTCTCCTTCCATATTACTTGACATCATTACAGGCACAGCGGGTAGGGTGTTTGCCTTGCATGCAGCCAAAACGCGGGTTCTATTCCTCCGTCCCTCTCAGAGAACCCGACAAGCTACTGAGAGTATCCTGCCCTCACAGCAGAGCCTGGCAAGCTACCTGTGGCTGGCATATTCGATATGCCAAAAACAGTAACAAGAAGTCTCACAATGGAAATGTTACTGGAGCCCGCTGGAGCAAATTGATGAATAACAGGGGGACAGTGCTATAGGTTCAGTGAAATCTATCATACCAGGATTCTTCCTAAGATTTCAGTGTTCAAAGAAGAGAAGGAACATGCATGAATGTGATGCACCCAGCAAGGTTCCTCGGGTGAGGGTAACAGCTTTCAAAAACTAGCCTGTCTGGAGCCCAGGGCTCAACACAGACTTCCCTCTCTGTGACTACGGTGTCCTGTCTTGCAAACCATTATTCACCTCACATCCCACCATAGTTAGAGGCCTGGTGCTCCTAAAAACCTAAGCAGCAAAGCAGGAAGGTTGTCTCCTAAGAGAGGACCATGAATGAGAAGCGATCAACCCCGCTACAGAACCATTCTTCACATCCTCACCATCATACCCAGTACTTCTTTTTTCTATTTCTTTTTCTTTTAAAGTTCTGAATGTTACAGGGGCAGGTACTGTAATTAACCAACTTTAGAGACTTAAAAAAAATGAATCACCTTGGTTATTTTAAATAGAACTCAAAGGAGGCCAAAATTTACAAGTCTTTTTTGCACTTTAGAGGGTAAATTTCTGCTTGGTAAAGATCTTCTCTGGCATAACATTTGACTGTGAAATAAAAGCTTTCCTCTGATGTTCAGCTCACTACTGAATATATATATATATGTATATATATTATATTGTAATGTATTATATATATATATATATCACTGTATTTGTATCACTGTCATTCCATTGATCATCGATTTGCTCGAGCGGACCCAGTAACATCTCCATTCATCCTAGCTCTGAGATTTTAGCAGCCTCTCTTTACTTGTCCTTCCCAATAGTGCCGCATTAGAGGCTCTTTAGGGTCAGGGGAATGATACCCATCATTGTTACTGTATTTGGCATATGCATACACCATGGGGAGCTTGCCAGGCTCTCCCCCGTGCTATGATATATCCACTTATAAAACCAACAGATGTGAGCAAAAGATTAAATATTTGAATCATTTCTAGAATAACTGTTATACAAGGGGAGAAAAGCCAGGTGCAGAACAGTAAGTAAAGCACTACATATGTGTGTGTGTGTGTGTGTGTGTATACATATATATATATATATGTATGTATGTATGGGCTGTCAACAACCATAGCTGGGCCTGGGTATGCTCCTCAACACTCAGAGGCCCTCCTCCTGCTGGTCGCACGGCAATGCTTACACGTCATATTCACCAGCTTGTCCACGCTGTGCTGCTCCTCTCCATAGCCCAGGTACTCATTGGCCACGATCTCCATGTACTGGGGGAGAGAACCAAACCAACAAGTGTTAGAAAGGAGGGACCTCAACGGCTCACAGACAGCCAAAGGACAAGATTAAGCACTTCTAAAGATGACCTGTAGGTGGCAGAGCCGTTTCACCAACTACTCGGAATTCCTGGGCCATCTCACTGAGAGGAAAAAGCTATCGGTTTCTGGATTCTTTGCCTTTTGCAGTTCCTGGAGTTGCAAGAGGCACCATGAAATGATGACAAACTCTCAAAAGTCCCCAAATGATCTCACTGAACAAGTTCCCGGTGAAGTAACGCAAGAAACAACTTAGATGCATAACAAATAGCACATAGAATTTTAATTCTTTAACTAGTAGATTCTGTTGAATCGCATTCTCTTTTTAGGGGATGAGAGGGGGAATTAGGTCACACCTGGCAATGATCAAGGGTTAACCCTGATTCTGTGCTTAGGGATCATTCCTGACAGTGCTCAGGGGACTTTATGCAGTGCCAGGGATCAAACTGGACTTGGCCACAGGAAAGGCAAGAGTCTTAAGCTCTGTACTTCTCTTCAGTCCCTCACATTAATTCTTAATTCTACATTTTGGTAATATTTTTATAACACACTTACATATTTGTTGATCTTAAACTTTACAATATCCTCATTAATATCCAATTTATATACAGATAGATAACAACCAAAGTAAAATAAGTATGGGATAGTTCGGTAATCCTTCACTGCAGATAACTGATTATAATTAGAAACAGGTTCCGAGAAGTACATATAACTTTGTAATCCCATAAATAAATGTTAAAGTAAATAAGCAGATCCTTTACAGTAGAGTTTTGTAAAAGGATACTGCATTAAGTAAGGTAAACCTTCAGTCAATTATGAAAACAATTCTTTTTGTTTCTGGACCACACCCAGTGGTACTCCTGGCTCTGCACTCAGATCACTCCTGGTGGGGCTCGGGGAACCATACAGAGTGCCAGGGATTAAACTCAAGTAGGCCGCATGCAAGGCAAGAGCCTTAACAGTTGTACTATGTCACAGCCCAATATTGAAAAATAAATTTTATAATCAAAAAAAAATTTTTATTTAGAGAACTGTGATTTACAAAGTTACCAATAGTTGAGGTTCAGATATATAATATTCTAGCACCAATCCCACCACTAGTGTCAACTTCCCTCAACCATGTCCCCAAGTTTCCTTCTGACCCAATCCTGCCACCCAGAGAGGCACATTTTAAGGTTGGTGAAATAATTCTCTTTTCCTTTTAATTGAATCACCGTGAGATGCAGTTACCAGTATCCTCCCCATCTCACCCCTCCCCCTGCCTCTATGGTAGACAATTTGTCCCATACTCTCTCTCTACTTTGGGGCATTATGGCTTGCAATATAGACAGTGAGAGGCTATCACATTTGGTCCTTCATCTACTTTCAGCACATATCTCCCATCCCAAACAATCCCTCCCACCATCATTGACTTAGTGAGGCCTTCTCTACTCCACCTGCCTTCTCCCCCAGCTCATAAGGCAGGCTACCAACCATGGAGAAATAATTCTTAAAAACAAAAACGTCAACTTCCCCCAAGACAAATATAAATAAAAAATAAGATGGCTTAACTTTAAATTACCATTGACCAAAGTTGTCATTGATAATTCAGCAAAGTTTATAAAAGCATAGGTCTCATATTAAAAGCATTCTTTCCAAACACGGGAAAGTTTTACA